>NC_140176.1:62085277-62392777 GCF_963971535.1 Notolepis coatsorum
CAGACAGAATCGTCACTTCCTGTTCAGGAAAACGATTATTAATATTTGATATTTTAACGTTATATTGTGCATTGGAAACACAAACACTTAAAATGAGTAAATATTATTCATTTTAAACATGTTTATTTTATTTTTAGGGGTCTAAAATAAAAATAAAACATTTTCTTCTTCTCCTGCTCTCTTAACCAGGGGGGGCGGCGCCCTAGCGCCCCCAGTGGCGAGCCGCCACTGGACTGGATCATCATCGACAGACTGCATTGCGCCATGCCCTGGGTCCTATGTTCCCCCTATGTTTCCCATGTTCCAAAAGGTTTCTATGTTCCCCGGGTCCTATGTTCCCCCTATGTTTCGTAGCGATGAAGGCTCGCCCCAGGCTCACCACAGCAGTGGTTTCAAAGATAGCCACTTTTATAGATAATTCATTTGTATCGCAACGGAGTCATGGATCTAGTCGGGCCACGTAGCATTATGTCGACAAAATTCAAATAGAATAAACAAGTCTAAAACAAAGAATTTTAAATGAAGTTTAGCCTATTAAATCATTTTATAAGCGTTAGTTTATTTGCGGTCTGTGTGAGAACTGAAGCATCCATCTGCAGATCAACAGCCCAGCTCTCTCTGTCCCCATGCTGTCAGCGTGCCCTCCTATTCCTCCCGATTGTAGCCTAAAATAAATTAAAGAATGATGATTGCTGGGAAATGTTGTCTCTCCTGTTGTGCCTCCAGTGCAAAATCTGACTTGTTACTGGAGGACAACAACATTACCCAGCAATCAATGCGTCATTGTGTCATGAGACAATTTACCTGGTGCGGAAATTAAAACAAACAGCAGACGTCTACAGCGAGTGAAATCATCAGTGAGTGAATGATCCATATTCCGCAACCATGCTTTGCCACTCAACTCCTGTCATTCAGGGTCTGTTTTAAACAAGAGATCGCTAAGGAGTCGTCAGTGTTCCAACTTGCAAAAATTCTGTTTGTGGATCATCAGTCCGTAACTTCCTCGTTCACTGAGGTGTGTACTGCCATGCTGTTATTCTTATTCCTGACATTACCTGTGACTGTGGCGACCGCCGAGCGATCCTTCTCCAAGTTAAAACTTATTAAGACCTACCTGCGGAGCGCCATGGGTCAGGAGAGACTGAGTGGGCTTGCAATCCTGTCCATTGAAAACACCAGAGCCCAGGAGTTGGACATTAAAGACTGTTACGAAGGATCAGATTAAACCAAATATATATATTTATTGATTGATATATATTGCATAATATTTGTATATCGTTTGATATCCCTTGTATATTCCTTGTACATATACACGGAATATCCCTTTAGCCTAGTACAGACCATAATATTTCATTCTCCTATTGGACAGCGGTCCACCAGGCGCCATGGCCATACCTCCAAGGTCTGGTTCAAAGTCACCGCCGGGGACTTGCCTGGACATGAACGGTTCTGCGCAAGGATATGAGACAGGAATAAAGCTGGTACTAGTTTGTTCACCTAATGTATAAATACGGCGCAGGTGAATACAGAAGTAGAGTTACCCAATAAGTGAAGCCTCACCCACGATACAACGTGCGGTGAAGTATGGCCTGTTTGGCCCCAAATAGAGCATTGAGACCGCATGCGAATTAATAACTGAAGTGTCAGAGTTTAACGCTGTACCGTCGAGTTCGACCGATTCTATTAAGTCAGTAATAGTCTATTTGTGTATAGTGTATCGTGCGGCTACCGTTCTACAGTGACCAGCATCACCAACGTTTCCTCGTACCAGCTAGAGTGCTTATCCAGGCTGGGCTGCTTACCATGGCGCTTTCACCCGAGGGGCCCTAGACGAGGACCGTGTGGATTATGTACACTGGATAACCTACCGACGACTGCATAGCCCTTTTCGGCTGGATTATATTTGCTTTTGGTCCTGTAATTAATGGAGCGGAGAATCGCCGACACCCACAATTGTGTGGGATTTACCCTGTGAGGAGCCACGTCGAGTCCGCCTCTCAGAAGCCTGAGGCCGGCTAGCTTTCTTCCATGTGGAGCTGCATGCTACGGAGAACAGCTGTATTCGTCTGCGGATCAAGATCTTATTGCACCGTCTCCTGTACTTGGAGTCTCCTTATCATCGTTGACCCAGACTCTACTACCGACAAATCCTCTCCCCTTGCTGGCTTACGACCGGAGGGACCCTACCAGTATCTCCCGCTATATTACCAGAGTACCATAGATATAATTCCTAAGATTCAGGTTGTATTATTATCTCCTGCGTAATATGAGAATGGACATACGTTATTGATTTGCCTACGCACATTCCTTTGCCTTATAAGCGCATCCAAAGTAAAGTAAAGTATATTATGTACTATCATTACTGCTAATAAATACTTAAATCCAGTTTTGTGTGGAACCGAGTCATTGAGGGAAGTGTTCATCATTAGATACCTGTGTACTGTATGGCCAGTAGGAATGTACATAAGACGGTAGTGGTTTAATGATACCATACTTATCAATACAGTCAGGGAATTGTACCCCTCAGTTACAAAGACATTGTCGAGGATTTTGCACAACGCAAAACTGTTTAAAATTTTAGCTGAGTTTAGTGCACTTATGGGATAAAAACTAAACTTAAGTATGTTAGTCCGGGTGGGCATGCCGCTGAAACGCCTGCCCGAGCGCAGCCGTATGAGGTGTTTGTTTCCAGGGTGGTGTGGGTCCTTTAGTATTTGCACTGCTTTTTTAAGACAGCGGGAGTTAAATAGTTATTCCAGTGAGGGGAGAGGGCATCCAATGATTTTTTGGGCCGAGTTGACGACCCTCTGGAGCGCCTTCCTCTCTGCGGCTGTGCAGCTGAGGAACCACACATTGATGCAGTAGGTGAGGATGCTTTCCACAGAGCAGCGGTAAAAGGACACAAGCAGGTCTTGTCTAAGGTGGTATTTTGAGTCTCTGTTGTGCCTTCTTCACGATCGCCTTGGTGTTGGTTCTCCAGGTCAGGTCATAATCCAGGTGGACGCCCAGGAATTTGATGACCGAGACTCTCTCCACGCATCCCCCGTCGATGTACAGGGGCTATATGTCGGTCTTCTTTTTCCTGTAGTCCACGGTCATCTCCTGGGTTTTTAGCTTATTCAGCTGCAGGTTGTTATTTTTGCACAGGGCTGACAGCTGCTCTACCTCATCGCGGTATGCGGTCTTGTTACCTTTTGAAATACAGCCCAGCACGATGGTGTCGTCAGCAAACTTGATGATGGCGTTGCTGGGGTGGACTGTGGTGAAGTCGTGGGTGTAAATGGAGTAAAATAAGGGACTCAGCACGCAGCCCTGGGGGGATCCGGTGCTGATGGCTGTGGAGGTGTGGGGGCCTATCCTGACCCTCTGGGGGCGGACAGACAGGAAGTCCTTGGACCACCGGCAGAGGGGATGGTTTAGTCCAAGATCTAGGAGTTTGGGCACTAGTCTGTCAGGCAGGATGGTATTGAATGCCGAGCTAAAGTCCACGAAGAGCAGCCGTGCGTAGCCCTCCCCCTCTCTCCAGATGGGACAGGGTAGAGTGGACAGTTGTGGCGATGGCATCCTCCATGGACCTGTTGGCTCTGTAGGCGAACTGGTGGGGGTCTAGTCCGGGTGGGAGGCTAGAGATGATGTGGGGCTTGAGTGTCTTTTCAAAGACCTTCATGGGTAGGGAGGTGAGTGCGACGGGACAGTAGTCATTCAGGCAGCTGATGAAGTTCTTCTTCGGGACACTGATGATTATGGAGGTTTTCAGGCAGGGTGGGACGATGGCCTGGGACAGGGACTGGTTGAAGATCTTAGTGAAGACCCCTGTCAGCTGGTCAGCGCAGTCTTTCAGCACCCGTCCCACGACACCGTCCGGCCGCGCTTTCCTCTGGTTCACTCCCTTCAGTGTGCGTCTCACCTAGTGCTCCGTGAGGATGATGCTGCTGAGGGCTGGTGAGTGTGGTGAGGCTGCTTCTGTCTGCACCGCCTCGGGGGTGGCATTGATGTGCAGTGTGGCTGTTTCCGTCTGCCTCGCTTCGAATCGTGCGAAGAAGGAGTTCAGCTCCTCTGCCAGCTGAGGGTCAGCCCTCGTGGGTGACAATATTGTCACAAGGAAAGATGAAATTACATACCTGGGTTCCATCCTAGAGGCAAATCATTCCTGTGACAAAATCCAATGTAATCAAAAAAGTCAACCAAAGAACTAGATTCTTGTACCGGATCTCCTCTCTGGTAAACAAGAATACCCTGGCAGGAGCACTCATTCAAGGTTACTATGCTTGCACCTCATGGTACCAAAGCACCTCAAAGGCACTAAAAACTAAATTACAAACATCTCAAAACAAACTGGTCAGACTACTGTTTGACCTTACTCCAAGAACCCACCTCACCCCTGCCTCCTTTGACAACCTAGGATGGCTTAGAGTAGACAGAGTACAGCAACTTGCAATGGGCCTGGTCTACAAGATACACTACACCACAAAGGTACCCATGTGCATGTCAAAATACTTCCCAAAGGTCAGTGAATACCACAACCACAACACCAGAGGGAGCTCATCAAATCATGTTAAACCCAGATTCGGTCAAACAAGGGAAAAACATGTTTCACAATTATGCCACATCAATGTGGAACGCCCTACCCACAGCTGTAAAGGAATGTGAATCACTACCCACCTTCAAAACCACTCTCAAAGAGCACCTACGGGAGACTGCAATTAGAAACTGGCCCCTGTAAATGTCCAAACCCAACCCCCTCCAATGTACAGTCCCCCCCCCCCCCCCCACCTACCCAACCCCCCACCCAACCACCTCAGATTCAGATTCAGAGTTTTATTTGCCACATGGAAGCAATACAATCATAGAGTTTTCATACAAAATCATAAATACCATACCTCCAATAATAATACCTCCAATGTACAGTTACCCCCCCCCCCACCCCACCTACCCAACCTCCTCCAATGTACAGTTTATTCCCCCTCAAATGTATATACTCTCTTTTTAGACTATTTTTGTACTCATAAACAGTACTGTATATTTCTAAATCTGGTATGTCGTAAATGTCTAGATGTAACAGTACTGTCTACCTGTATGTCATGTGTATGTCATATGTTATGATGAATTGAAAATGGGGGACCCTGATGTAAACAAGACAAAAGTATTTCTCTGGTCTGCATCCCCTTAACAATTGTGTGTATTGAGCTGTACTGTATTGTACCCATTCTGCAATCTGTTAATAAAATGTTCAATCAATCAATCAATCAGCTGGTGACTCCACATGTATCGGAGGAGACACGTGATAGTCTACAATCCTCCCCAGACCGACCGAGGGTAGCACAGTGACCAGGACTGCAATACACGGAGAATTAGCATAATGACTCAATTGGAGAGAAAATGGGAGAACAATTTGGGGAAAAAACACATTCAGAAAATGTATATGTGTGGAATACTTTGGTCTGCTCCATGGGGGCTTGACGCAGCAGTATTGTGTCCTCTATAAGTCATTAGAATAAATTGCATATACGAGCGGCACTATACAGTGTTGTTCACTTAGTTATTATGATTTCATATGTTGTGCAACCTCCTCCTCCTCCTGGGCTGGGGGAGCGGACGAGAAGCCGGCTTGTTTTTCAACTTGAATTATATCTGCTACTGATGCATGCTGCTTTCAATGATTAATTTACAAATTTCAATTCTGCAGCTTAAACACTATCTGAGTGTAATGGCGACAGGGATATTAAGCATTGCCAAATTAAAACCATTCATAACACTGATTAAAAGCAGTGGCCACACACACACACACACACACACACACACACACACACACACACACACACACACACACACACACACACACACACACACACACACACACACACACACACACACACACACACACACACACACACACACACACACACACACACACACACACACACACACACACAGCATCAGCTCAAAGGTACTGTAAGCTGTTCAATTGTGTTGTATTAGGACTTCTTTATTTCAATGCAAAAAGGCATGGCAAAGCAAAACAATAAGGACAGGACAACAAGGGGGATGGCTCATTAAAATAACAATAATAATTAACAATAATAATTAGATATACTAATAATAATGAATTAACAATGAATGATACATCATATCATTCAGGGTTTTCAGTTTGGAGTTTTATCCAGGTCAAATCTGTATTTTCTGAAAGAGAGAAAGAAGACAACGGCCCCTTTGTTTGGTCTTTGCACCAAATAGTCATTTAGAAAGTCATTGCCTTCTTTCTTACCTTTCTGAGGCCAAACACATTGTCACAATGAGCCAGTGGCTGTTGGTATATTTCATTAAATTTCAAACCTTTATTTAAACTTGAAAGGCAACTGAGGTTTCCCTCATTTACGGTCACGTCGAGTGTATACAGAGTTAAGCAAGAAAAGGCGTATAAAATCACACAGCATATAAAATCATAACAATAAGACAAGTAAGGATAACAATCAATTAAAACCATGTCCAACAAAGGTTGGATATCAAGGTTTTAAACTCTACAACAGAGGGGAGAATCTCAAGCTTTAAGTACTGTTGGAGTTTATTCCATGAGCTAGGGGCATCATAGCAAGATGCAGATTTACCCTGTTCAGAGCAAACTCAGTGGACCTTAATTAAGGACCAGCTGGTCACTAGAATGGGTTCCATAGGTCCATTCCAATAATTATGTAGTATAAGGAGGTAGCTTATATGACAGAGAGAGAGGCAGTGGGGGGGCCCCGGAGCTTAGGGGGCCCCGCACCCACTGTAGACTATCCTCTTAGAATTTGCGTGAGAACAGGGCGCAGACACTGGAGCCCAGTATGGTTCTGCGGGGCTGCAGCTGGATGCATCTTGCGCAGAGGGCGGGCCCCCCCCCCCCCTCCCTGCTATGATTTGCTCACCTGCGATAGGGCTAGGCTGATAACTAATGTTCATTGGCAGCGTTCAAAACACAGCGGGAAGCACCGGTAAAAATGCCGCAAATATCCAAGCAAGCGGCGGTGCTTAGAAAAACAAGATGAGAGCAAAAGCCGAACAGGAGACGGCAAAGCTACGAAAAAGAACATAATTGTTCCAGCAGGCAGCAAAGGTAGACTGACTCTAACGTTACTGAAGAATGCATCGGCAGTAAGCTCCCCACCCAGGCCAGCCGCCGCGCCGCATCCACCGTTATCAACACGCCGGTCCAGGCAGACAGACAGCCCAGCCAGGCCCCCAGCCACGCTACAGCCGCCGAGACCCGAGACAGGTTAGAAGAATATAACGTTTTATTCGCCATAACCAGTACGAGTAGCCTACAGGTTACATTGGAACTGGAATCTAATCCGTAAATTTTTTAGTACATGGTTTAAGTGGCCGCGATGTCCAGTGTGATGATAATAATGATGTGTGTTGTAGCGGGACGGCCAGTCACGTCAGACATGCTGACGACATGGCACGAGATTATGGGTCATTGTAATTGCGAGGATTTACTGAAACTGCAAGTAGCGTCAGAGCCTGCATAGGCGGAGGGTGAGCTCGACATTAGGGTCGGCTGTAATGGGATGGACCTCGCGCCGAGCGCGCACAATTTTCTCACTTTATTATTGATTTAGGGGAGTGGTCTGCCCTGCGGGGGGCCCCCGACATATTGTGCAACGCCACTGGAGAGAGGGTGTGGAGCTCTTTGGCGTGTTTATTAACACTTTGGACGCTACAGCGATATGCGTGATGTGTTGTTAAAAGCACAACGCTCTAAAATATAGAAATACATGGCAGTGTTTGCAGGGCTATAACTATATTCTATATTATAGCTATGGATACAATACTATGGCCCATTTGACATCGACTATCTATCGTTCAATATGTGTTAGAGAAATAACTTTTTCATACATACATTCCCGTTTTATACCGTGGTGAATATGACTATAATTTTAGAATAATCCTGTCTAATCCCAGAAAACTACGCTATGCAGCAATACGCACAATTCACTAAAAACTTTGCCATGTCTCGCCTGTACACGCTACTATTTTGAAATCACATCTATATTATCGGTATTATGTTTCATCATTAATGCATTAAAGGGTGGGGGGGGGGTAGTTTTTTGATGCTTTGATTGTCACCAACGGCACACATTGTGGAGTAAAATACACACATATATTGTGATCGAAGTGAAATCATGGTTGGATCACAGCAGGATGGATACCATATAGGCCTTACCTTCACTAGGATGTACCCCAAAAAGAATATTCCAATTACCTCATTGTGAGTCCAATATTGGTGTTACAAAGGATCAGATTAAACCGAATATATATATTTATTTATTGATATATATTGCATAGTATTTGTATATCGTTTGATATCCCTTGTATATTCCTTGTACATATACACGGAATATCCCTTTAGTCCAGCCCATAATATTCCATTCTCCTATTGGACAGCGGTCCACCGGCGCCAGGGACCGGCCCCCGGAGCCAAGTTCAAAGTCACCGACACGACATGTCTGTACTTGCCCGGCCCTGCCCAGGGATACGGCGACAGAAATGAGAGTGGCACTATTTGTTCACCGTGCGTATAAATACGGCGCAGGTGAATGTAGAAGCCCCTTAGCCCCTTACCTCCGTACCCTTCGTCCTTTTAGTATGTTACCGATAAGTGAAGCCTCACCCACGATACAACGTGCGGTGAAGTATGGCCTGTTTGGCCTCAGAATAGAGCATCGAGACCGCGTGCGAATTAGTAACTGAATTGTCAGAGTTGGCGCTATACCGTCGAGTGCGACATATTTCTATTGAGTCTTTAATAGTCTATTTGTGTATAGTGTATCGTGCGGTTAGAATTCTATAGTGACCAGCATCTCCAACGCTTTCTCGTATTAGCTAGAGTTCTTATCCAGGCTGGGCCGACCGCATGGCGCCTTCACCCGAGGAGACCTAGGCGAGAACCGTATGGACATGTACACTGGATTAATCTACCCGACGACTACATAGCCTTTGCGGCTGGAATATATTTGCTTTGGTCCTATGATTTATGGAGCGGATAATCGCCGACGCCTGCACGTGTTGGATTTACCCCGAGAGGAGTCAAGTCGAGTCGGCGCTCAGAGAGCCTGAGGCCGCCTAGCTTTCTTCACTGTAGAGCTACAGTCTACCAGAGAACCAAGCTGTATTCGTCTGTGGATCAAGAGACTACTGCACCGGCTTCTGTACCTGAAGTCTCCCTAGTCATCGTTGACCAGACGTCCTACTACCGACATATCTTCTACCCCCTTGCTGGCTTACAACCAGTGGGAACCCCTTCCAGTATCTCCCGCTATTACTAGTGTACCATAGATATAATTCCCTAAGATTCAGGTTGTATAATTACCTCCTGCGTAACCAGAGAATGGACATTCGTTATTGATTTGCCTACGCATACTCCTTTGCCTTACAAGTGCATTCAAAGAATAATGTAAAGTATCCTATGTACCTTTTGCTCCATTAAATACTTGATTAATACCTTTGACTGGAACCGATTTCATTGTGGGAAGTGTTCATCATATTCATATATCGTGTACTGTATGGCCAGTAATTAAAGTACATAAAGCGGTAGTGGTTTAATGATACCATACTTATCAATACAGTCAGGGAATTGTACCCCTCAGTTACAATTGGTGTTGATCGTGTCGCCAACATAATCCGCCACACATCATGCACCGGGAGCAATTCACGCTTATCAATCCGATCAGCCAGTAGAAATCCGACCGGAGACTTCTGATCGACCCACAGGCCAAGATATAATGTTTCAAAGGGTGCTCGATACTGCCACCTGGGTGGATGCGGCCGGTATTGCACATTGGCATTCTCAGAATGATTCCCCATGTTAACCCAGATGTCTGTGTGCCTGTAATGAACGGAAATATTGAATAAGAAATTATGATGAAAACCCGACTATACTCGGGTTTGGTGCCCAAGCGTCTGCGTGTTAACCCAACTATCATCGGGTCTGGCGTCCAAAGTGTTAACTGGCAATTCAACAAATTCAACAGTCACCTCTTGCAATCAGGGGCCGGTTTTAGCCTTCTATAGAGTGGGCTGGTAGATATAATCATGTTCTATATATATCTATGGATATAATAAGGTGGGCAACTTTGGCGTGCACCAAATTTTTTTTGGTTGTGTTTCACCTAGGTTAACTGATCACAATCAAACAATATCCCCGAACGAGAACAAATTACATGATTCTTTCATTACAGGTTTCATCAGCACATCCCAACCGGGCGGCTGGGACTACACACAGAGGCAGCCAGGCCGCTGACTAGGAAAGTCAGACCAGCTTAGTCTTGCCAGCAACAACATCACACAGCAAGAGCCATTAGCTTCCATTAGCCTGGCCAATCTTTCAGTGATCTTTTTTTTCTGGCATGTGAGGCCAAAGACAGAGCCATATACAAATGAATAAAACATTTAGCCTACCAGTGCTGGTCATTATGTTAAGTCCATCTTCCTTCCTTCTTGAGTGGTTGATTTCATGGTCATAATGTTAAAGGTGCTATAGATAACATTCAGCCACTAGATGTCGCACTCGATCAGGTGCATTCCACGGGAAATGAGAAGTAGGGAGGGGATACATTCAACGTACATTTTGGAGGTGCAAACCTCTTTTTAAATGATAACTTAATTCATCAATCATTTTTGGTGGGGGAAAGCAATACTTTTATTCTGCACCTTTCTAAATGCTCTGTGGATGTATTATTATTCTTTAACCTCTCAAAGGAAAACTCCAACATTTGGGAAATTAGCTTATTTAACATCTTCCCTGGAGTTAGACAAGAAGATACATACCTTTTTTGTCTCTGTGCGTGCATTTAGCTTTGGGAACAGTCGCTCCGTTAGCGTAGCTTAGCTTCATCACTGGAAGTGGGGGAGATCCGGAGCTTCATCACTGGAAGTGGGGGAGATCCGGAGCCTGACGTTCCCTTACACTGTATACAGTCACGAAATACACTCCAAATACAACTCCAAAACATTCATGTAAACATGTTGTGACCTGTGTATTCACCACATGGAGAAAAAAAAATAATTGAATTAGACAATTACGTTTTATAAGCAAATATACTCTGAACAATTTTTTGCCTAACCACTCCTCTCTGAGCGCAGTCAGTGATTTCAACGTGTCGTCGTGATTGTTGACATTCTCATTCATTCAAAGGATCCGAACCGATTGAAGTTTATGGATACCATGACTTAAAATCCTCTTACCTTGACGATTAAAAGCCTCCCCAATTTAGAAAACAGTAATCCAATGGCTGGTATTGATAATATACTACTAACTACTGGACGCTCTGAGCTAACCGGAGCTAACACAGAACAGGATGGTAAAGCATATATAATGACTTCCTTTCTGGGGTTTTCAAAATAAAAGTGCGACGTTTATAGCAGCGGAAAACGTTTATTTTGTACATTATCGAACGTTAACATGAACCTAAACTAACTTTAGATTAGTTGTAACGTTAGTTTAGGTTAGGTTCGTGTTAACGTTCGATAACCGGGAAGCGTGAACCCACTCGAGCACCTGGGAACGGACAAGGTCAGGGACAAAAAGCCAGTTAGGTGGACCGTTACCTGGGTCCGGCTGGGCATGCTGTGCCTCCCTGACGATGGACTGGATCTCCCAGGTGGCAGTGGCCACCAGACAGGAAGTGGAGAGGATGGTGTCAGGGTGTGTGGGACCCTCCTCGGGGACGAACTGCCGGGAGAGGGCGTCTGGCTTGGTGTTCTTGGAACCAGGCCGGTAGGTCAGGGTAAATTGAATTTAGCGGAGAACAGCACCCAGCGAGCCTGGCGAGAGTTCAGGCGCTTGGCCGTTGAGACGTAGGCGAGGTTCTTGTGGTCCGTCCAAACCAGGAAGGGGACCTCCGATCCCTCCAGCCAGTGCCTCCATTCCTCCAGGGCTAGCTTGACCGCCAGGAGCTCCAGGTTCCCGATGTCTTAGTTGACCTCGGCTGGGGTTAGGCGGCGTGAGAAGAAGGCGCAGGGGTGCAGCTTCTGGTCGGTGGCGGAGCGTTGGGAAAGAACCGCCCCCACTCCGGTGCAGGAGGCGTCCACCTCCACCACGAACTGGCGGGACGTGTCCGGCTGGACGAGGATGGGAGCGGTGGTGAAGCGCCGGCACAGCTCGGCCAAGGCGGAGTCCACTGCGTCGGACCAGACGAAGGGCACGGAAGGCGAGGTGAGTTGGGTGAGGGGCGCCGTGACCAGTCTGTAGTCCCTGATGAAGCGCCGATAAAAGTTGGCAAACCCCAGGAAGCGTTGGAGCTGTTTGACGTTGGTGGGACGGGGCCAGTCGGACACCGCTCTGATCTTCTCGGGGTCCGCCCGGATCTTGCCGCCCACAATGATGTAGCCAAGGAAGCCGATGAAGGAGACGTGGAACTCACTTCTCCGCCTTGACGAACAGCTTGTTCTCCAGAAGACGCTGGAGGACCCGGCGGACGTGCTGGACATGCTCCTCCATGGAGCGGGAGAAGATCAGGATGTCGTCTAAGTAGACGAAAACGGAGCAGTGGAGTACGTCACGGAGAACGTCATTGACAAGGGCCTGGAAGACAGCAGGGGCATTGGTCAGTCCAAAGGGCATTACCTTGTACTCGAAGTGGCCGAGTGGTGTCTTGAAGGCCGTCTTCCACTCGTCTCCCTCCCGCATGCGGACAAGGTGATAGGCGTTCCTGAGGTCCAGTTTTGTGAAGATGGTGGCACCTTGCAGGGGCTCAAAAGCAGAGTCGATTAAAGGCAGGGGGTACTTGTTTTTTACCGTGATGTTGTTGAAGCCCCGGTAATCGCTACAAGGGCGAAGGGAACGATCCTTCTTGGAAACTAAGAAGAATCCTGCGCCGACAGTAGAGGAGGAGGGGGTGATTATGCCCGAGGCCAAGGATTCGTGGACGTTGAACAGGCGACTCGCGGGGAGTGGCGCTCCAGGGAGTAAATCAATGGCACAGTCATATTGGCGATGAGGAGGCAGGGAGAGAGCCTGTTGTTTGCTGAAAACCGCTTTTAAATCATGGTAGGCCAACGGAATTGCAGACAGATCAATGTTCTCATTGGGGGGGTGCGAACCGGCGCCCTCTAGTGGCGGCCGAGCCGATTGCAGGCAAGCGACGTGACAGTGGGCGCTCCAGCTGGTCACCAGGCCGGTAGGCCAATTGATAAGGGGATTGTGTAACTTGAGC
This sequence comes from Notolepis coatsorum, assembly GCF_963971535.1. Classification (NCBI taxonomy): domain Eukaryota; kingdom Metazoa; phylum Chordata; class Actinopteri; order Aulopiformes; family Paralepididae; genus Notolepis; species Notolepis coatsorum. Next base: position 62,098,471 of record NC_140176.1, read on the forward strand.
CAAGGCATGCCCAGTACAATGGGATTGTGGGGAGAGTTGGTAACGTGAAACAGAATATTCTCGCTGTGATACCCGGATAGCAGAAGGCGGAGGGGTATGGTGTGGCGAGTAATTTGTGTGAGAAGTTTTCCGTTTAACCCCCTGGCGTCACGGGGTATCGGCAGGGCATCAGTGGCGATGTTGTAACGGGAGACTACCCCGGCGTCGATGAGGTTCTCGTCGGCCCCTGAGTCAACCAGGGCGGATAGCATGAGCGATTGGTTATTTAGACACAGCGTAGCGCTGAATAGCATGCTTGGGCCAGAGCTGGGAGCGATATCAAGACTCGAACAGACGCCCAGCGCTACTGTCAAGCCCCGTCGTCTTGGGCGAAGCGAGCACGAGACAACGGAGTGACCTAATTGGCCGCAGTATAGACATGCTCCTGTGACGAGCCTGTGTCGGCGTTCGCTGGGGGGAAGGCGTGAGCGGTCGAGATCCATGGGCTGGGAGGAACTACTTTCTTCAGCGTGGACGACGCGGCGAGGCGGACCGGGTATAGGTGGACGAGTGGTGCTAGCTTTCTCTCAACGACGTTCCCAAAGACGCATGTCCATTTCCCTGGCCAAATGGATTAGCTCGCCCAGGGAGGTGGGTCTTTCTTTGGATGAAAGCTCGTCTTTTATAGCGTCGCTCAAGCCTTGGCGGAATGCGCCTCGCAACGGTGTGTCCCCCCAGTCGGAGCCAGCGGCGAGGATGTGGAACTCGATAGCGTATTCGCTTACGCTGCGACTTCCCTGGCGGATCGAAAACAAGCCGGAGGCCCCCTCTGAGCCATCTGGAGGGTGGTCAAACACTTTACGCATGTCGTCGACATACTCGGAGTACAAATTGCAGAGGAAGGATTTGTTAAAGTGGAGAGCGGTGGCCCATTTCAACGCTCCGCCGGTGAGCAGAGCCGACAGGTAAGCTACCTTAGACCTATCGCTGTGAAACGTGTGAGGTTGCTGTTCGAACACTAACGAGCACTGGAATAAAAACGCACTGCATTTGGAGACGCTTCCGTCGTAACGCTCTGGTGCGGGGACAGGGGGTTCTCTATGCAGGGGACTCGGTGCAGCGGGGGAAGCGGCTGGTAGGGCCTGCTGTGCCAAGTGTGCCTCGATACGGCGATATTGTGTCTCTCGCTCCGCAGAGCCGTGTGCGAGAGCGGTAAGCTGAGCAATGATGTCATCCAACGAGTGAGCGAGTTGGTCTACCCGAGAATTCTGGTCGTCGATAATACTCACAGGCTCCCCTTGACACTTCCTCTTATGTGATGGATGTGTATCCTCCTCCTCGGTCTCGAGTACAGCTGGTGCTGACATCTTGGTCGTGGTATTCTGTGAGAACTGGGGTCTGGAGCACAGCTGAACACACGAGAGGAGAAAGGAGCAGTTTCAAGGGTGTTTAATTGTCAAATGAGCAACACAGGAATTGGGGGGAATAGAACGGAGTTATGTTCTGTCTTGTGGCTGCCGCGGCGGCAGCGAGCGAGCAAGCGGTCCTTGTGCTTGTCTTGGAAGCTGCTGGGCTGCAGCGGGAGAACAAGTGTTCCTCTTCGGGGACAGGAGACGTCCAGGCAGGGACGGCGGTCCTTTGGGGCACAGGAGAGAACAGGTTAGAGTAGGCAAATACAAGGTTGGAATCTAGCAGAGCTCCAGGCAGAGACGTCGTACCTGGGTAGTGGTAATCAATACCACGACAGCTTCTGGTCAGCGTCGAGGGGTAGAAGTAGTCCCTCCATCAGGGAAGGATTGAGTGGAGCTGTGGAGAGTGGGGTGCCTGACCGCGTGCGAATTAGGGGGATGGAGTACAGCTGGGCGTATGAGGGTAAAGGAAGGGGTGGCTGGAATAGGAGAGGATGAGGAGGAGTGTGCAGTGGATGGAGAGGGGGATGAAGAGGAGCGTGTGGAGGACGTGAGGGGAAAAGGAGGGGTAGTGAAGTAGGCCCGTGCTGTGATTATGACACTACGTGTCTGATGAGTGAATGGTATAGGCTTGATATATTCTGGTTACTTGTTTCATTGGGATTTGGTGGATGCTGTATGTGTGCTCTGCCCTACGTGCAGTGTAGGTACAGTCTGTATGTATGCGGACTGTGCCTGTGTTGTGTGTGGGGCCCGGGACGCGGCCAGTTGGGATTCGAATAGACGCGGCCTGGAAGCGTCAACGCGGAACTGGAAATCCGTTGGTAAAAAAATTATAATAATAATAATAATAATGCAGGACCTGCTCAGAGGTCTTTAATTGGCATGCAATTATCCTCAACACACACACCGGAACACACACGCATGCATTGTCTCTGTAGGATCGCCGATGCGATTCGTCTCTGCGAATAACCCATCCCGTCGTCTTTCCCCCCCAAGGGCAGCCGGGAGCAGACAGGCGTCAACGTGAGCCGCGCCAGGGGACCAATCCAAGTGCTCCTGTCCGTCTTCGTCAAGGACGCCACAGCGTTAGCGATCTGTTGTTGTGCATGTTTTTCCATTGGGTTTATCTTATCGGGGGGGAAACCCTTGCGAGCACAGGGAGAACATGCAAACTCCACACAGAAAGGCCTGGGAGATACCCCACCTGGGTACCTGGCATCATGGAAACCTGGTCCCCAAGCGGGAATCGAACCCTGGACCTTCTTGCTGTGAGGCGACAGTGTTAACCACTACACCACCGTGCCGCCCCATAGCGGCCTGGAATAGTTTTTGGAACGCTCAATTCGCAGTAAAGGAATATATCTGCGGTTTCCCTGGCGGGTGGCGAACAAGCCAGCAGAACTATCCGAGCCCCCGGGAGGGTGGTCGAAGACCTTTTGCATGTCGGCGATGTATGCAGGGAACAAATTGCAGAGGGAGGACTGACTGAAGTGGAGAGCTGCCTGTCGCCCATTCTAACGCAGGACCCTTGAGCAGACCTGACAGGTAAGCGATTTTAGATGTATCACTTTGGAAGTGTGCGGCTGTTGTCCGAATACTAGTGAACATTGAAAAATAAAGGCACGACATTTAGAGACGTCCCCATCGTAGCGTTCTGGTGCGGGGACATAGGGCTCTCTGTGCGGGGGCGCAACAGGTGGGGTAGGCTGGGCAGAGATGTATGCATCAAAACGGTTACATTGTTTGTCTCGCACGCTCCGCAGAGCTGAGCGTGAGAGCGTGGAGTTGGGCAGTGGTCTCCTCTAGTGAACGAGAGTGTTGGTTTACCAGAGTGGTAAACCTATGACATTATTATTATATCACTTATCTCAGCACCCCCACTGCTGACTGACTTCCCGCGGCCCTGCATGGGGCAGAGCATGTGTGTGGTGTCTACTAGATCATAATGAAACAAGTCATTAATGGAATAGTGAGCCTATACTGCGTTCATTCATTACGCCGTAGGCTATATATATATAATATATATTATGTAAACAAGACAAACGTCTTTCTCTGGTCTGCATCCCCTTAACAATTGTGTGTATCGAGCCGTACTGTATTGTACCCATTCTGCAATCTGTTAAATAAAGTTTTCATTCATTCATTCATATACAGTACTGCGCGTGCGTGTACCACTAGCTGTACTATATATGATGCCAATACATTAATCTAATCTAATTTTGATGCATCGCAAGACTCGCAAGGCTCTTCCGCATCCATTTTCACATGGCTGCGTCATTAGTTTCTTTATAAGGAGCTCTGGAGGCGTTGTTTTGTATGCAAATTACCTGAACGGGGACGCGCTTTCGCGTTTAAGACATGGTGTCATTCCCCAAGCAGATGTCACAGGTGCGACCGTTCGAGCCACTTAAGACATATTACCAGCACGTTGGGGACTCAGAGTGTAATGGCTTCTTGTAGGTCAACCAGGTAGTGTCTTTAACACGCACATTCCAAAAAATCCAAAACGAGATCCAAGGTATTATGAATTAAATTATAGATTTATTTTAAGCATCTAAATAAAACACCAAAAGAAAGATTCCAATACTCATAAATAATAGTATTCTAACACTGATGTGGTTTAAAGACAAATGTATGACCTGGCACCTTCACCAAACATTTTTACCATGCCTAGGCCTTCTCTTCCTGCTCATTAAACCACCTGAGATTCCAAGAGTCCCCGCCCCCCACTCTCAACATGCACTACCGGCCTTTGGATACTAGGTGGGGTAAATGACTACAGAGGGGCAGAAACAAAATGTAAACAAATGATAGATACACTAAGAATACAATAGAATGGCTCCAACACAGAGTGAACTTGTCATTGATTCTGTCTCAGTCGGTTCCAAGATAAGTCTTCCAACAGAACTCTTTGGAAAATTTTGGGGAATGAGACACATTGATACTGAACCCAAAGGAGTAAAATGTGAATATAAGACTAGAAATGAATAGTTTGATAACTATTGACATTGATAACCAGTGACATTGGTACAGAGGACAAATGTACATGTACATAATGTAAACAATGATGATTGTTGATGAATGAGGTTTAACACAATGGCGCCCGACCACGGAGATCTCCATGTTTCGATTCCACCCGTTGTGGACAGAAGCACGGATATATCCGTGGCAAGTTGTTATTGCTTTTATTCCATTTTAATAACCTATTCAAGGTCGCCGAGCGGCACTGCAGATTTACCCTACTTTTTGAATTCGCCAACGTGCAATACCGGCCAGATCCTCTTAGGGGCGCTATCGCGATAATAGAGTGTTCCCTGTGGCAGAAGTTGTCTTTATTTTTTTGGATCTCTAATGTAGTTTTCTACTCATCTGAAGCGATAGCTATTGTCTGTTGCATGGGATACGTTTTGAATTGCGGATTTCACTATGCAATAAGGGGATTTATCATCAGCCAATGGACATATCGATCTACCAGATGGCGATCGATAACGGGGAAATGCTCAGGGGGATCCAACCCGCTCATGGTAAGATCTTTTTCACGTAAAGTACAACCCGATCGGGCATTGTTTTGATAGCCATCCAGGCGACCGGCCTATGTGGCTAGTTAGACGAACACGGTTATTGGTAATCAATAATAAGAAACAACGTCCCCCCCCCGTCCCCCCCCCTTTCATGCATACATGCTTGAGGATCGTGCCGATCATATGCAGTTTGAGTTTTAACTGTAGCATCTGTATAACGGAAATGCCATTGGATATAACGTTAGCAGCCATTAGCCCTTTATCTAGCCTTCCAGAAAATATACTAGACCAAATCCCGTATAACGCTTATATTCACGGCGCTATAAAATGAGAACGTATTGATGAATTTTTTTTCTTTAAGCCATTTTGAAGGGACGGATAGCAATACTATAAAGCAGGGGTCAGCAACCTTTTTGACATGGAGTGCCTGTTTGAAATATAGTTGTAACTAGTGTGCCTCAACAATATTCCATGCATCGTAATTTTCTTTTCTCATAATCAGGTCTTTTTAATGAATTTTTTTACATTATTACATCATTATTGTTATTGTTATTATTAACAATATTATTATGATGGTTGTATCAACCCTAAATCTGAGTTGGGGGGGGGGGTGCAATGCAGACAAACAGCTGCATACAGTGCGACCATTTCACTCACATTTGCCCATTCATTTTTGGACACATCACACACCATTGGTGTGTGTACTGTACGTGTGCTGTCATAGCTCCACCTACAGGCCTAATGGAGAACACCAGGATGTGAATGGAGGGTGTATGTGAGGTATATCGTGTAAATAAGTTTTGATTGATCGCAAGACTACACTGTAAAAAAATATATAATAATAAGTTACCAGAACTTAAAAATATTGAGTTCAGTTACTGTGCATTAAGGTTTTCAGTTTTCAATCCATAATAAGTTAACAGAAAAATAAGTACACAACCACATTATTTCAACCTAATAAAACTATGTTTATTGTCATTGTTTTAAGAACACAAGTTGACTTGGTAATACTCACATTTTGAGTAAAAAAAATTGCTTTTAACATGTGCAATGTTCAATGAAATAGAAAAATAAATAATACAATTTGTTGATTAATCCCTCAGCTCGGAACTAGGCAGAATCTGCATATGGCTCGCTGATAACAAACTATCATTACACATGGGCAAAACAGAGTCCATTCTCTTCGGTTCAAATAACAAACTCAGCAAGACCGACGGCTTCTCAGTTACAGTGGGTGACAATATTGTCACAAGGAAAGATGAAATTACCTACCTGGGTTCCATCCTAGAGGCTAATCTCTCCTGTGACAAAATGGCATCCAATGTAATAAAAAAAGTCAACCAACGAACTCGATTCTTGTACCGGATCTCCTCTCTGGTAAACAAGAATACCCTGAAGACTCTGGCAGGAGCACTCATTCAGGGGTACTACGACTATGCTTGCACCTCATGGTACCAAAGCACCTCAAAGGCGCTAAAAACAAAATTACAAACATCTCAAAACAAACTGGTCAGACTACTGCTTGACCTTACTCCTAGAATCCACCTCACCCCTGCCCACTTTGACAACCTAGGATGGCTTAGAGTAGACGACAGAGTACAGCAACTTGCAATGGGCCTGGTCTACAAGATACACTACACGACCAAGGTACCCATGTACATGTCAAAATACTTCCCAAAGGTCAGTGAATACCAAGATCACAACACCAGAGGGAGCTCCACAAATCATGTTAAACCCAGATTCGGCTCAAATAAGGGACTAAACACGTTTCGCAATTATGCCACATCAATGTGGAACGCCCTACCCAAAGCTGTAAAGGAATGTGGATCACTACCCACTTTCAAAACCTCTCTCAAGGGACACCTACGGGAGACTGCAATTCAACACTGGCCCCTGTAAATATCCTAACCCAACCCCCTCCAATGTACAGTCATTTACCTAGTATGGTTTTGTCAATAGTCCAATGTACAATTTTGTTTGTTTGTACAGTGTCCCCCCCCCCCCCCCCCTCAATGTACAGTTTTGCTTGTATATACAGTGTGCCCCCCCCCCCCCCCCCCCCCCCCCAACCACCTCCAATGTAGATTACCCAGTATGGTTGTCAATATCCCAGTGTACCCAACCCCCCCCCCACCCAACCTCCTCCAATGTACAGTTTCTACGTCAAATGTATATACTCCCTTTTCCTGACTCCTTCTGTATCACAAACAGTACTGTATTTGCAAATCTGGTATGTCATAAATGTATAGATGTAGCAGTACTGACTATCTGTATGTCATGTATGTCATATATGTCCTGATGAATTGAAAATGGGGGACCCTGATGTAAACAAGACGAAAGTCTTTCTCTGGTCTGCATCCCCTTAACAATTGTGTGTATTGAGCTGTACTGTATTGTACCCATTCTGCAATCTGTTAATAAAGTTTTCAATCAATCAATCAATCAGTCACAATGGTGACCATAATAATGTTTTTGTTATAAGGCTCTGCAAATGTTACTGAATGATGTAGCAATTTCCAGCTAAATTGAAATAATAAACAAATAAAGGGTCTCAATTAAATATGTGGTAGTAAAAAGAACCTGTGGGAGGATTTCAACAAGATAAATGCGACAACAGTGCAAAATATTTCACTATAATATATATATTTTTTTTAATTATAATTTTCATTATTTTTTTTGCTGCCCCCTGTGCCCATGCAAATGCCCCCGTGTGCCTATGCAGGCACGTGTGCCTAGGGTTGCCTACCCCTGCTATAAAGTATAGATTTAGCTCTGCAAACAGCCCCACGTCTGTTTACATTTGCCGGTCCTCTAGAGATTTATTAGACACATCCCAATGGCCCCGAATGTGTTAATTGAGAGTTTTGTTGAAATACAACTCTCAGCGGAATTTCTGGAGTATACTGAGCAACACGTGTCTTCACTCCTCTTGATCATATTCTATGCTTTCAGGGAGTGAAAAGAGAGAACTGGTGAGCATATTGAGCTTGTTAATGTATTCACTTAGTCTGTTATACACAACTCTCTCATACACTTTAGATAGAGCCGGTAAAACGGATATTGGTCGGTAATTATTGATACTATTTTTGTCACCTGATTTATATATGGGTATTATTCTCCCAATTTTGGGATTTTTTGGCACCACACCATGAAGTAGGGACAAATGAATACAGCACACACACACACACACACACACACACACACACACACACACACACACACACACACACACACACACACACACACACACACACACACACACACACACACACACACACACCTCTACCCGTGACATATTCATATTGTTTCCCTGTGGTTCTATGTTTCTTTGTTTCTTTGTTTTTATTTTTTGCCTATTGTCAGCGACTTCGGGCCATTGAGAAGCGCTTTATAAAATAAATGTATTATTATTATGTATTATTCAAGCCACATTCAAGGCCACACATGCCTTGCTATATATAGTAAGCCCTATTTGCTACTTACCAATGATGTTGTTGATCAGTAGAGTCCTTTCTCAGCACAATCCATGCTGTGCCTCATACTAGCTCCCGCTAGTTAGCCACAAAACCAATGCAAAGTCAATGGGGCCAAGCTCCTGTCTATACAAGCTGACCAGACATACATCTACTTTGTGTGCACTATGGAGTAGATTTAATTTGTCTTCAGTGAGCTTTACCCCATTGACTTTGCACTGGTTTGTTTGTGGCTGACAAACTGGAGCTAGTACAAGGAACCGTACCGATCGACAACATCACCGGCCAAGTAGCTAGGGTTCCAAAAATCACAACCCTTTTGATTAATTCACTTCAAATGATGGTCTTCATTTGCATGTGTCTGGTGATGTAACTGCTTGACCAGACACAACAAAGCATTTCACAAACTATTCAGTTGCTTGAGAAACAAGAAAGATTTATCACTTATCAGCACGGCTTGTTGAAACGACCTTGCACCCATCTGAAAAGAGTCCGTCGCCACCCCTCCGCCCCTTTGAAATAGTCTGTCCCCCTCTCCCAGCTGCTGACTTTGATGAATTTCTGCTACACCAAGCAGTTCAAATATAGACCGATGCATTATTGATAACTTTTGGTATGTATGACAGCGATGTATTTACCAGCTGTAGAGTGTATTTGTAACATGCAGCCCGCTGCTTACATTAGACAGTGGAGTTAACTCTAATGAGATAACCAGTGGTGGGCTGACTTTAGTGATGTGAGGCATATTCATCAGCTTCACATTCATGGCGGGTTGAAAGAAATATGAATATGAATACAAATATTCTACCAAAAACCCACTCCCAGAGCACAGGGACACCCAGAAACACACATACACGCCTGCTACAAAACACTGTAAAACCTTGTTCCTGGTTAATGGGCTACATAATTTCCATTGATATTTGGCTTAATAGACCAAGAAGAAAATGGACAATTTTCCACAATCATTACCCAGGCTACTTTCATAGAAAAGTAATAATGCACCTTTCTGACATCCCCTGTGTATAATCATGTTGTACCCTGCAGTTCTTCTTCTGTGCTTCAGCAATGCGGCAGCGAGAGAGGACATGAAAGTAGCTGGCGTTAAGGTAGCACTGTGTCGCAATTCAAATTCACCCCTTGCCTTCCTGGGAGACATTCTTCTTAATTGGCTCACTCAAATGAGGCTAGCTTCTCACAGCTACTGTGCAGTGACTCTACACTCTTCATATTCACTTTCTATTGGTAAAACGGTAGTCAGTTATTCAAATAACCGTATAAGGTTGGATTTATATAGCTTTTTAGCTTTTTTCATGGTTTAGTTTTAAAACGACATTCGACGCATAGTGTGTCTCGGTTATGATTTTTAAAACTCTCAAATGATAGTACTGTGTATACTTGATTGACAACCTTTGAATGGATCAGTATAGCCTGTGTGTTGCTCTGTGTGTGGTCACTAAAAAGGTTACTACACAGTTTAAAGGAACACGACATTATGGGAAATGCACTTAACCGTCTTCTCCAGACTCAGACAAGAAGATGGATACCAAGTTGCTCTCTGTGCGTTGAGTAGAAACCTGGCTCCAAGCTAGCCTAGCTTAGCACAAATAAATGGAAGCGGGTACGGACCACTGGACAGGTGGTCCATATCCGCCTCCATTCATTTGTGCCAAGATAGCCTAGCTTGCAGCCAAATCGTTTTCTAATGAACTCGCAGAGGATATTGGTATCTATTTTCTTGTCTGACTCTGCAGAATACGGTGAGCGCATTTCCCATAATGGTGGCGTGCTCCTTACAGTATCAGCTTCAAGCCAGAGGCAGGTTTTATCTGGGCGGCTGGATCTGAGGCACACGTTCAATTTGGGCCTAATTCAAACTGAATGGTGAAACATCTGACTTTACTGCATCCATCACCCCTTTTTTAAGGATACTGGTTCAAAGGACTGGACGGTGATCAGGGTGCGTTTGATCAGATGCCAGTCCACTGTTTTGCACGCCGTACCACATTCTTTATTGGCTCCTAAACTCCCCAGAGAGAAGCCCTTTTATCTTTAATTTTTTAATCTACATCCACACAGTAAACGTGAAGTGAGTTGGAGCAGAATTGCTGGACCACTGCAATGTTTTAATAATAATAATACAAACTAAATAAATAATAATAATAATAATAATAATAATAATAATAATAATAATAATAATAATAATAATAATAATAATAATAATAATAATAATAATAATAATAATAATAATAATAATAATAATAATAATAACAACAACAACAACAACAACAACAACAACAACAACAACAACAACAACAGCAGCAGCAACAGCAACAACAACAACAACAACAACAACAACAACAACAACAACAACAACAACAACAACAACAACAATAATAATAATAATAATAATAATAATAATAATAATAATAATAATAATAATAATAATAATAATAATAATAATAATAATAATAATAATAATAATAATAATAATAATAATAATAATAATAATAATAATAATAATAATAATAATAATAATATATATTTGATTTGTAGGGGACTAAAACTAGTAAAATATTAAAAATAACATGAAATGTGAAAGGCTAAAACTAGTAAAAGAGTAAAAGAACATAACATGTACAAAAGGAGATAAAACTCAACAAAAGCTCTATTAAAAATATGTGTTTTGAGGCCCTTTTTAAAAGCATACACGCTCTGTGGTGCTCTCAGATGGTCAGGGAGAGCATTCCACAGACTGGGAGTGGTTGAGCAGAAAGCCGATCTCCCATGCTAATACAGCAGTGTATGATTAATTAAACAGTGATGCACTTCAGCATGGCTTTGAAACAGATCACTTCCAGTGTTGGCTTCGACATCCAGCCTGTTGCAGTAGCTGCTCAATGGCCTCCGTGACACAATGGATTTATATGGTGGGAAGCTGGATAGTATAGTTCCAAAATGCTGAACGTATACCCCTGTAATACCACGATAGTCAGGAGGATTTATTTTTCCCTGATCACAGCATCTGTTAAATAATCCAAATTATGTCCATCCCGTTGAAGTGCATGGTGCATGTCAAACCCAACATTTTCTTATTTGAAAAAGATTTTCAAATGATTCAAATGTTTTAAATATAATTTTGTGAGAATGAATATGTGCTCATCAATAATTGGAGAATTTTGTAGCTCTAATAACATAATCTCAACACGATATGATTGTTACTGGTGGTAAACTGTATTTTCACTCGGTCCTACATGTGACGTTAAAATGCATTTTGAATGTTCTCAGAATTTACACTCACACTTGGTAATTGTTGAAAAGCAAAACTGATTCTAGTAAAAACGTAATATTTTTTTTCATTCGAGTCCACATATATTTCTGTAGCACGTCTCCTAAGCAGCACAAGAGGACTTTATTCATGTGAGTTTATGAATTAGTAATGTCAGCCTGTGGCCATCAAAAGACCACCAACCTGGATGTTGAATGACATTCATTTCACATGCCAGTCAATTATTGCACAACATTGATTTAATATCTGCTGCCATAATGGGGGCCTCAGTAGGCTACAGTATAATACAAGTTGTGAATGAATTGTCTTACTTTTCAGTAGATTATTTTGTATCTAAAAGGAAACCTCATCGGAAAATAAAACATGTAAAACGGCTGTCTTTTATTTGTGAACGTGAACTTGTCTCTTCTGAAACCAGAATCAAAAGACCCAAGCAAATAATTCTCTCTTGACGATGTCATCCAAAAATAAATTTTGAGGCTGCTTACATTTTACATTTATTCATTTAGCTGACGCTTTTATCCAAAGCGACTTACAAGTTCTGTACGACAAGTCATCAGGAAGGGCACAACCTCTATCAGCTGAGTAACAATGTTCATCATCAAAGTGTTGAGTGCTACAGTGTAGGTTAGTATAATAGGACAAGTAATGTCCCCTGATAAGACAGTGTATGGGAGACCAGGGCCCTCATTTATCAATGGTGCGTACGTAAGATATGTGCGTAACCTGCTTGTACGATCATTTCTAAGCAAAGTGTGTAACTTATCAATTTGAACGTGTGCTCACTGCTTGACTTTGTGCGTATATTTACGCACAGCTCTGACCATGCGTACCTGGCGCCCGGCGGTAGAATATTATTATTGCAACGCGGAAATAAGCTTCCGTGCATTACTTCACTGGCACGTGTTCTGTATGAACCGTAATTCATTATAGTTAATTGTAAAATAGCGACAGTAGTGTAATTATAAGGTGCTCACGCGCGAACAAGAGGTTGGCCTGCTTGTTTGGCACGGGTGGGCAAACGCAGAACACCCACCTCCAAACACGATTAAATATTGTTTCAAATAAAAAGCGAAATACTATTATTTTGTGTGTCATGTTTCCAAATAAGATTGGTCACAACGAAATGCTTTCTACTTCAATTTGTTGGTTAGAATAGATGACCTCTGTTGAAACTTCACTGAGACTAACACAGTCTATTTGTGAGCTCCCGCACAGACGTGATAATAATAATAATAATAATAATAATAATAATAATAATAATAATAATAATAATAATAATAATAATAATAATAATAATAATAATAATAATAATAATAATAATAATAATAATAATAATAATAATAATAATAATAATAATAATAATAATAATAATAATAATAATAATAATAATAATAATAATAATAATAATAATAATAGCTTCATTTTATATAGCGCCTTTCAAGAGACCCAAGGTCGCTTTACATAGATAGGGGGGGGAAATAACAAAGTAACAAACATAGTGGACAGACACAACATATAAATATGATGATGGAATTCAAGTTCAAGTTTGTATTGATCACATATAGGCAGGCTACACATGGCGTAGACTACATCATACATGGCAGTGAGATTCATTGTTCTTGTATATGCTCTCGTATTATTGTTTATATAGGCTACCTAATACCGACATCAACATAGATTGTAGGCCTCTACAAATCATATGCAGGGAGAAAATTTACGGAAAATCCATTGCGATTTGGAATAAAATTGAGGAGAACTTTAATCCCTGGTTATTAATCGAACGAAACGGGAAAAGACAGTCATATTCCAGCACGGTCTTTATTAGTGTTTGCGCTGCCCAGGCAGCAATGGTTAATAGATATCATAACCGACATCACCGTACGTGTACACGTCTCTGTCAGCCTGTCGCGTATTTCTCCCATAACACGCTTCGCTCGGCTCCACTTTTCCACATTTCATGGGGGTGTTCCATTACCGTATATGGTTAATTACGGGCGGTTCTATATGCAAATACTTAAAATTGTGCACGAGCGCGGAGCGTAGAACAAATGGTATTTATCAACATGGAGTGTGCGTAGAACCTGTGTACGCACGTTTGATAAATCCCGATTTTTCGGTGCGTATACACACATTCTAAATTCTGTGCTTAAGAACCAAAATAGAACACTTTCTACGCATTGTTGATAAATGAGGGCCCAGATCTGTGGACACCTTGAGAGACACTTTAAGGCGAGACACTGCAGGTGAATAGTCAAATATACTTTTTTTGTTGATTTTGAGATTTTGTTATATTTTGCTTCCTAAACATGTCTTCTATGAAACTAGTGACAATAAAACGTCAATAACACACATTTAGTTGTTTATTTTACATCATTTTGCCTTATTGCATCCATAAATGTGCATATATTTAATGGGGAAGTGCCTCATTTGCATATATAAACATACATTTCAGAAAACTTGCAATATATTTTTTCTTAGTTTATATGTACATAACAAATTGGGAAAGTTTCATAGTGATATCTATTCAAATATTTTTTGCCTATTAGGGGGTACTACACTGTACTACACTGTTTGTAGCCTGTGTGTAGTTCTGTTCAGTTCAATAACATCATTATTATTATTATTCAGTTATCAGACATGTGTTTAGGTTGTCTATTACTAATGGTTTGATTAGGTATTGTGTTTGTAAATATCTGTTTAAAAAAAAAAAGTATGGCATTTTACAATACAGAACTTTGAATGCGTTTTCCCAAAAATGAGTTTTAAGAGTTTTTCCTCATACTCTGAGCCAGAAATCTCCACTTCAGTAGCACTCACATACACCAAAATGATATCGCATTCATACCCTGATTTATATCACATTTTATTCCTAAAAACATGGCGAAATATGGAATTTTACCATAAAAATGGACTGAATGGAGTATTTTCTGATTTATGGAGTGATAAAAAGAGATATCCAAAATCCCCTCTGTAATAACCTTTGGCTCTAATATGTCAACAAAATGAAACTATAATTTTGAAAATGGCTTTATCCAATGTTCAGATTTCTGTCCTGGAATTATATGCAAATTAGTGCATATTTAAGTAGATTATGCCTCATTTGCATATTTAAACATACAATTTCAGAAAACTTGTAATACAAAAAAGTCTTGTCTTAATATAAGTAATCAACTGGGGAAGTTTCATTGTGATATCTATTAGTTAACTTTTTTACCCTATTCACCTGCAGTGTCTCCCCTTAAGAGACACCTTGAGAGCACCTACAGTAGAGTAATTTTATAGGCATATGGGCATGTTTTTAAAACATAATCTACATTTTGCTATTCCAATGATCTTGGAGTGTTAAAAAATCAATAGTTTTTTCTAATAAAAGTAATATTATTGTATGATGAATTATTGTTCTACACTACTCTACTCTAAACCTTCTAAGCAGACCTAACTGAGAATACTTTTGTCCCTTCCTGTTACCCGTATGTTCTACAGCATGTTTTATAGACAGTTTCAATGTTTTAAATCAATTGCACATGTATGTATGCATGGCTTGCTGGTCCTTGGAAATATGCATGGGATGCTACAGACCCTGGAATCTGCTGACTGAATCCAGTCACAACCAGGGACAAAGATTCTAAAAGGTTCTAAAACTAAAACGATCCGGCATTGTAGCTACATGGGGTAGAGATCCTGACTCATGATCAGAAGATCACCGGTTCGAGCCCCAGTTAAGGCCGTTATCGGTGGTGTTGTTGTCCAGCAGGGAGCACTCTGTCCTATGGACATGACAGTAACAACGCCCCTGGGCCCCTAGGGACACCATACGGTTGTGAACCCAGGGCGCCTATCGCAAAGAATAGGGGGTTCCCCGACAGTCCAGGCCAAATTCCCAATCAGGTCTCTGATATCAAGGCCAATCATCCCTTCCCCTTAATTGGCTGGTATCAAACCCTGTCTCCTGAGCCTTTCAGTCATTGTGAGACGTGTGTATGGCAGTCATTGAGCCTGTGTATCTACACCTTGTAAAGAGCTTGCTAGAAAAGCGCTATATAAATGCAATGATCATTCATTCATAATAACGGTTGCAAATATACTGAATATAATATAATGTGCATATTGTATTGTGTGGAATATTGTGTATTGATGAAATATACATAGCCTACTGTTTATGGTGTAAGGTGTACAGTGTGTATGGATGTAATGTATTGTAGTGGACATTATGGGTATGTGGAGAGGATGATTTCTATCTTTTTTCAATTGTGGTATTTTTGGTTGTGCCGTTATCATTAGAAATATACAATGTCATGTACTGTAACAAGGTAAGTAAGAATTATCAGTAATATTACAAGTCCAGCATACAAAGAGACTTATAAGTGGACAAAATTGACTAATCCGACTTAACAGCGGGACATGTCTGTGTACAAAGCACATCCAGATGCATCCATTTTAATCCATTTAAAAAAAGAAGGAAAAAAGAAAAGGAGGTCGCCTGCAGACTACCTTTTACAACAGACCTGCGTGTAAGCTCCATATCAAGTTGATCCGTCTTGTTGGAGGAGGGGGAGCACAGTCCAACCTCTACACACACACACACGCATTCTCTGCAGGTCTCTAAATTGAGAGACAACACACCGAGACAGCAGAGGGTAATCTACCTAAGAGTCGACAGTGTTTGCTCCCACAGCCGGGGAGCGGTTGGCATGCATGCTGGCGTGTGTGAGTGTCGGAGAGATGAGTGCTGGTGGTGGGAGGTCACTTTTTTCTCCTGCCCACCTTGGCACACGACTGGCTTGTCTTCAGATCAGAGCTTTGCCATGAACTGGGGGTTGGCAAGGAATCCAAGTTGCCGGGGGAGATAAGGCGACCGCTGGGACATTACAGATGCAGGCATTAGCTGAGTGGAGACTTGATGGAGAGAGCGGGGGCAAGCTGAGGCCTTTGATAGTGGTGCCCAATTTTTAGACTGGCCATCGGGAGTACCGGGAGAAATCCCCGGTGGGACCGGTCGATCTGTGGGCCGGTTGAGCTGCCCGCGATACAAAAACAAGAGAGGGAGAGCGATGCGTCTTCGGCCCACTTTGATTCTGCACCAGTCCACATCCTCCTGGCTATGTTGCGGCTCTTTGATTCTGCACCAGTCCACATCCTCCTGGCTATGTTGCGGCTCTTTGATTCTGCACCAGTCCACATCCTCCTGGCTATGTTGCGGCTCTAGGCTAGTCTCCAATTTAGATTGTCACACAAATGTTTTTAAACAGGTATTTATGATTTTGTCCAAGACATTTTCCAGTATAGTGATAATCCATTTAAACCATTAGTTGCAGTATACAGTATACCATATTATTTTTCTTACGCAAGATTAATGTTTAAACATTTTTGTAATTTTTTTTAAACTTTAAAAAAAAATGTTACTCGACTTCACCCAGGTGTATTATTGATAATCTCATTGATACTATGCTTTTTTCTGATTCAAAGTGTGTGTGTGTGTGTGTGTGTGTGTGTGTGTGTGTGTGTGTGTGTGTGTGTGTGTGTGTGTGTGTGTGTGTGTGTGTGTGCCTGAGAGAGAGAGAGAGGGGGGGGGGGGCGGGGTGTGAGTCCAATGTAACAAGTTCCTAATGTTTATCTTTTAAGTTATTTTGTGCATCACTCTGTTTTGAATTTGATGCAAATTTGCAATGCATGAGGGTCATCCTTTTGTATTAAATGGCTGCATAAAGCAAGCATTTGTTGACTCATGTTGATAAGAGTATTAAAACTTGAAAAATATCCATTTAAGGTAGATTTAGAACAGATAAAAAATATGCGATACATTTCTGATTAATCACGATTAAATATTTTTATAGATTGGCAGCCTTAATATATATATATATATATATATATATATATATATATATATATATATATATATATATATATATATATATTCTTTTGAAGGTATTCTTCTTTTAGCTTTATATATATATATATATATATATATATATATATATATATATATATATATATATATATATATATATATAAAAGAAAGAAGGGACCGCACACTCCTCTGAACGAACTATCAGTTTATCTCGGGTCGCATGCTCTGCACCTGTGCGCACACATCGTGTCAGTGGAAAGCTAACGTGATGCTAAAATAGCAAACATAAAATATTAAAATGCAAGTATGAAGAATTGAAGGCTAAAGGACATTGCAAACGTGTTGACTTTGGCTGAAGTTACACGAGGGGGAAACACAACGTTGCATTTTCACTCATGAAAAAACACAGTCAGGTTAGACGATGCGTTGTCTCCTGAGCTCTCTCGTTGCCAGAAGCCTGGCGTGGTCAGACGACAACGATTTCATCACTGAATTCAACACTAAGCATGCATGGGCAGGTACTCGGGTACTCAGGTACTCTCGTTGCGAGCACAAAAGCGCGAGCACAGGGGGCTATAAAAAACAGCGCATGCATATCCGCTAGTCACTGTACAGGACAACATGATAACAAGATTTCCAGCTATGGCAAAAAATACAAAATATCAATTTACTTGGACTGACGACGAGGTGATACTGCTGCTAGATGTTACATTGGGGTACTAAACTACCAACATAGCCTCAAATGTCGACTCGGAGTCGGTGCTAATATGTGCATCCAAAATGAGAACACTGAAAATGCTGAAACGCTGCAGCAAAATGTACAAAATAAAAGTATTTTCCGGTGTTTTAGACATCGCTCTTTTATTTTGAAACCCCCTGACCGGAAGTGTTATCATTGTTTTCGCTAGCGGAACAACTTGTGTCGCCCGGTTCTGTGCTTTTGAGCTAACGCAAATGCAGCTACAGGCAATCGATGAGGAGGAAGAGCTGCTGATTTTAATCGGCAGGAGAGAGAGAGCGTGCACAAAGCTGTATATAATATGGTGCGGTCGTAGGCACGAACTACCTGTTGTAATAAATTAATTGATTGATGTTTAACTTGTCCGTGTCCAGTCCTTTCGACTAGCCCCACCCGTTCATTGTAAACAATGATGCATGTAATTGTATTAACGTCACTCTGTGTTGTAGCTATGTTAATAAATTCTGAATGGCATTAACGTTAGTTGGGTATGTTAGCTAGTATGATAGTCCAGACAAACAAAGCTATTTAGTTAGCTTGCTAGCTATCGTTGGTAATCAAAAGGTGTCTGTATTTAACGTTACCTCAGGATACCATTGTATTTAGTTGGTTAGCTATTTAGCCAATGTTGATAGCATTGAATAGCATCAACGCTAGCTGGCTGGCTACAACAAATTCTCACAAGCTGCCATCATAATTTTTTTTATTATGGAGGCTTTTTAAGCGTCAAGGTAAGAGAGGATTTGTCATGGTCAACTGAATATGCTATGGAACAGTCGGTGTCTAGTGCTCGTTAACGTGGACGTGGTTGTCTATGGCATGCACCCGTG
This sequence comes from Notolepis coatsorum, assembly GCF_963971535.1. NCBI lineage: Eukaryota > Metazoa > Chordata > Actinopteri > Aulopiformes > Paralepididae > Notolepis > Notolepis coatsorum. The sequence goes on from NC_140176.1 coordinate 62,117,562, forward strand.
CCCGAATACGGCAACGACACCGGCTTGTGCAAGGTTAGATGACAACGAAAACACCTTTTGAGCATTGCTGCTGGAGAAACGAAAATGCCAGCTAAAACGCTGTTGCCATTCGACTTGGACATGCAAACGAAATAATTCGAAAATGCAACGTTGTCGTTTTTCCCTCATGTAACCTTAGCCTTGTGAAAACACTCGACATCCAGTAACGAGGCCTACCGTTCCTCCTGAAGCAGGCGAAATAACGGAAACAAGGCAAATGGAACAGAACGGCCCTGGCCTTTCGGATTATTGTTTCCAGCTAGAACAGATCCCGGTTACAAAAACATTGTGTTGCAGGAGTGTCACGCTGAATGGGGTAAATACGATGTTTTTCTCCTGCTAAGACGTATGTTTTGTGCAGTAAACCTGAAGTTCTGTCTCTCTCCGTCTCCCTCCCCCTCTGTATGCGTCTCTCTCTATATTTCGCACCATCTCTCTCACTATGTCTCTCTCCCCCTTCTGTCACTCGTGTTCTCCCACCTGGAGTGTGTGTGTCTCTATGTAGCCTCTCTCTCCATCCCCCTCTGTGTTTCTCTCTATCTCTACACAGTAAATTTCGTTTTAGTAAATAAAGCCGGCTACGACAGATATTTATTATTTTACTTTCTTATCATTTCTGGCCTGTGTTTGCAGCTGGAGAGTAACTGTTTTCTGCAGTACCACACAGCCTGAAAAAACATTAAATGCCTGAAAATACATGGACTAAAGTTAACTTTAACTCAGTTTGAGTTACATTTTTTTTTTTTTTTTTTATCTTTATTTCGAACATGCAATGAATACAAACAAACAATAACAAAAGCAAAACACAACTCAATCTACATGTTCGAAAAGGAATAGGAAGAAGTATACACTTATTTAATCCTACCCCTTTTCCACTACTCAAATGAGTGTACTATTTTAAAACATACAAAAATAAAGAAAAAAAAAATATATATACATGCAAAACAAAAAAAACAAAAACTATATATGTAAAACATGAAAGAAATAAAATAAAAATGTAAACACCCGTGAATATCAAGTCCCTTCCTCATCCCTGTACCTTGTGAACATCATTTCCTTATACATCAGTTTGAATTGTCTCATGTTTGGACATTTTTTTAGCACCACATTTAGACTGTTCCACAGTTTCACTCCACATATCGAGATGTAATGTAAATGTAATGTACTCAGTGTTAACAGATTTGGCAATGGGGCAACAATAATGTATACAAGAGGCATGGTATTCTATCTTTGGCCTAGCTCTGCTGGCAGCGGTTTATTTATCATGTTGTCTCATAATACAGCAGTACATATGATCTCCTCTCCGAGAGGGGCAGAAGTGAGAAGAAGGGACAGTAGGAGGGAACCAAAGTTTATATAGTCCCAACCTGGTGTAGACAGTAGACGCTCCGCCTACAGCGCTCTCCAGTGGACACAGATATACAGTACATGCAGTCATGAGGGCAGTAGAGAGCAATTACAGTCAGTTACAACCATACATACACCCTCTATATTCAACACTCCCACTTATGGTTGCTTAACATTCTGTATGGACTCTTCAAAACAATTTACAAAGGAAATAACACAGTCTTAGAACATCAAAAAGAGTATGGCATTCAATATTTACACACCAAACATAACCTCTGCAAATCTTTTCAATTTCAGTTTGGAAGCAGGTTTCGTCATAGCGTCTGCTACCATGTCATCTGTTGGACAATAAATCAGTGTCATTCTTTCTTCTCTGATGACAGATCTGATGAAATGGTACTTTATGTCCATATGCTTACACCTCTGTCACACAGGGTTTCTCGCAATGGCAATAGTACCTTGGTTGTCCTCATAAACAACAGTTTTCTTATATACATAGATATCCATCCCTCCGAGCAGCAGTGGCGTCGCGTGGGTAAAATAACAGGGGAAGCCAAAAAAAAATTATTAAAAAAAAAATTATTAAATATTTTTATTAATATTTATTTATTTTTTTTATTTTTTTAAGTCAAGCAGTCACCATGTACACTACAGTATGGCTCGGCGGCCAGTCAAACTTTATTTTTATTTATTTAACAGATTGCAGAACGGGTACAATACAGTACGGCTCAATACACACAATTGTATAAGGGGATGCAGACCAGAGAAAGCCGTTTGTCTTGTTTACATCAGGGTCATTAATACTGCTGGAGCATTGGTTCATTTTTGGTCAGATTTTTCCTTGCACGATTTTGCGCGCCGCGTGGGAGCAAATTCGAGACACATATTCGGTTGCAAAAAGGTGTCCCACGGTCTCCTCTATGGCCGTGAATATTTTCACGCGGATCGGAATCACGGCGCGCCCGTGGGACACTTTTCCGTTTCGGCGAGTTTATTCCACGCTTTCTGTTTTCCTTTTTTTTTTTTTTTTATTGGTCTTTTTCCCCCTCCATTTTCCTCCGATTTTTCTCCCATCCCAATGTTAGTCGTATGCCAATTCCCAGTCCCTTCCTGGTCGCTGCGCTTTACCCCCCACAGTCAGATCATTTGGGAGAGTGGAGGCTACCACGTGCTTCCTCCGACACACGTCCAGCCAATCACCGCTTCTTTTCACCTGGCAGCGCGGATTCTCATTGAGAGGGCGTAGCGTGTGGGAGGACCACACTATCCCCCTCACGTCCAATCCGCGCTTAGCAGGCGCCCCGACCGGACTGTAGGAGTCGCTGTTTACAACGACCCGGACCCACCCCGCCAGCTTCTCCCACCCTCTGATACAGCCAATTGTATCAGTGCAGACGGCCAGCCAAGCTGGTGGCAACCCCGGAGCTGTGAGCTGGATTCGAACAGGCGAACCAAGCTCACAGCTCCGGGGCTGGTGACGAACGCAATCTCCGCTCGACCACCTAACCGCCCTTCTGTTTTCCTTTTCTAAGCATTTTCGGGGCTACATGTGAATGAGTAAAAGTTGCGGGATGCCCAGATGTTTCCACGATAGAAAGCTCGCGTGGATCCCATTATAGGCTCACTTAATACAGCGTTTTTAAAATCACGCAACATTTTCAGGGTCACGAGCCGACCTTTTCCCCTCGTTTTCGATGATGGAAGTGATTTAGGAAAAGCTTCGGCACGCCGAGAGGTCCCCGTGGATTTAATCTCGCGAGGATCGGGGCAATATTCGGCCCGTGGGAATAGTTACGGGTTAATACAATGTTCAGAGTGCAGAGGGGAAAATATGCTGAGTGTCTTCCTCCCAGCCCCGTTTTAAACTTTTAGGGTGTGGCAGTCAGCTCGAATCTGATTGGCTAGGATCGGATTTGGACTCTATAATGCTGGAAGCCTGGAGAAAGAGACCTACCCCCTGCCTCTCTCCTATACTAGCTGCAGTGAGCACAGTGAGTCTGACAGTGTGTTAGAGGGAGTGAGAAGGAGAAGAGGGAGACATTTAAAAAAAAAAATAAAAAAAATTATAACACAGATGCATAGATGAAAAAGAATGTAAACTATATTAAAAAAAAATTATATATATATATATATTTTTTTTCATATTTCATATTTGATATTAATTCATATTTTAATATTAGGGAGGCATGGCTTCCGTTGGCTTCCATAAGGATTCGCCACTGCCGAGCAGTTGTTCTAGGTAAATACACTCCTCTGGCAATTGTGTGAGAGTAAAAGTGTCGTTGTCCTCTAAGGACCTCATCTCCTCGTCCATCGCTCTCTCCCACTTACTCGACTCTGGGGACACTATGGCTTCCTTAAAGGACTGAGGCACGCCACACACCACTCTGTAACAGTAGTCAATATCGGCGAGTGTATTGTCATCCTCGTCACTCCCTCTGGGGGTGGCTGGCTGTCTGCTTGCACGCCTGTGCTCAGTACGCTAGGCGGGGGTGTCTCTGTCCCCCCATACCTTACCCCGGAGTCCAGCCATGGCTCCTCTGTCTGTGTCTCGATTTCGCACGTTGTCTTGGTGACAAATTTCACTAGTCTGTGCTTTTGCACCTTCCCTTTACCGGGATAGTAGACTAGGAGTGCTGGGCTCCCTCTGTCGTGTCCTACAAATAATTCTTTTTCACATCTGGACTCAAGCTTGCCTCTGTCCTGCCGGTAAGTATAGCACACTGATCCGAATTTGTGCATTCTGGCTAGATTACATCTTTTCCCAGTCATTGCTGTATATGGGGTGGTGCCTGTGTGTTTATTAAAACACCTGTTTCTGGTGTAAGCAGCTTCTTGTACCGCATAATGCCACAGGCTCTTCGGTATGTTACTGTCGTCTAGCTTACACCTGGCCATTTCAAAAAGGGTGCGCCATTCCCTCTCTGCTACCCCATTCTGATGTGGGGAGTATGGACATGACGTCTCGTGTCTGATCCTGTTCTTTCTTAGCAGTGATTGGAACTCTCTGTTCGTAAACTCGGTCCCGTTGTCTGATCTCAAACATTTACTTCCCCATAGGGGGCTACATCGGCAAGGAACTTTTCCGTGGCTTGGAGCGCATCACTCTTTGCTTTGAGGAAATAGACGAACACTACGCCTGTACCCACATCTGTAAAGGACTGTACGCAGTTACTGTAAAGCCACCTATGGACTCGTTCCTTACTGGACCGGCTAGGTCGGTGTTAACTAGCTCCAGCGGTCTCTTTACTTTCTCCGTGGGGCCCCTGTTCCTTGTTTGAGTAAACTTCCCTCTTATGCAAACTTCACATTCTTTGTCAGGTCTATGTCTCTCACCTTTAATGTGCATACCGTCTGTCACTGCTTGTAGCTTTAGCAAATCCTCGTGATTACAATGACCCATAATTTCATGCCACGTCTGGATGTCATGGCTAACAGTCACATTACATTTGTCATTATTATTGCACTCCGTTTGTAAGTAATACATTCTCCCATATACGCCGATATTAAACCGCGTACCATCTCGTTCTACAAGAACATCTTTACCTTCACTGAAGAACACTTCGGCGCCGTTAGCAGTAGCAGATTTGACTGAGAATAGTTCTTGTGGGAACGAGGGTATGTATAAAGCATTCTTTAATGTCACTGTACACCGGCGTCCCTTACTGTCTATAAGGCGTACCTGTGCGTCTCCTCTCCCTTGCGCCAACCCGTAGGTGCGCTTCCCGTCTGCCAGCTCCATGCTGTGTCCCTCCGGCTCGAAGGATTTATCGAAGTTCTTGAAACTGCTCCTGTCGTTGATGATGTGGGACGACGCACCTGTGTCTACGATCAACCCCTTCCTCGGGAGCTGCCGGTTCTGTGATGGCCGGGTGATGCCTGTAGTCCGCGCCCCGAAAACGAAATCCTCTCGTCCCGCCGCTCTTCGTGCGTCATCTCGACCCGTCACACGATCTCTGTTGTTGCCATCTTGTCTGTAGTCACCATCTCGTCCACAGTCGCCATCTTGGCCGCGGCCGCAAACTCGTCCATCGCCGCCATCTTGTTTGTAGTTGCGGTCTCGTCCGTCGCCGCCATCTAGTCCATGTGCGCCGCCTCGTCTCTGGCCGACATCTTGCCCATGTGCGTATCGGGCGCTCTGGTCTCGTTTCTTTCGGCACTCTTTGTCTGTGTGCCCCGATGATCTGCAGAAGTTGCACCAGTCCTGTTGCAGTTATCTCTCCGATGCCCGTTCTCTCCGCATCGCCAACACGTCAGCTCCGTCGTGGGCCTGGCCCTCTCCCTCTGCGTCGCTTAGGCCTTCAGTGCTATCCCCCCCGCTTCCGCGACGTCTGGGTGGATATCCTCTGAAGCCTCAAAGTTCCACAGCTTGGCTTTGAACTGCCCCAATGTCATGTCCGTTGAACCGTGGGTAACCAGTAGCGCGAACGGCCTGTATAACTCCGGCAGTCCTCTCATCACCATTGCCATCATTAGCACCTCTCCTGGTGCCTCTCCTGCACTCTTGAGCGCCGTCATGATCTACTCGGCTCGGATGATGTATTCTGTCATTGTCTCTGTGTGCCCCTTCTTCAGGGGCCGTTAACGTTACGTAGAGGGACACTACTCGGTGTCCGATGTAATGCTCCGTCAACAATCCCAGGCTTTCTCTGCCTTTGTCCTTCGTGTCGCGGAATATTAGTCCCAAGCTTGTATCGTCGAGCAGTGGCGCCAACTCACAGTATGTGTCCGTGTTTAGTTTGTCGTCTTGTGCTTGGTCCTCCGCCGTCAGTGGCCCTGCGGGGGCCGCCAGGATCACCGTCTTGAGTCCCGCGCCGTGCATGCAACATAGCATGCGCTCTTCCCAGAGCTCATATCCTTCCGCTCTCCCGATAAATGTGGGCCACTTGCTTCTTCCCTTGGTCGCCATCCTCTTTCTTGGTGGTAGGTGGTTGGTGTAGCTTAAGCTCCGTTGGCCTAGTATCTAGCCACACGGTACTCCCGGTGCTGCTCTGGCCTACACATCAGCTAAGCTAACTACCTTTATTATTTCGCCCCTGCGAGATCTGGGCCCATAACCTGTTAACAGATTTGGCAATGGGGCGACAATAATGTATACAAGTTTCAAGTTCAAGTTTCAAGTTTCTTTAATAGTTGTCATACAGAAGTACAGAATACTTTTATACAAAATGCTTCTTACTGTTACGCTCCAGAGACTGTGCTAGACAAGATAAGTACGAAATAACATAGTATAGCATGTAAATTAGAAGTAAAAAATTAGGTCACAGTGTTCAGTATAGACATATGTACAATGTTCGATGCAGAATAGACGTAACTGAGTTACCATATAATATACAATATACTATGCAGTGTATTAATATACAATACTATATAGTGCAAAGCAGAAATGGGATGAGGTACAATTTAGGTACAATTTACAGTAAGGTGTACGAGTTGTAGTGCAAATCCTTTATCGATAAATATAAAGTGTGTTTAGGTGATCTAAAGTGTGGAGAGTGGGTGCTTGATAAGTGCTCGCGCAGGCCTCGGTCAGATTGATAACCCAATAACTCATTGGTCCGCATCTCAACATCAAGCAGCGTCCTGCGATGTCTGTGATGTCCAGGACTCAATGCGTCCACAAACTGCAGGGGTTAAACCCGACCGACCTAAGCCCACACACGCACCACTCCGTCCCCTCCTGTCATCGGTCGATTGATTGGAGTTGCGGAGTATTTATATTTTATTTTGCACTGAGAAGGACTTTTCCTTTTCATAGGATGTCCATTTCACTTTTCGGTTACACGTATTATCACTGTATGGCTTTACTTGATAATCACATTTATACAGAACCCACCTTTAGTCCATATACATGTACATTTTTCTCCTTAGGCCTCCGTCTTGATAAAGCCACACTTCTAAAGTTTTTTACATCATAAATCAGGAACATTACGGGTAAAGTTACAATGCAAAAAAACATCTCAATGCTTACCAGTCGTCTTTCAGTTTTGGAAGAATGGAAGCAAAAGGGTGTTGTTCCAAAAGAAGATTGTTTTATTTTTTAACAGTATAAGATTACATTAAAGGCAGTTTCATTTTTATAAGTACACAGGTTTCTACTCACTATATATCAGAATTCAGTCATCTCCACAAAATCTCTCAAAAAACAGTCATTTTTATATTGATCCTGTATCATATTCCGATTGGTCTAAAAACAGTGATGTCACAGGGATGTCATTTTACTAGCAAACCACAATACAATACGTAGTAAGGATGGACTCTCCTCCTCCTTTCACTCGCGTTACCTTTAGTTACCTAGTGTTTTAAGTATGAGAAAGTCCCTCCATTTTTCAGAACAAACAAAGGGTTAGCCTGTTAACCATGTGGTACCAGGCAGTACCGGGCGAGGCCATCCATGAGATTTCTTATCAAGACTCCTTAGAGGTTATAGCAGAGAATCTTCAGAGATGCCCTCCTCCAGAAAACAGTTTACACATCATATAGTATTATTCTCTACTGACAGTTAATTTTAAGCATGACATTATGAAAACTTTACTGTAAACATTTAACATTTAATTGTTATATAGTTTTAAGATTCTCTCTATCGTTTCAAGACTCTGTATACATGACGTGTGTTTCCTTTACTCTAAAACTTCACAACCTCAGCCTTTATCTCCCCTGGGGCCCCATCGCCTGCCATGTTATCGGCAAAAAGCAGGCCTGCTTCTCAGAGGCAGAGGCCTCCCCCCTCCTTCTGCTCTCCCCTGCATAAACAGAACAAGCGATGCATTCTTTAAGCTGAAGAGGTTAGATAGTTTTAAAGTGTATAAAGAATATACAGTGTAATCCCCCTATACAGGTCATATATATCGCTCCAATCCTATATAATAAACACGTGTTTAACCTTTTACATCCCATAATTGACAGACAGAACAGGATGTCATTTACCCAGTGTCATTGTTTGGCTGTGACACTTTACACCCTCTCTGTCATCCTGGTCGGTAATTGTCCATCGTCAATTCCTTCTTCTCTACGCAGAAGCATATAATTGAATAATGAAGCATATAATTACATGTGAAAAATAGGTCTATACGGCTATATTGTTACATAAACAACAAAAAAAAAGGTAGAACAGAAATCACTGTTCACCCCCCTATATTTTCACTGTCCTTTTTTAGAGAACAGGGCTTTGCTTTTTTGATTATATTTTTACCAACATTTATTTTATTGATAAGGTGTGGTTGTATACTTGGCTGTCTTCCTAGTTTTCTTTGGCCTCTCATACTCCGCCCAGCCTCTGGTTGGTGGTGGTGAAGTACTTGGGACCTCTTGTCGTGACCCCCCGGTTCGAGAGGTCATCGATCTTGGGTCTTGCAGGCTGTGACCCTTTTCACCTCCCCTGACCTCTTGACTGACCACACTCCTGTGCTCGGTGGAGGGCTGGACTGGATAAATCTTCGGATCCCTCCGCGCCTGACGGATTCCAGACCAAGCCTCGATGCGAGACGTGCTCATTTTAGGGTAAAAAATCAAATCAACCCTAAAATATTCACAGCTCCTTCCCCAGGTCTCCACGGTGGCCCATGTCTTGCCGGCATGTGGGTCACCCACTCGGTTAACCGTGTAAATCTTCACCCAGGCCGGGAGAATTCCGGTCCAGTTGTCTCCTTCCAGAACATGGGCCCTACTGGCTCTCAATTCTGACGCTCCGCTCAAGACGAAGAAATCCTCGAACGGAATCCTGGTGAAGGGGTCAGAGTAAGGTCTCCTCCCTGGTTTTATGCCCACTATCTCAGACCAACTGGCGGGCAACTTAAGCTCTTCATTCGTCATCATTCTTCCGTCTTCTGCATATAGCTGAGATCGTTGGCTGTCGTCTATTCCGTCCCATTTTCCTCTTTGGAGCGATATTCTCTTCAACCAGGTTGCTCCTAGGGTCAGAGACAGTGTATCCTCCGGTGATGTAATCGTAGTCGCTGGCGGGCCCTGGTCAGGCATTATTGGTGAAACCAGGCTTGGTGATGATGACACGAGGGTCGCTCTCCTAGGAACGTGGGGGTCACGATCCAAAATACCCAGCACGCTATCCCCATGTAGCATAAGTTCGTCTTGTAAGATGACATATTCCGTAGCAGCCATCCTCCGTTAGTTGCTGTTGTGTCTATGTGTCTCTGTGTCTCTGACTAGTGTGCGAGAGAGAGAGCACTGATCCTTTTATCATCATTTCAGAAGAGGCGCCGTCATAGTTGAAGGCCACAGTATTTTTTTTACATAATTTACGGCCCTCCCCGACCGGGGGAAGAGGCCCATATGACGTAGTAGATTTATTGTAATAATGACCCCTATTATCAAAAGGCAGGGGAGAGCCCAACGCATAATCCCCAGAATGATCGCCCTGGCTGTCTGTATCATGGAGGCAGCAAAATTCCAAACATCTCCTACTCCGTCCTTCACTGCCCCCCCTATGTCTTCAGCTGCACGCCCGATAATGGTACCCAGTACTATCGCAAATTGAGTTATGTCCCTCCGTTTGCTCCATTCGTCCACATGCGGTGCTCGATCCTGTGAACAGGACCCGTTTGTCATGTTGTTAGCATGTGAAAGGGGAAAAACACCATCCAGGTGGAATCCTCTTCCTGTCCATCCAAAATCTGGATTCAGCTTTCCTCCTGTTTCCAAATAAGCAGATATGGGTTTCCATGGGGATACAAAGTCAAACAGGGCCTTGCTACACCCCGTACAGGTGTTAAACAGATGTCGGTTGTTTCCCATTGTCTTAATAGCGTATGTACTGGAGGGACGAGATGGCGATTGCGGGGTCACGTGGCCATGACTTTCCACACACACCCCCTCTGCCATCTTGGTACCTCTTGGGGTCATCTTGGTCATCTTGGTCATCGTGGGGTCACCCCCTCTGACCTCTTGGATCTCTCCCATAGTTTGAGGTAGGTTGAATTGTCACTTCTCGGGCGACCCCACGGGTCCCCGAGAATTGTAGCAGCAGTCCTTTATTGAAGGGTGGTTGGCCTGGTCGTGTGACCCTGTCCGTAGGCCTCGCAGGACATCACAGATACAGTCCACAGAGGACTCATTTCTTTTCTCTCTTTCAGGTCCATTCAGGGCTCTCGTCGCCCTGTAACCGGGGTCCAGGCCGATGTCTCTCTGTCCGGTCTAGGAGGTCTAGGAGGTCTGGGAGGTCTGGGAGGTCTGGGAGGTCTGGGAGGTCTGGGAGGTCTAGATGAGGACCTTGAGGATGCTCTGGAGCTTGACCTATCCCGGTCTTCCTCCATTTCCGAGTTCTGACCTGAGTCAGTATATTCCTTCTTGCCATTCGCTGCGTCGTCCACCGACTCCGGGGGACCTCCCCCCGTCTAAGAATGCTCCTGGCCCGAAATAGGGCAGGTTCTGATCCTTCCGGTCCGAACTGTACTGTCGGTCTCCTTGGTGTATCCTAAGGAGGGAGGTCGGTTCATTCCAGGATCGCAACATATTCACTTTGATCATCTGATCCTTCATAGAGCGTACAGCTCTCTCTGCCACCCCGTTCGTATTGGGCTGGTAGGGTACAGAGTATTGGGCCATTACACCCGCTTCCTCCAGTAGTTTCAGTCCTGCTCTCAGATACTGCTATTCGTCTCGATGGCACTGGTTCAGGTTTTGTCCCCCTTACCAGCGCACATTGTTCACAGGCCTTTCGGACTGTTGTTTCCGTCCATTTCCTTCTTGCACAGGGGGTCAACCCTGTGTTGTGCCTGTCTCGGTCCAGACTGGGTAGTTAGTTACTGTTATGTCTGGTGTTAGCTCTGGCTAGTTAGCCTGCTTGTAGACTCAGGCTATGTAGCCTCTTGTAGACTCAGCTCCTGCTGATAACACCAGCCTGTATGATTACGCTGGTTCCACTTCCGTCACAGTAGCAGGACTCATGCTCCTGCTAGCTTCTGGCTCGTTATCCTGCTAATAGCTTCTGTTAGCAATGGCTAGTTATCATGCTATAGACTCGTAGAGTTTTTCTACTTAAGTTCTGACTCTAAGTAAGCATTATGTTACTTCAAGTTTAAGGCGAGACACTGCAGGTGAATAGTCAAATATACTTTTTTTGTTGATTTTGAGATTTTGTTATATTTTGCTTCCTAAACATGTCTTCTATGAAACTAGTGACAATAAAACATCAATAACACACATTTAGTTGTTTATTTTACATCATTTTGCCTTATTGCATCCATAAATGTGCACATATTTAATGGGGAAGTGCCTCATTTGCATATATACACATACATTTCAGAAAACTTGCAATATATTTTTTCTTAGTTTATATGTACATAACAAATTGGGAAAGTTTCATAGTGATATCTATTCAAATATTTTTTGCCTATTAGGGGGTACTACACTGTACTACACTGTTTGTAGCCTGTGTGTAGTTCTGTTCAGTTCAATAACATCATTATTATTATTATTCAGTTATCAGGCATGTGTTTAGGTTGTCTATTACTAATGGTTTGATTAGGTATTGTGTTTGTAAATATCTGTTTAAAAAAAAAAGTATGGCATTTTACAATACAGAACTTTGAAGGTGTTTTCCCAAAAATGAGTTTTAAGAGTTTTTCCTCATACTCTGAGCCAGAAATCTCCACTTCAGTAGCACTCACATACACCAAACCTTCCAGTTCTATTCATATCTATGTTCTGAAGGTATTTACAGAAGGGTTTGTTGATATCGCATTCATACCCTGATTTATATCACATTTTATTCCTAAAAACATGGCGAAATATGGAATTTTACCATAAAAATTGACTGAATGGAATATTTTTTGATTTATGGAGTGATAAAAAGAGATATCCAAAATCCCCTCTGTAATAACCTTTGGCTCTAATATGTCAACAAAATGAAACTATAATTTTGAAAATGGCTTTATCCAATGTTCAGATTTCTGTCCTGGAATTATATGCAAATTAGTGCATATTTAAGTAGATCATGCCTCATTTGCATATTTAAACATACAATTTCAGAAAACTTGTAATACAAAAAAGTCTTGTCTTAATATAAGTAATCAACTGGGGAAGTTTCATTGTGATATCTATTAGTTAATTTCTTTACCCTATTCACCTGCAGTGTCTCCCCTTAAGTGACTTTAAAGCTCCCTCGGCCTTTGACTTTAAGGCTCCCTTGGCCCTGGACTTTAAGGTTCCCTCGGCCTGCTAGTCGCAAGTCGTTTTCTACTTAAGTTTTGACTAAGAAAGCATTATGTTACTTCACGGTCAAGTGACTTTAAGGCTCCCTCGGCCTTGGACTTTAAGGTTCCCTCGGCCTGCTAGTCGCAAGTAGTTTTCAGTTTTGACTCCAAGTAAGCATTATGTTACTCCAAGTTCAAGTGACTGTAAGGCTCCCTCGGCCTGTTAAACTCTAAGTAAGCATTATGTTACTTCAAGTTTAAGTGACTTTAAAGCTCCTTGGCCTTTGTCTTTAAGGCTCCCTTGGCCTCATCTCCGCTTGCTGCTCTGGGGTTAGTTTCTCCCCCATGTTTTCCCCTGGATCTTGACCGGGGTTCTTATTTCTCTTTTCATCATTTGGGCCATTGAAGCCCCTTTGGGGAGCTAGCGTCTCCTTGTGCTAGCTTCTCTTGAGCTATTACTCAATATGTTGAGTAATCAGAACTGTGTTCAGTTTCAGAGGTATTTAGCTCCCCATCATGTTCAGGCTCAGACTCAGTTTCACCTGAAGGTGTCATCTGTGGCCTCGGGTTCTGATCCTCGATCTGAATGTCGCCATCCTCCTCTTCTGGGCCATAGAAAATGGAACAGTGCTCATAATTGATATTCTTGGCCTTTAGGAACTCGTCTAGAGAGTTGAACGCCTCTATGTCAGTGGAGGGAGATACTCGTTTTGAGGTGGAGCCTTGCGCCTCATAAAGAGGAAGAATGACTACATCGTCCTCTTGGTTTTTTCCATTTCCAAACTCGTCCATGATAGTGTGTCGCAGTGTTTTTGAGCAAGACACATAACCCCTGACTGCTCCCGTTAAGCAGGTTGGCACCTTGCATGGCTGCCTCCGCCGTCTGTGTTTCTTAAGCCCTCCCTGGCTCCTGAAGCTCATGTAACACTGGTCACAGTAGTATGGTTTCTCTCCTGTGTGTATCGTATGATGTCGTTTAAGGTGAGTCTTAATCTTGAAGTTCTTTCCACACTGGTCACAGCAGTAAGGTCTCTCTCGTGTGTGCACCATGTGGTGTTGTTTAAGTTCTGCCTTCCTCTTGAAGGTCTTTCCACACTGGCCACAGCAGTAAGGTTCCTCTCGTGTGTGTACCATGTGGTGTTGTTTAAGACATGTCTTTGTCTTGAAGCTCTTCCCACACTGGCCACAGCAGTAATGTTTCTCTCCTGTGTGTATCGTATGATGTCGTTTAAGGTGAGTCTTCGTCTTGAAGTTCTTTCCACACTGGTCACAACAGTAAGGTCTCTCTCGTGTGTGCACCATGTGGTGTTGTTTAAGTTCTGCCTTCCTCTTGAAGGTCTTTCCACACTGGCCACAGCAGTAAGGTTCCTCTCGTGTGTGTACCATGTGGTGTTGTTTAAGACATGTCTTTGTCTTGAAGCTCTTCCCACACTGGTCACAGCCGTAGGGTCTCCCTCCTGTGTGTACCATGTGGTGACTTTTAAGATCTCCCTTTCTCTTGAAGCTCATGTCACACTGGTCACAGCCGTAGGGTCTCCCTCCTGTGTGTATCATGTGGTGACTTTTAAGATCTCCCTTCGTCTTGAAGGTCTTTCCACACTGGGCGCAACCGTAAGGTTTATGTTCTGTGTGTACCAGGTGGTGTTGTTTAAGTTTAGCCTTCTTCTTGAAGCTCTTTCCACACTGGCCACAGCTGTAAGGTTTCTCTCCTGTGCCAATTACTGCCTGCTGTACAGCCGGCAGCTCTGGGTATTGTGATTTGCTTGGTTCTGTGAATTCCTTACTTTCCGCAAGCGTCTCAGGGGACTCTGGGTGTGTTCCCCGTTCTCCTGGGTAGTCTAACCCCCTGCTGGGTGTAGAAGCTCCCAATCCATCATCCGAGGGTAATTTATCGTCCTCTGTGATGTGGGAATGATTGTGAGACATCCTGTTCACTTCAGCTATGTAGCCTGATGTTGGCTCGGGCTCCGGCTAGGTAGCCTTCAGATAGCACTCGATTCCCTTTTGGCTAGTCAGCCTGCGTTCCTGTAGACTAGGGCTCGTGTAGCCTCGGGCTAGGTAGCTTCACCTAGTTAGCACCAGCTCGGTAGCCGATGGTGAGCTAGTTAGCTCTCGTCTGGCTAGGGCCAGTTCACTTCCTGTTAGCACTGGCTTGTTAGCCTGTTGGGAGCTAGTTAGCTCTTGGTTAGTTAGCCATAAATTCGCTCCTGGCTTTGTTAGCCTGTGGTGAGCTAGTTAGCTCTTGGCTAGTTAGCCATCAATTAGTTCTTGGCTAGTTAGCCATCACTTCGCTCCTGGCTTTGTTAGCCTGTGGTGAGCTAGTTAGCTTGTGGCTAGTTAGCCTGCATTCCAGTGAGCGCCGTTTTAGCTAGCTCACGTAGCCTCGGGCTAGGCAGCCATCCAGTTAGCATTTAGCTCGTTCCTGGCTTGTCAGCCTGCATTCCAGTGAACGCGCCGTTTTTTAGCTAGTGTCACGTAGCCTTGGGCTAGGTAGCCATCCAGTTAGCATTCAGTTAGCTTGTGGCTAGTTAGCCTGCATTCCTGTGAACGGCCATTTTGGCAGCGTGTCACGTAGCCTTGGGCTAGGTAGCCATCCAGTTAGCATTCAGTTAGCTTGTGGCTAGTTAGCCTGCATTCCTGTGAACGGCCGTTTTGGCAGCGTGTCACGTAGCCTTGGGCTAGGTAGCCATCCAGTTAGCATTCAGTTAGCTTGTGGCTAGTTATCCTGCATTCCTGTGAATGGCCGTTTTGGCAGCGTGTCACGTAGCCTTGGGCTAGGTAGCCATCCAGTTAGCATTCAGTTAGCTTGTGGCTAGTTAGCCTGCATTCCTGTGAACAACCGTTTTGGCAGCGTGTCACGTAGCCTTGGGCTAGGTAGCCATCCAGTTAGCATTCAGTTAGCTTGTGGCTAGTTAGCCTGCATTCCTGTGAACGGCCGTTTTGGCAGCGTGTCACGTAGCCTTGGGCTAGGTAGCCATCCAGTTAGCATTCAGTTAGCTTGTGGCTAGTTAGCCTGCATTCCTGTGAACGGCCGTTTTGGCAGCGTGTCACGTAGCCTTGGGATAGGTAGCCATCCAGTTAGCATTCAGTTAGCTTGTGGCTAGTTAGCCTGCATTCCTGTGAACGGCCGTTTTGGCAGCGTGTCACGTAGCCTTGGGCTAGGTAGCCATCCAGTTAGCATTCAGTTAGCTTGTGGCTAGTTAGCCTGCATTCCTGTGAACGGCCGTTTTGGCAGCGTGTCACGTAGCCTTGGGCTAGGTAGCCATCCAGTTAGCATTCAGTTAGCTTGTGGCTAGTTAGCCTGCATTCCTGTGACCGGCCGTTTTGGCAGCGTGTCATGTAGCCTTGGGCTAGGTAGCCAATGGTGAGCTAGTTAGCTCTCGTCTGGCTAGGGCCAGTTCACTTCCTGTGGGCAAAGCACGAAATTGTTCTTTGCATTGTAACTCCCCCCAGAGCCCTCCAGTGAAGCGTGATTTATTTTTTTTCCCCCGTGAGTGAACTTTCACTGCAATCACAAAAATATACTTTAAGTGTGATTCTTTCTTTGGGTAGAACCTTCTACGTTTTTTGACTGTAAGTAAACATTACGTAACTTTTTAGTCGTGAGTAAACCTTTACTGCAATCACAAAAATATACTTTAAGTGTGATTCTTTCTTTGAGTAGAACCTTCTACGTTTTTTGACTGTAAGTAAACATTACGTAACTTTTTAGTCGTGAGTAAACCTTTACTGCAATCACAAAAATATACTTTAAGTGTGATTCTTTCTTTGAGTAGAACCTTCTACGTTTTTGACTGTAAGTAAACATTACGTAACTTTTTAGTCGTGAGTAAACCTTTACTGCAATCACAAAAATATACTTTAAGTGTGATTCTTTCTTTGAGTAGAACCTTCTACGTTTTTGACTGTAAGTAAACATTACGTAACTTTTTAGTCGTGAGTAAACCTTTACTGCAATCACAAAAATATACTTTAAGTGTGATTCTTTCTTTGAGTAGAACCTTCTATGTTTTTTGACTGTAAGTAAACATTACGTAACTTTTTAGTTGTGAGTAAACCTTTACTGCAATCACAAAAATATACTTTAAGTGTGATTCTTTCTTTGAGTAGAACCTTCTACTTTAGGTTTTGCCAAATCTGTAATTTAATTTTACTCCAGAGGCTTTTGACAGTAGTCCTGTTTTCTTCTGCCGTTTAGCACCTATTCAGTTAGTATAAATGCCCACCCAGGGACGCCATGATAAGTGCTCGCGCAGGCCTCGGTCAGATTGATAACCCAATAACTCATTGGTCCGCATCTCAACATCAAGCAGCGTCCTGCGATGTCTGTGATGTCCAGGACTCAATGCGTCCACAAACTGCAGGGGTTAAACCCGACCGACCTAAGCCCACACACGCACCACTCCGTCCCCTCCTGTCATCGGTCGATTGATTGGAGTTGCAGAGTATTTTTATTTTATTTTGCACTGAGAAGGACTTTTCCTATTCATAGGATGTCCATTTCACTTATTCGGTTACACGTATTATCACTGTATGGCTTTACTTGATAATCACATTTATACAGAACCCACCTTTAGTCCATATACATGTAAATTTTTCTCCTTAGGCCTCCGTCTGGATAAAGCCACACTTCTAAAGTTTTTTACATCATAAATCAGGAACATTACGGGTAAAGTTACAATGCAAAAAAACATCTCAATGCTTACCAGTCGTCTTTCAGTTTTGGAAGAATGGAAGCAAAAGGGTGTTGTTCCAAAAGAAGATTGTTTTATTTTTTAACAGTATAAGATTACATTAAAGGCAGTTTCATTTTTATAAGTACACAGGTTTCTACTCACTATATATCAGAATTCAGTCATCTCCACAAAATCTCTCAAAAAAGTCTGCCTCTCGAAGGAGCGTCATTTTTATATTGATCCTGTATCATATTCCGATTGGTCTAAAAACAGTGATGTCACAGGGATGTCATTTTACTAGCAAACCACAATACAATACGTAGTAAGGATGGACTCTCCTCCTCCTTTCACTCGTGTTACCTTTAGTTACCTAGTGTTTTAAGTATGAGAAAGTCCCTCCATTTTTCAGAACAAACAAAGGGTTAGCCTGTTAACCATGTGGTACCAGGCAGTACCGGGCGAGGCCATCCATGAGATTTCTTATCAAGACTCCTTAGAGGTTATAGCAGAGAATCTTCAGAGATGCCCTCCTCCAGAAAACAGTTTACACATCATATAGTATTATTCTCTACTGACAGTTAATTTTAAGCATGACATTATGAAAACTTTACTGTAAACATTTAACATTTAATTGTTATATAGTTTTAAGATTCTCTCTATCGTTTCAAGACTCTGTATACATGACATGTGTTTCCTTTACTCTAAAACTTCACAACCTCAGCCTTTATCTCCCCTGGGGCCCCATCGCCTGCCATGTTATCAGCAAAAAGCAGGCCTGCTTCTCAGAGGCAGAGGCCCCCCCCCCCCTCCTTCTGCTCTCCCCTGCATAAACAGAACAAGCGATTCATTCTTTAAGCTGAAGAGGTTAGATAGTTTTAAAGTGTCTAAAGAATATACAGTGTAATCCCCCTATACAGGTCATATATATCGCTCCAATCCTATATAATAAACACGTGTTTAACCTTTTACATCCCATAATTGACAGACAGAACAGGATGTAATTTACCCAGTGTCATTGTTTGGCTGTGACACTTTACAGTGCTGCAGTGTGTTGTTTGTTTAAAGTGAGTGTGTGCGTGTGGATGTGTGTGCTGTGTGCATTTGATGGTTGTTGTATAGTGTTTATTGTTCGTTGAGCAGCCTGATGGCCTGGGGATAGAAGCTTCTTCTGAGTCTTTCTGTGCTCGCCTTGAGACTCCGGTATCGCTTGCCTGACCGCAGCAGTTCAAAGAGGCAGTTGTTCGGGTGGCTGGAGTCCTTGATGATTCTCTTAGCCTTACCCCTGCACCGCTTGTTGTAAATGTTCTGGAGGGTGGGGAGCCCCCCTCCAATTGTGCGTTCGGCTGAACGTGTCACACTTTGTAGTCTGCTTCGGTCTTGTGCAGTGCTATTCCCAAACCAGGAGGTGATGTTGCCAGTCAGGATGCTCTCTATTGTACATGAGTAGAAGTTCTTAAGGATATTCTGACTGACTTGGAACTTCCTTAGGCGCCTGAAGAAGTAGAGGCGTTGTCGTGCCTTCTTCACAACACTGTCAATGTGTGTGGTCCATGTCAAGTCCTCGGATATGTGGGCTCCGAGGTACTTAAAGCTGTTCACTCTCTCAACCGGTGCCCCGTCGATGCTGAGGGGGCTGTCGTCCTTGACCCCCGACCTCCTGAAGTCCACAATCATCTCCTTTGTTTTGCTGACGTTCAGGGAGAGGCTGTTCTCCTGGCACCATCCCGCCAGGACCTTGACCTCTTCCAGGTAGGCCCTCTCGTCGTTTGCAGAGATCAGGCCCACCACTACTGTGTCGTCAGCAAATTTGATGATTGTGTTGTTACTCCGCTGAGCCACACAGTTGTGTGTGTGTACAGGGAGTAGAGGAGGGGACTCAGAACACAGCCCTGGGGGGCCCCTATGTTGAGGGTGATGGATGAGGAGGTGCAGTTGCCTGCTCTCACCACCTGGGGTCTGCCCGTCAGGAAGTCCAAGACCCACTGGCAGAGGTCATAGTTCAAGCCCAGGTCCCTGAGCTTGGCTATGAGTTTGGAGGGGACTATGGTATTGAATGCCGAGCTGTAGTCGATGAATAGCATTCTCACATAGTTCCCCTTCCTCTTGTCCAGGTGTGATGCTGCTGTGTGCAGCACATGGGCTATGGTGTCCTCCGTGGACCTGTTGGAGCGGTATGCAAATTGCAGGGGGTCCAGGTTGATGGGGAGGTGAGAGCTACAGGGCGGTAGTCGTTGAGGCAAGCAGGCTTGGATTTTTTAGGTACAGGGATAATGGTGGACTTCTTCAGGCAGGTGGGGATGACAGCCTGTTCTAAGGACAGGTTAAATATGTCAGTGAATACCGGGGCCAGTTGGTCGGCACAGACTTTTAGGACGCGGCCGGGGATGCCGTCCGGTCCTGCTGCCTTCCTGATATTCACTTTTTTAAAGGTCCGCCTCACCTCATGCTCTGTTACCCTGAACACTGAGTCTCCATCAGCAGACCCCCCCCCCCCCCCCCCCCCCATTGCCGTGGCTTGTAGGCTGGTGTTGTTATTACCAGCCTCAAACCTCGCATAGAAGGTATTGAGATCATTTGCTAAGGAGATGTCACTGTTCAGTTTGAGGGAGGTGCCTTTGTAGTCTGTCATCGTTTTGAGGCCCTGCCACATAGTCAGCCTGTTCAAACTGGAGTTCAATTTTATCCCTGTAGCGCCGTTTTGCCTCTATTACTGTCCTCCTTACGTTGTATCGCGCCACCTTGTGGTCATTCATGTTGCCTGCCACCAGGCCGTTGTTGTATGCTGTGGTGCGCGCTTTCAGAGCTTCACGGACGGATTTGTCTACCTAGGGTTTTTGATTTGGGTAAACTTTAATTGTGGTAGTGGGGATTGTTTCTTCCACCAAAGTACGAACAAAGTCCAGCACTGTCTCCGTGTAGACATTAATGTTATCTGTGTCACGGAATACACTCCAGTCTGTGCATTCAAGCGCAGCTTGGAGCGTCTCCTCTGACTCCACATCCCATTTCTGCACCTCTCGCGAGACTACCGGAGTGCTCTTGATTCTTTGTTTATATTTTGGTGAAAGAAAGATGGCCGCATGATCAGACTTCCCGAAGCCACTAGCAGAATGAGCCTTCTATCCACCCTTGAATTGCGTGTAACAGTGGTCTAGAATGTTACCGCCTTTGGTGTTACAAGTCACATGCTGATAGAAGTCCGGCAATACCTTTCTCAGATTGGCGCTATTGAAATCACCCACAACCACAATAGCAGCATCAACGTTAGCTGCCTGGAGTTTATTTACCTCGTCGTGGAGCTTCGAGAGCGCGTCGCCAGTGTTGGCTTGCGGTGGAATATACACCCCGACCTGGATGATCGACGTTAGCTCCCTCGGGAGGAAGAAAGGTCGACACTTGATGGATATATATTCCAGGTTGGGGGAGCAGTGGCTCGATAGTTCCTTCACGTTGCCTGGATCGCCTCAATTGTTGTTCAACATGAAGGCTATTCCACCTCCATGCTGTTTGCCGGATTCTGCTGTTCTATCCTTGCGGTGAATGAAGAAGTGATCGGCCGGTTGGATGGCGTGGTCTGGGACTTCTGGCGCCAGCCACGTCTCAACGAAGCAGAGAATGTTACAGTCTCTAACGTCTCTCTGGAATTGAATCCTTGATCGGATGTCGTCTAGTTTATTGTCTATTGATTGTACATTGGCTAGCAATATACTGGGTAGTGGTGTCCTGTGCCGCCTGGTTCTCAGCCTGTTACGGACTCCAGCTCTCTTCCCTTGCCGTCTGGGTCTTTTGTCCCTGGGGGCGAGATCCGGTCCTGATGTCCTCAATATCTCAACAGGCCATTGTTGCGGTTCAGAGAGCTGATCCAGAGAGTAATCCAGTTGGTAAGTTTCCCGTAATCCAATGTCTATAAGTGACTGACGGCCATACACATTAAATGCACCTACTGTTGGTACAGACAAAATTCGTAAAACTATAAATATTAACAAAAGTAAGCACAAGAGGCATGGTATTCTATCTTTGGCCTAGCTCTGCTGGCAGCGGTTTATTTATCATGTTGTCTCATAATACAGTAGTACATATGATCTCCTCTCCGAGAGGGGCAGAAGTGAGAAGAAGGAACAGTAGGAGGGAACCAAGGTTTATATTCCCAACCTGGTGTAGACAGTAGACGCTCCGCCTACAGCACTCTCCAGTGGACACAGATATACAGTACATGCAGTCATGAGGGCAGTAGAGAGCAATTACAGTCAGTTACAACCATACATACATATTCAACACTCAGTGTGTGTGTGTGTGTGTGTGTGTGTGTGTGTGTGTGTGTGTGTGTGTGTGTGTGTGTGTGTGTGTGTGTGTGTGTGTGTGTGTGTGTGTGTGTGTGTGTGTGTGTGTGTGTGTGTGTGTGTGTGTGTGTGTGTGTGTGTGTGTGTGTGTGTGTGTGTGTGTGTTTGTCTGTAAGCTACTACATACAATTATATGTCTATAGTTATGGATTTTACTACAGTTGTTTTGGATTATGACCCTTTTGTTCCTATGCATCACAAATTCCGCCTGGGGATTTTGTGTATTTTGGGCTGTAAAATTGTCAAAAGAATGTCCTAGGAGTCATTGCTTTTGCCCTTTTTCCAGAATCACTTAATCTTTCAATACCTGTCAGTTGTTCAACATTAATGTATGTTTAAGAGTGTGTAATAACAGTTTAAAGGGAATACAAACACAAAAGCGGAATTTGATTTTACTGAAACATAAACTATGATATGCACACAAAATTTGGCACATACAATCAGAAAAGAAAAATGTGAGTCTAGGCCTTTTTTTCTCCCTGTTATTGACTGTTTAGTCCGTGTATTTTCAGGCATTTTATGTTTTTTGGTACTGCAGAAAACAGTTACTCTCCAGCTGCAAACACAGGCCCACATTGCAGACATTAGACATCCTAAAAAGAAATTATAAGAAAGTAAAATAATAAATAGCTGTTGTAGCCGGCTATATTTACTAAAACACACATTCAGGTGAGTACATACAGTAGGTAGGCACTTTCTCCTTGACAGGTAGGCTATGGTAAATGTATACGTATTTCACAATATAGGCTAAAAGTGATGTTGTGATTTTGCAATCGAGGGCCAAGGATATCCCTGTGAGGCCCTTGGTTGCAAAACATCACCCCTACACACACACACAGTAGCTGTACTACTACAAACTGCAATTTTACTAACACAGGTATAGGCAATGGTAAATGTATACATATTTCACAATATAGGCCATATGCCCCGTACACAAACATACATACAGTATTGAGTTCCTGAGGAAAGATGAACAAACAAACAATTGTCCAAAAATATTAAATTCACCGTAATAAAGGAGCACATGTCAACATGTAATGTCTTATATATATATATATTAAAAAAAAAAAAAAAAATTTAAGACAAATCCCACCATGAGAGGACACTTTATGTCCTCTGTCTCCTGTGATTGTCCCTTACTGGACTCGGTGTCAGTCAGGTTTTTTCTTTTTTTTCTTCTTTCATCCTCCCAATCTTTTTTCACCTCCCTGACATGCGGGCTGTTCCCGGGGGATTGCTTGTGTGCTACGATTTCAGCTCCCCGCTTATCTGCCAGTAACAGTTCCTGTCCCAGCCTGAATCCAGCGTTTAACATCCTCCTGCCTCTTTACTGGGCCTCGAGTAACTCTGCCATATTCTATTTGTGCCAAGTCTGTGATTGTAAATGTCTTCTTTTTTAAAGAGCGAGCCTGACCACACATTATTCTCTCTAAAAGGCGATTCTAGGCTGAGTTATAATAATAATAATTATTATTATTGTCATTATTATAACACCTTGGAAGGTTAAGTTATACGTGTGGATATACAAAGATGTACCATTCAATGTAATGTGGACAGTAGGACAAGACACAATTCGGACGTACAAATAGCCCAGGTAACTGAATGAGCTGCTTCATGTGGTTATGCAAATATGTGCTCCTTTATTAGTTATAGAGCATGTAAAACATGTAATATTACCAAATGGGTCTCTGGTATGAACAAATCAACCAGGGTTCATTAGGCTAGAAGATAATGCAACATGATAATACATTATTACAGTTCAGGAGTTGTGGCGAACGTACTGTCGCATGGTACCGGTAAGATAACAATGACTATTATCTGTTAGTGATCGTGAAACCTTGGCCAGTTGATCATATTTCATTGTATAGATGGGTGATTTATCAACTCCAGTAACACAATTACATGCTTAATGCTGTCTGGAGATCCTAATTCATTTCAGACAGGGCAGTGGCTTGCTAAATTAAATACAGCAATATCTTTTGCTCCCAACCTCAAATATTGCATAGTTTAAAGGTCTCTTTTAATATGGTTCATCCACCCAGAGAGGAGAGAAAAGGAAAAAAATATCAAATTTCAGCAAATTAATAGGATCTAATTTGAAAAAGTATATAATGACGGGTCACATTAAGCTGTGTGATGAAATACTGTAATCCATCTTATAGACCTTGTCACGCAGTATAATCAATCGATCAAGTGGACCTTTTCCAAATACTGCTCCCAAAGCTGACAAATATGAGATAGGAAACTGGCCTCTAAATCATGTCTTAAAACAACCTCTCCATTGTTATTGTTAATGTATTCATCAAACCACGGCATGTCACTAAGGAATTATACTCGCTCCATTGTATGCACTCCACTGCTCTATACCATCCAATATTGTGTTACTTGATTATACCCAACATTGAAGATGCATGTGTAGACTTTTTTTTATCTAGTTTTTATTTTCATTTCAGTTAACTAAACTTGATTGATACTTGTTTGATTGATTATTAACTGCAATTACAGCAACCCACCCCCCATGGGCATGACCCCCAGAATAACAGAAACAAATGTGAATGACATCACTGTGGGTGAGAAAAAAAAATGGTATTGGTCGTTGATGATTCATGAACTCATGTGACAATATATGCATATATAGCCTATATATTATACACATTTTAAACAGAAGATAACCTATTTGAGGGTCAAGGACAGATTCAGTACATATCTGGTGCTATTCCCCAAAGCTCTAAATGTCTGAATGAGCATGTTTCAATTAACCTTAATCATACTCCCAACCACCCCCTGACAGAAGACAGTGATCTGTCATTTGGGTAATACACAGTAATACAAAGTTGCCGAGTTGGGCTTTGGTGGCAGTGGGAGATTTCAACCAATGTAGTTTAAAGTATGTTTTAATTTATTTTCATTGGGGAGCTTTAAATGCTTTGTGAGGAGTTAAATGCTAATATGTTCCCCTTTCTCTAAGACAATGTCAAATCTCCCAGCCAAGTGCAAAGATACACAAATATAACCAATGCATTATTTAATATTTCAAAGGTATAATATGAATATATTATTTCTCATATAAATGTCACCAGTTTTAATAATTCATGAAGACTTTTACTTTTAATGCCAACAATATGTTTGGAGGAATAATAATAATACGTTTTGGCCGATATTGCTGTTCTACAATAAAACTCTTGAAGAAAAGACTGATTACCTGCTTGACAATATTGATTCATTTGATTGGTTGGTTGGTTGGTTGGTTGGTTGGTTGGTTGGTTGGTTGGTTGGTTGGTTGGTTGGTTGGTTGGTTGGTTGGTTGGTTGGTTGGTTGGTTGGTTGGTTGGTTGGTTGGTTGGTTGGTTGGTTGGTTGGTTGGTTGGTTGGTTGGTTGGTTGGTTGATTGATCTGGTAAATGGTAAATGGACTGCATTTATATGGACTGCATCTTTTATCCAAAGCGCTTTACAACTTATGCATCACATTCACCCATTCACTCACTGTTACGATCTGGGGTGGAGTGTGGAGAGTAGGACCCAAACGCAGGACAGAGAGCGGGTGGAGAGACAAGCAGGAGTCGGCGGGGGTGTGGAACAAAAAGGCTTTACTTGGAAAGGCAGCAAACAAGGGTACACAACAATAAACTGAGAACGCTAGAAAACACGAGAAACTAGACACAGCTTGGCTGGAAAAGGTGCACGGTGCAAAACGCTACACAGCGAAGGAACAGGAGATACGGGATACCGGGAGCTTCACGAAATACAGGATACAGGGAGCTTCACGAGAAACAGAGTTGCACGACAGGATAGCGGGAAACAGGGTAATGACGCAACATGGATGACAGGGAGACGCACCCACTCTCCACACTTTAGATCACACAAACACACTTTATATGTATTGATAAAGGATTTGCACTACAACTCGTACACCTACTGTAAATTGTACCTAAATTGCACCTCATCCTATTTCTGCCTTGCACTATATAGTATTGTATATTAGTACACTACACAGTATTGTATATTATATGGTAACTCAGTTACGTCTACTCTGCATCGGACATTGTACATATGTCTATACTGAACACTGTGACCTAATTTTTTTACTTCTAATTTACATGCTATACTATGTTATTTTATTTCATACTTATCTTGTCTTGCACAGTCTCTGGAGCGTAACAGTAAGAAGCATTTTGTATAAAAGTATTCTGTACTTCTGTATGACAACTATTAAAGAAACTTGAACTTGAAACCTAAATACACAATATAATTATAATGAGCGACAGCTGGGGGGAACCACAGACCGACTACAGACGACACCAAAACACGACAAGACTGAATAACAATACACACAGACACACTGGAGACATAACGCTAGGCTAGACAGGGGAACACAGCAGATAGTACACAGGGAATGACAACACGACAGAGCAGATTAACGATCACAGACAGGGCGAGACACAAAAGGACTGTTCAAAAGGAGTCTTTGGATGGATGGGAGGGGCAGATTGTCACACTCACGCATTCACACACTGACAACGGAGGCGACAATGCTAGGTGCCAACCTGCTCATCCGGAGCAGTTAGGAGTTCAAGAATCAAGAATCAAGAGGTTTATTTGTCACATACATACCAGGGCATACAGTGAAATGCGGGTGGTCATGCCTGCATCGATTGTGCAATAATACAATAATAAAGTAGACACAGGAAGAAAAAAGAAACGGTAATAAGAGACAAAAGATGTGCATGATAAAAATAGACATGCTAAATTCTTGAGAAGGCACTGGTTCCTATGTACACTACTATACAATATACAATTTTAACTCTGTCATTATACTGTGGCGATAAGAAAGTAGCGAGCCAGAGACGTGGTTCGAGTTGAGGTACTTTACTTCTCACTCACATAGCATTTACAAATAACAACAAAGTTAACCCGGAACCGGAAGTGGTATTTAACCTGTCCCCTAAACAGTAAAACCCACACTCTTAAAGGCACAAGCCCACCTTGGTGAATGTCTCTTAATATAGGTCACCACACAGGCCCCCCCAGAATTCACCCATACAAAAACTGCAACTAATTAATAGCCAGTGAACAGTCCATCAGTGAACAGATCACAGCACGAAATAGTCAACGTGGAGGGGGACGGATCAAGCGGCCGAACCGACTGCGCTTAACCAGAGGGGGACTAAGGGAGATAAGTGGGACCAGCGGCCGGGCCCCGGAAGGGGCCAAGGCCGGAACAGAGGATAGGGCAGGGGTCTGAGCCGAAACCGGGGGGCACCCCCGCCGCGGGGGCAGGGCCAACTTAACTGGTTCGTCCTTGTCCAAGTGAGCAGGCTTAAGACGGTCTATAGTGACCCGCTCCGGCCTGCCTCCCATGTCCACAACAAAGTTTTTAGTGCCTGCCTCCAGGACACGGAAAGGCCCGTCATAAGGGGGCTGCAGCGGGGTCCGATGGCTGTCGTGCCGGATGAAAACATATTTGGCCAATGGCAGGTCCCTGGGGATGTAGGACTGGGGAAGGCAGTGGCGGGATGTTGGAATGGGAATAAGGGCATCGGCAACACCCCGGGACACTGTTCGATGGGAGGCGACGGACCAGGACGCTGTGGCCTCCGGAAGAAACTCCCCAGGGACCCGCAGCGGCTGGCCGTACACCAGCTCGGCGGACGAGGCCTGGAGGTCCTCCTTGGGGGCAGAACGAAGACCAAGCAAGACCCACGGGAGGCGGTCAACCCAGTCGCCATCCGTAAGGGCAGCCCGAAGAGCGGCCTTCATGTCCCTATGGAACCGATCGCAAAGTCCGTTGCCCTGCGCCGCCAGGCCGTAGGCACCATAGGGCGCGGTTGGCCAGTGGAGATGTCGCAGAGGAGAGTGGCGTTAGCTGTGTCGAACAGCACATCCTCCAGCTGCAGTGCGGTAGGACCCGTCCGATAGGCCTGAATGTCTGAGTCCGTGGCTTGGTCTGCCGCCATGGCGGCATAATCGAGTCCCAAGTGGACGGACCCGATGACCGCCCGAGAGAGGCAGTCGGCGACAAAGTTGTCCTTGCCCGCCACGTGCTGAATGTCCGTGGTTAACTCGGAGATCGCCGATAGCTGCCGCTGCTGACGTCCCGACCACGGCTCCGAGGTCTTGGCCATGGAGAACGTTAGCGGCTTGTGGTCCACAAAGGCAGTGAACTGGCGGCCTTCCAACAGGAATCTAAAGTGCCTGGTGGCGAGGAACAGACCCAGCAGTTCCCTGTCGAAAGTACTGTACTTACGCTCGTTGTCGCGGAGCTGTTTGCTAAAAAAGGCCAGTGGCTGCCAGGCACCGCCCACCCACTGCTCGCACACCGCCCCCACTGCATAGTCAGAGGCGTCTGTCGTGAGGGCGACCGGGGCAGTGGGAGAGGGGTGCGCCAGCAGAGCAGCGTTGGCTAGCGCGGTCTTGGCAGCCCCAAAAGCGCTGTCCATCCCCGAAGACCAATCTAACTCATCCTTGGGCACTTTGCCCCGCAGGGCCTCATACAAGGGCCGCATGAGGTGGGCAGCATGGGGAAGGAACCGGTTGCAAAAGTTCACCATGCCCAGGAACTCCTGTAGAGCCCGTACAGTGCGGGGACGAGGAAAACTGGCAACGGCCTCCACCCTGGCGGGGAGTGGGGTGGCTCCCTGTGGAGCGACATGGTGTCCGAGGAAAGTGATGGAGGACTGCCCGAACTGGCACTTGGTTGGGTTTACGATGAGGCCGTGCTTACTGAGCCGCTCAAACAGCTGCTGGAGGTGTGTCATGTGCTCCCCTATGGACGTAAGAATGTCATCCAAGTATACAAACAAAAACGGCATGTCCTGGAGCACAGAGTCCATCAGGCGCTGAAACGTCTGCGCCGCCCCCATGAGCCCGAAAGGCATTCTTAGGAATTCGAATAGCCCAAAGGGTGTAATGACAGCCGTCTTTGGCACATCCCGTGGATGGACCGGCACCTGGTGGTAACCGCGCACCAGGTCCACCTTGGAGAAGATGACAGCCCCTGCCAGGTGGGTAGAGAAGTCCTGTATGTGCGGAACAGGGTACCGGTCGGGGGTTGTGGCGTTATTAAGGCGACGGAAATCGCCGCAGGGGCGCCAACCTCCGCCACCCTTTGTAACCATGTGTAATGGAGAAGCCCACGGGCTGTTCGAGCGGCGCACAATGCCAAGTCGCTCCATGGTGGAAAACTCCCCCCTGGCGATTGCCAGCTTGGCTGAGTCGAGGCGCCGGGCCCGGGCATAGACTGGGGGGCCCTCTGTGGTAATATGGTGTTCCACACCGTGTTTGGCCACTGCAGATGAGAACGTGGGTGTGGTGAGGTCAGGGAACCCGGCGAGCAGGCGTTCATACGGGTCCCCGGTGGCAAGTGTGTTTAACAGGCAGAGAGCTCCGCCCCCCCCAACCGCCCCAAGTGTGCAGGGGTAAGAGGAAAAAGAGAGGGCATCGATCAAGCGACAGTTTTTAACATCTACCAGCAAGCTGAAAGCACAGAGGAAGTCTGCTCCCAGGAGCGGCGTGGACACCGCAGCCATCACAAAACCCCAGCCGAAACGGCGCCCCCCAAAACACACCTCCACATACCTGGTGCCGTAGGTACGTATGGGCGTACCGTTCGCTGCGTCCATCTGGGGCCCGTGTCTGCCGTCCATGGTGTCCACGCCCTGTGCCGGCAGGATGCTGCGTTGCGCGCCCGAGTCCACCAGCAGCCGCCGGCCAGACAAGGAGTCGGTGATAAACAATAGCTTGCAGTCATGGCCGGCACCCACAGCCACTAATGAGCGCCGGCCCTGGCGTTTCCCTGCCCCTTGAAACTGCATGGCTTGCGACACTGCTTGGCCCTGTCCCCAAACCTGGCATGGTAATAGCAGAGCCCATCGTCGGGTTGGCGTCGGGCTGTCACCGCAGCAGCGGTGTCTGTATAGGCCTCCAGTGGTGGGGCAGAGGTGCCTGGTGGGGCAGCAGCGCATGGACAAACTGCTGCTGCCTGTTGGCCAGGAAAACCCTGTCTGCTTCTGCAGCCAGGCCGCGATAGTCCTTGGTGGAGGAGAGGAGGGAACTCGCCAGTGCTGTGCGCACAGGCACTGGAAGCTGTCGCAAGAAAATGTGTGTAAATAGAAAAGAGGGATCAGCTGATCCCAGTACAGCCAGCATTTTTTCCATCAACTCCGACGGTTTGCCATCGCCGAGGCCGTTGAGGGACAGCAGGCGGTCCGATTTCTCCAGTTCTGACAGTTCATACAACTTCAGAAGGAATGTCTTTAGCGCATTGTACTTGTCAGCTGCCGGCGGATCCTCCAACAGCATCATCGCCCGTGCCGTCGTTGAAGCATCCAACGCCGCCACAACATGGAAGTACTTAGTTAGATCTTGTGTTATTCCTCTCAGCTGGAATTGGGCTTCGATGTGTTGAAACCACGGCCGGGGATTATGCTGCCAAAAGTCGGGCAACCTGACGGTCGCAGCGTAAATGTTCGCTTGTAGCATGTTAGCGTCGTTAGCATTCGGTGCGGGTGCTTGCGGTTGCGCGACGCCGTTGTCTTGAGACATAACGCTAAATGCTGTTAACGTTACAAATGTTCTTCACAGGGTCACCAATGTGGCGATAAGAAAGTAGCGAGCCAGAGACGTGGTTCGAGTTGAGGTACTTTACTTCTCACTCACATAGCATTTACAAATAACAACAAAGTTAACCCGGAACCGGAAGTGATATTTAACCTGTCCCCTAAACAGTAAAACCCACACTCTTAAAGGCACAAGCCCACCTTGGTGAATGTCTCTTAATATAGGTCACCACAATACTATACTTACTATATCTAAACTATACTAAACAAGAACCACATCTGTTCTTTCCTTGAAGTGACTTTTATATTCATCCTTTCTTTAAAGTGGCTTTTCCATTTTTTTTTAAAGTGACATTTTGTTTAAAGTGATTGTTTAAGGCGGTTGCAACCTGTGTATTGTGTGTGTGTGTGTGTGTGTGTGTGTGTGTGTGTGTGTGTGTGTGTGTGTGTGTGTGTGTGTGTGTGTGTGTGTGTGTGTGTGTGTGTGTGTGTGTGTTAGGGATGCACCAATATGAAAATTTGCCACCAATACCGATACCGATTGTTCAACTAACACAATCGGCCAATACCAATACCGATACCGATATGTGTGGCAATTTTTTTTTAAATATATATATATATATTTTTTTTGTAATCTTTTATTTTTTGTAATATTATTATTTATTTTTTATGAAACTACTGTATATTTGTGTTACAAATTGTGCTCACCGATATGAACATAGGCCTCTTTACTTACTTAAAAAAAAGGAAACATCAAGAAATAGCACTATCTCTCTCCCAGTATGGTCTGCCGGGCTGCAGCTAGATACTAGTTCTCCCAGTATGGTCTACCGGGCTGCAGCTGGATACTATTGTCTCAACCAGAGCTCTCAACCAATGAAATTTTGATTGACAGTCGATTCTGCCAATTACGTCACACACCGCTTGCACCCGCCTCTGCTGTTACCACCAATTGGCAAGCGCGTATACATTTTTTACTTCCGCTTTTGTCCGCCATTGATTTTGACGAGAGGTTTTCTACAACAACAACAACGTTAGGCGGCGCAGCCGACGTTTAGCTTTTAGCTCCGCAGGATGACTAAATGAGGCATAATGATTTTACTGGAACGAATGTTATAATAAAACAAAGCCTTTCTATACATGTGTCTGATTGAAAACTTTATTAACAGATTGCAGAATGGGTAAAACTCAGGGCTCTATGAGCAACGGAAGGAACTGAGCTAGTATGAAAGAGTAATGCTTGCTACGTTCGGGTAAATAATATGCTGATGTTATTGAACGTGTAACACTAACTATATAGGGGAGAGTAAGTGCCTTTAAAGCAAGGGGATTACAGTAATGCCCCCAACTAAAATATGTACATATCGTTTAGGATGTTGTGCATCCCTGGGGACAATCACTTTGGATCTTAAATAAACTGTTTCAGAAATATAGCTTTAGAAAAAAAAGTGGTTTTGTGGCACAACTTGCCCCCGGGGCGGGGTAAGTTGTGACATTAGAGAGAATACACTGGGGTAAATTGTGCCATTGATAATTTTACGTAAAACAGCATCCAGCATCCTGCAGATCTTCATCTCCTTTCCAACCTGACGTATAGTCTTCCCCTGTTGCACCTCTTTCACTGCTCTTTCCAACTTCTCAAGAGGAGTTGAAACCCTGTCTGTCTTCCGTTTGTATATCTGCGTGGCATGATGGATTTTGGTCTAAAATTAAGAATATCACATAGTTTTAGTGATCAAATGCAAGAATGCAATGTACAATAACAATACAATACAATAAAGTAATATATATATAGTTAATAAAATAAGTTGGGGCAACTTAACAAAGAGAATATCTGGCACAACTTAACCCAGGCCCTTTGGCATAAATCACCCCAAGCCTACCATTTTGAAAAAAAATGCATCCCCCAGCTGTTTTGAGCTAGCATCATGCTAACTGTATAGACTCATGGTGTAGCTTACTAAAGCACTAAAACATGTGTGAACTGTTTTCAAAGTTGTCTATAATTGTTCAAACACAGCAATAAAAAAACCTTGATCATACAAATTTTACTTTGGAGGGCAAACAACTGTTTTTTTAACTTAAATGTGCTTACCTCTCAAGCAAGGTGTCTCCCTTCTCTGCAGGTTGAGTGAAATGGATGCCTCTTCAAAAATATGTTGTCACATGACCAACTTCTTCTATGGTTTTCTAGATAACAGGGGTGGAACTACATGCCCCTTGGCACTACTCACCCCACTCTCCCCTAACGTTAATGCCACAAAACGAATGCATTTGTTAATCATAAGTAGTAACTTTGATGCAGTAGCTTGTGTGTGTGTGGGCCTGGGGCGGCGTTGTGCAGGTCGCGACGCAACTGAATTTTTTTTTGCCTTTTGACGGCAGTCAACAAGGCACTTATCGGCCGATACCGATACCCGACCGATACATTGGTGCACCCCTAGTGTGTGTGTGTGTGCTCATATGTACTTGTGAGTGGAGAGTTCAGTGTTCATTGTTCTGATGGCCTGGGGGAAGAAGCTGAGCCGGAGTCTCTCTGTTCTCGTACCGTTGAGGGACAGCAGGCGGTCCGATTTCTCCAGTTCTGACAGTTCATACAACTTCAGAAGGAATGTCTTTAGCGCATTGTACTTGTCAGCTGCCGGCGGATCCTCCAACAGCATCATCGCCCGTGCCGTCGTTGAAGCATCCAACGCCGCCACAACATGGAAGTACTTAGTTAGATCTTGTGTTATTCCTCTCAGCTGGAATTGGGCTTCGATGTGTTGAA
The DNA here is from genome assembly GCF_963971535.1 of Notolepis coatsorum. NCBI lineage: Eukaryota > Metazoa > Chordata > Actinopteri > Aulopiformes > Paralepididae > Notolepis > Notolepis coatsorum. The sequence goes on from NC_140176.1 coordinate 62,150,441, forward strand.
ACCACGGCCGGGGATTATGCTGCCAAAAGTCGGGCAACCTGACGGTCGCAGCGTAAATGTTCGCTTGTAGCATGTTAGCGTCGTTAGCATTCGGTGCGGGTGCTTGCGGTTGCGCGACGCCGTTGTCTTGAGACATAACGCTAAATGCTGTTAACGTTACAAATGTTCTTCACAGGGTCACCAATGTGGCGATAAGAAAGTAGCGAGCCAGAGACGTGGTTCGAGTTGAGGTACTTTACTTCTCACTCACATAGCATTTACAAATAACAACAAAGTTAACCCGGAACCGGAAGTGATATTTAACCTGTCCCCTAAACAGTAAAACCCACACTCTTAAAGGCACAAGCCCACCTTGGTGAATGTCTCTTAATATAGGTCACCACAATACTATACTTACTATATCTAAACTATACTAAACAAGAACCACATCTGTTCTTTCCTTGAAGTGACTTTTATATTCATCCTTTCTTTAAAGTGGCTTTTCCATTTTTTTTTAAAGTGACATTTTGTTTAAAGTGATTGTTTAAGGCGGTTGCAACCTGTGTATTGTGTGTGTGTGTGTGTGTGTGTGTGTGTGTGTGTGTGTGTGTGTGTGTGTGTGTGTGTGTGTGTGTGTGTGTGTGTGTGTGTGTGTGTGTGTGTGTGTGTGTGTGTGTGTGTGTGTGTGTGTGTGTGTGTGTGTGTGTGTGTGTGTGTGTGTTAGGGATGCACCAATATGAAAATTTGCCACCAATACCGATACCGATTGTTCAACTAACACAATCGGCCGATACCAATACCGATACCGATATGTGTGGCAATTTTTTTTTAAATATATATATATATATTTTTTTTGTAATCTTTTATTTTTTGTAATATTATTATTTATTTTTTATGAAACTACTGTATATTTGTGTTACAAATTGTGCTCACCAATATGAACATAGGCCTCTTTACTTACTTAAAAAAAAGGAAACATCAAGAAATAGCACTATCTCTCTCCCAGTATGGTCTGCCGGGCTGCAGCTAGATACTAGTTCTCCCAGTATGGTCTACCGGGCTGCAGCTGGATACTATTGTCTCAACCAGAGCTCTCAACCAATGAAATTTTGATTGACAGTCGATTCTGCCAATTACGTCACACACCGCTTGCACCCGCCTCTGCTGTTACCACCAATTGGCAAGCGCGTATACATTTTTTACTTCCGCTTTTGTCCGCCATTGATTTTGACGAGAGGTTTTCTACAACAACAACAACGTTAGGCGGCGCAGCCGACGTTTAGCTTTTAGCTCCGCAGGATGACTAAATGAGGCATAATGATTTTACTGGAACGAATGTTATAATAAAACAAAGCCTTTCTATACATGTGTCTGATTGAAAACTTTATTAACAGATTGCAGAATGGGTAAAACTCAGGGCTCTATGAGCAACGGAAGGAACTGAGCTAGTATGAAAGAGTAATGCTTGCTACGTTCGGGTAAATAATATGCTGATGTTATTGAACGTGTAACACTAACTATATAGGGGAGAGTAAGTGCCTTTAAAGCAAGGGGATTACAGTAATGCCCCCAACTAAAATATGTACATATCGTTTAGGATGTTGTGCATCCCTGGGGACAATCACTTTGGATCTTAAATAAACTGTTTCAGAAATATAGCTTTAGAAAAAAAAGTGGTTTTGTGGCACAACTTGCCCCCGGGGCGGGGTAAGTTGTGACATTAGAGAGAATACACTGGGGTAAATTGTGCCATTGATAATTTTACGTAAAACAGCATCCAGCATCCTGCAGATCTTCATCTCCTTTCCAACCTGACGTATAGTCTTCCCCTGTTGCACCTCTTTCACTGCTCTTTCCAACTTCTCAAGAGGAGTTGAAACCCTGTCTGTCTTCCGTTTGTATATCTGCGTGGCATGATGGATTTTGGTCTAAAATTAAGAATATCACATAGTTTTAGTGATCAAATGCAAGAATGCAATGTACAATAACAATACAATACAATAAAGTAATATATATATAGTTAATAAAATAAGTTGGGGCAACTTAACAAAGAGAATATCTGGCACAACTTAACCCAGGCCCTTTGGCATAAATCACCCCAAGCCTACCATTTTGAAAAAAATGCATCCCCCAGCTGTTTTGAGCTAGCATCATGCTAACTGTATAGACTCATGGTGTAGCTTACTAAAGCACTAAAACATGTGTGAACTGTTTTCAAAGTTGTCTATAATTGTTCAAACACAGCAATAAAAAAACCTTGATCATACAAATTTTACTTTGGAGGGCAAACAACTGTTTTTTTAACTTAAATGTGCTTACCTCTCAAGCAAGGTTTCTCCCTTCTCTGCAGGTTGAGTGAAATGGATGCCTCTTCAAAAATATGTTGTCACATGACCAACTTCTTCTATGGTTTTCTAGATAACAGGGGTGGAACTACATGCCCCTTGGCACTACTCACCCCACTCTCCCCTAACGTTAATGCCACAAAACGAATGCATTTGTTAATCATAAGTAGTAACTTTGATGCAGTAGCTTGTGTGTGTGTGGGCCTGGGGCGGCGTTGTGCAGGTCGCGACGCAACTGAATTTTTTTTTGCCTTTTGACGGCAGTCAACAAGGCACTTATCGGCCGATACCGATACCCGACCGATACATTGGTGCACCCCTAGTGTGTGTGTGTGTGCTCATATGTACTTGTGAGTGGAGAGTTCAGTGTTCATTGTTCTGATGGCCTGGGGGAAGAAGCTGAGCCGGAGTCTCTCTGTTCTCGTAACGTGTGTACGTAGGCGCTTGCCTGACCGCTGCAGCTTGAACAGGCTGTTGTTGGGGTGGTGGGGGTCTTTCATTATTCTGCAGTCTCTGGATTTGCACCTCCTGTTATATAAGTCCTGAGAGAGAGAGCGAGAGAGAGCTCCCGTTCTACAGTCAATATACAGTGTTATCGCTGCACAGTTGTGTGTGTTAGAAAGAGAGAGATAGAGAGAGAGCATGTCTGTTTGTGTGTGTGTGTTAGAGAGAGAGCATGTATATGTGTGTTAGAAAGAGAGAGAAATATAGAGAGAGAGCATGTCATTTTGTGTGTTAGAGAGAGATATAGAGCATGTCTGTGTGTGTTAGAGAGATAGAGAGAGAGAGAGAGCATGTGTGTTTGTGTGTTAGAGAGAGAGCATGTCTGTGTGTGTGTGTGTTAGAGAGAGAGCATGTATGAGAGAGATAAGCAAAGATGAGCCCCTAAAGGATATTCAACTTTTAATGGAAGAACAAAACAGAAGGAAAAGATAACTTCACAAAGGCAACATGAATATACATAGATCCAAAAGGACAAAGATCAACACTTAAATCCAAAGAGAAGAGGGTCTATACCAGAGAAAACAAAGTAGCAAGGAGCCAATGGCCGACATCAGCTAAATAGGCTAACTGCAAATAGAGTAGCCAGGTACTGACACCAGGTCACACACAGCTTTGGCCAACGCTACCCAAGCTACACAAACGACCAAGACAATTCACACACAGCACATGTCGTATCTCCAAATGTTGTGAAGTAACATATGTTTTGCCTGAAAAAAAACATTGTTATTAACAAAACATTCGGGAGGGGAAGGAAGGAAGAGTGGGGTAATGTCCAATGGACATCTTACCTGCACCAAGGAATGCAGGGCGAAAGGCCGCAACACAGGTCTCCACGTTGACGAAAGGCCTCTCGCTGGCGGGACAAAAAGAAGCTATGGCCGGAGCCTTGTCATGGTGCAGGCCCGACTACATCTTCTGTCAAAGATGATGTCGTAGTCAGAGTGCCAGGGCCTGCTATTCTCACGGCTAATGTCAATGGTCGTAGCACAAGCTAACAGCTAACTCTAGGCTAACTGATAGCATCAAGCTAACGTTCCCAGCCGAGCGAAAACGAGCAGCTAACGTCGTAGCTAAACAGCTAACTGGCTAACAGTTAGCTCAACCCGGCTATCGCTAACCACTAGCTAACGCAGAAGCAAGCTATGCGGCTACCACTGAAAAACTGTACAACGTGAGAAAAGCAATACAGGCCAACACTTCAGACAGCCGCTGTGTTTTCCTCTTCTCATACGAAGAGAGAAGGGAAAAAGAAGGCAATACACGTCCCACTACAGAGTGGTGTTTACCATAGCGGTGCCGGCAACAAGTCCCTCGCGGACTATAGCCGACTTGAGCATGGAGATATTCTCATAATGAAACACCAAGCTCACCTCCCTCGCACCAGGTGCTGACACCAGGCCACACACCGTTAGCTACTACAACAGCTAGCCGGCCCGTTTGGCTCCCGAGAGAGAGAGAGAGAGATATCCACGGCGGGAATGGAATAGAGTGCATTAAAAACTCACCAAACGTCAAAGAGGATGGAGACAACCGCGTGGAGTTGACGAAGTTCATCTGCCGAACGACCGTCCTCTTCATCTTGGCATAACAATGCTGCACGCGCTCTCTCTAGGTTAGCTAACGCTAGTTAGCCTTTAGCTAAGCTAGCTACTAGCCGACATCATCATGGCTATCCCGACGTTAGCACTCAATATAGCCTGACTGAACTGTCTAACATGCAACAACTTTCATCTTCAGTCCATCTGCCGAATGACCGCCCTCTTCGTTTTGGCTGGCATAACTAAGCATACTGTAACCTCCAAAGCTGCACGCGCGAAATAGTCAAACGCAGCTGACGCACGCCGGCGTACACATGATGTAACCCCTCCCTTAGTTGAAACCAATAGTATGTGCAGAGCCCCAGAGCTCCAATAGTGAGTATGTCTGCAGAGACGCAGAGCCAGGAACATTCTACAAACGTGTCTAATGTGAAATATATAAGCATATAAGCAAAACTAGATTTTAGGTCTGTGACGAAAAAGGGCCTCGCGGGAAGGGGGGCCTCGCAAAAAATAATAATAATAATAATAATAATAATAATAATAATAATAATAATAATAATAATAATAATAATAATAATAATAATAATAATAATAATAATAATAATAATAATAATAATAATAATAATAATAATAATAATAATAATAATAATAATAATAATAATAATAATAAAAAAAATAATAAATAAAAAATATATTTTTTTTATTTTTTTTATTTTTTTTTATTTTTTTTTATTTTTTTTCATGCAAGGCCCCCCTTCCCGCGAGGTCCTGTGCGACCGCACTGCTCGCACACCCCCTGAGGCGGCCCTGCCTGCAGGGGTGGTAGTGAAATACCTGTAGTACACTCTGCTGAGCGCACCACTCTCTGGAGGGCCTTCCTGTCCTGTGCCGTGCTGTTTCCAAATCAGGCAGTGATGTGTCCAGTCAGAATGCTCTCTACAGCCCCGGAATAGAAGGAGTGGAGTATCTTCTTAACTGTCTCAGGTGATAGAGGCGCTGTTTGGCCTTTTTCACCACAGAATCTATGTGTGTTGAACATGTCAGGTCCTCTGTGATGTGGACTCCCAGGTACTTGAAACTGCTCACCCTGTCCCCGATAGCCCCATTCATCCACAGTGGTGTGTCTGTCCCCTGCTGTATTCTACTAAAATCCACTATCAGCTCTTTGGTTTTACCAATGTTCAGGAGTAGGCTGTTATCCCGGCACCAGCGTGCCAGTTCATCAACCTCCTCCCGATAGGCCTTCTCGTCATTGTTAGAGATCAGCCCCACCACCACTGTGTCATCCGCAAACTTCACTATCGAGTTGGAGCTGAACCTGGCCACACAGTCATGTGTGTACAGTGAATACAGCAGGGGGCTCAGAACGCAGCCCTGGGGGACCCGATACTCAGGGTGATTTTGCTGGAGGTATGACCCCCCCACCCTGACCACCTGAGGCCTGTCACTTAGAAATCCAGGATCCAGGCTCTCATGGCGGAGCTCAGACCCAGATCGATCAGCTTGTCAACCAGTCTGGTGGGGAATATGGTGTTGAAAGCTGAACTATAGTCAATGAACAGAAATCTCACATAGCCCCCATTCTGTCTGTCAAGGTGAGATAGTGTGTTGTGTAGTACTTGGGAGACCGCATCGTGGTAATCATATTTACTGTGTCAGACTCTGCCAAGAGGCCAACATGACTTTTTTTTTGTTATATTATTATTCTGTTTCACAAAGGTCTTGCCAGTGGCTCTACATGCCCACAGATATTTTGCCACAATCTTGTCCCCGCTCCAAAAAAGCCTGAACGTACCCCCTGCTCACGGTCCAACTTCCCCCTGCACATCCCTTTTCTCACAGCCAGCTCGCCTAATTATCCTGGCGCCACGAGTCATGTTAGAACATTCATCCTGCTCCTAAGTAGCAGGTATTCAGCCTCTACACTTTAATTGGTCTTCATTATAAAGGTTCTGTGTGAGGTTTCTGTGTAAAGAAAACATGTCTGCAGGTACTGGCTTTTTCCTCTCGTTTTCTATGTTGTTTAGTGAAGTGGTTGATATTGCATGTTTACTCTATAATTATTGTTGTTTTTCATGATGCAGTAAACACTTTTTTTTCTTCCGTGTCATGAGAAATCGGTGTGCACACAAACACACACATTATCAGAAATACATAAGCGGATGTGATAGGTAGCATATCCGCAGGAGAAAAGAGAGTATTTCTGAACCTGTCACTGTGTAAGCTTTTCCCACTTTTCAACATCTCATAACTTTGTCAGTGTTGCAACATTTGATCATCAACATTGCTTATACTGTAGACAAAGTTTGATTAATGAAGAAATGTATCTTTGGACTCTGGGTGTAGTATTCTCCTCAGACTCAGCCCCCCCCCCCCCCCCCCCCCCCCCATGGAAACGGTGGTGCAAGAAACTCTCAGACAGGGCCAATTTTCTGGGTATACGGCGGCTCAGGTGTCCATGTGAATGTTCCATCTGTCCAATATAGAAGGTCATTGGTCCTCCTCAAAGGAAATAACATACTCTAGTGGGCACAGAAAAATTTATCTGTCATCAAATCATCAAGAAATCTGTCATCACTGTCATCAAATATCGATCACGTCTCTCTCCCGTCATGCCTGGCATTGCCCTCAAAAGAATGCAATTTATTTTCTGGGTTAAGAAAAATAAAAGAAACCCAGACCTAGAGATACACTGTTATTACCTTTAACATGTAGGCCCAATCATATTTTCCCCAAATACTTCGACATGGAGGCGCAATTAGAGCAGTGGTCCCCAAGATTTGTGCCGCACCGTGACAAAATGGTAATTGGTAAATGATGCATTTATAGAATGCTTTTATCCAAAGCGCTTTACAATTTGCTCCTCACATTTTACCCATTCACTCACATATTATTCACACATTGACGGCGGAGGCAACCATGCAAAATGCCAACCAGTTAGGGGTTAAGGACACTTCGACACGCTGCCCGGGAGGAGCGGGAATCGAACCAGGAACCTCCGGATTACCAGACAACTGCTTTACCTCCTGACCCAATGTCGCCCCATGACAACCCTCCGTGGGTGCTGCAGAATCTGATCATTTCAAAATCGTAACTTATGTACTATAACTTAATGCATTTTACCACATGCTAAAATCTTTCAAAGAGTAATAAAACACAGATATTGTGCAGTGTTTCCAGCATTATGGTCAGGCCTGACTGGGCCCCATATCAGGAAAAATTGTGGCTACTGTACGTAATTTATAGTAGGCTATAATAATAATAATAATAACTTGGTTTTCTATAGCGCCTTTCATAAAACCCAAGGTTGCATTACATACAGCGAAAAACAACAATAACAAACATGGTGCACAGACACACAACATTCAATGTAGGACATTAGGGGTCAAACGCCATGTTGAAGAGGTGAGTTTTGAGGAGTTTTTTGAAGGAGTCCAGAGTTGGGGCGTTCCAGAGTTCTGCAGGGAGGGAGTTCCAGAGGGTGGGAGCTACAATGCTGAAACCTCTCTCCCCAAAGGTCCGCAGTCTGGTTCGGGAAATGGAGAGCTGACCAGTGTCCGAGGATCGCAGGGACCGTGACTGAGTGTGGGGGTGGAGGAAGTCAGTGAGGTACTGAGGAGTCAGAGCATGGAGGGACTTGTAAGTGAGCAGGAGGGTTTTTGTAGGTGATGCAGGAGTTGATGGGGAGCCAGTGGAGGTGGATGAGGGTGGGGATGATGTGAATCTATTGCTACAAGATGGCACTAAGTGACTATTTAGGATGGGGTAATCAGCCATTACCTTGTTCCTAACTACTAGGGCTGTCAATATGAACACATTCATCTTTTAGTTTAATTTGAAAATCTTGACATGTTTAAAAAGCAAAATACACAATTCATCTTTTTGACCTCTACCGCCTTCCATAGATTTGACATCCAGCGGCGGTGGCTGGTGTGTTTACGTTCCTGATAACTGGGAGAATAATGCCTGACCAGACATTCCCTGAATGTCGTATTTCATTATAAAAGGTTTCAGAAATTACCTTTGGACAAGTCTATAAGCGATGCAGTGATGAAGTCTTTCCCCGCAAAGCAACAGGTATGAAGTACACAGCTTACTAATTATGCAAGCCATCTGCCAACAAAGATATTGCTACATCAGAGAACAAATTTATTCACAAAATGGATCACTATTCATTCAATGTTATTGAAGTAGGGGATGGTCACCACAATGGTTTTCACTTCTCACTCTTTTACTCAGAGATGGTTTTACCTATGGGAAATATTTTCTGACAAATTACTTATTAAATTAAAAACAAGTTGTGAAAAATTAAACTGAAAGTCGACGATGTCCGATGTTACAACTGAAGCTTCTGTGCCATGTAATTGTAACAATGTGATCCGTGATTATAACATGGCTAAAAATAGCATAAACCAAACAGCGTTTTTTCCCCCCCATAAAATGTTTCAGGCCTGACAGTGTGTGTGCTTTTCTCTGATGACACAGTGGTATTCTGAGGGGATACTATGGTGTGGTGTTAGCTAGCCACAGTTGTATTTTAATTATTATAATTAGTGCTGTCAGACGATTAAAAAAATGTATCTAATTAATTACAGGATTTGTAATTAATTAATCCAATTAATCACATTTTAATCGCATAACCATTTTATGCCCGATATTCTATATTCTATAATCATATTTCAAATTGCATGTGTCCAGATGGCAGAATTCAGTACTGTATCTACACAACCTTCTGTTTAATCATCTTCCATCTATTAATTTGCTTAGATTTTTCAGGTCTGGTCAATTTGAGCATGGTGTTATTCACAGTCAAAGATTAAAAAAAATGTATTGATATTCTCATTTGGTTCATTACAATTGACTCAAAATAAAATTTTCATTCAATCAATCACCACGCAGATTGATTGAATGAAAATGTTATTAACAGATTGCAGAATGGGTACAATACAGTACGGCTCAATACACACAATTGTTAAGGGGATGCAGACCAGAGAAAGACTTTCGTCTTGTTTACATCAGGTTCCCCCATTTTCAATTCATAATGAATTGTAAGTAAGGGTGCACCTTGCACCGTGCAATCCATTCTTTGTGGATCTAGCCCACAGTATTTCTGACACTGGGAATACATTCCCTGAGATTCATAGATGTCCCTAGAATCAGATACCAAGAACATGCAAATGGACCATATTAAAAAAAAGTCTGTAAATGTGTATTCTACATTCTTATGGAATGAATGAGATACAAAAATTAAAAATTAAAAAATATATATTTTTATTATTATTTTTTAATTTTGTTTGTAATTAATTTTGGGTTAATTTTCATAACGTGATAATTTGCTGTGTAATTAATTAATCTAATTAACGCGATAAACTGACAGCCCTAATTATAATCTGTTAATTGATTACAATCATCTGTCGTTTGTGACCAAGATGTCTGCAATGGAATACTATGAATATGTATGTAGTATGATTGTGAAATTTATGGGTGCGTGGCCCCTAAAAGGTGCAAATTGAGCATGGAACGACCCTCTAGTGCAGAGGTAGCTAACACGGTGCCCGGTGGCGTGAACACTTTCGGCAACCAACATGTACGTCCGCGTTTCTCTGATTGGCCAGCGATCGGCCAGCCCTCTACGCCCTACGCCGGTAACGCTCGCATGCGCATTTCGCGCATTTCGTACTTGTCTCCCTGTGTACAGCTGAGAGCTCCAGCATAGCTATGTACGCAAGCTAGGCGCAAGCCAGAGTAAAACACAGTTTTCATTCAATCAATAATAACAACAACTGTGACCTCTTTTTTTTCTTCTAATTTTTACTATGTTTTTATTTCATACTTATCTTGTCATGCACAGTCTCTGGAGCGCAACAGTAAGAAGCATTTTGTACAAAAGTATTCTGTACTTCTGTATGACAACTATTAAAGAAACTTGAACTTGAAACTTGAAACTTGAGACTCTCGTTGTGTCTATTCTGCTAACACTACCTCTCATTGCTTTAACGTTACCTAGGCTCTCGTGTCTATCTGCTAACGTTAACGTTAGCATTAAGCTAACAAGCTGGGGCCGCTGGTGTACAGCTGAGAGCTCCAGCATAGCTAACTTATGTCCGCGAGCTAGGCGCAAGCCAGAGTAAAACAGTTTTCATTCAATCAATCAATCAATAATAACATTAACGAGACTCTCGTTGTGTCTATTCTGCTAACACTACCTATCATTGCTTTAACGTTACCTAGGCTCTCGTGTCTATCTGCTAACGTTAACGTTAGCATTAAGCTAACAAGCTGGGGCCGCTGGTGTACAGCTGAGAGGTCCAGCATAGCTAACTTATGTCCACGAGCTAGGCGCAAGCCAGAGTAAAACACAGTTTTCATTCAATCAATAATAACATTAACAAGACTCTCGTTGTGTCTATTCTGCTAACGCTACCTCTCATTGTTTTACCGTTACCTAGGCTCTCGTGTCTATCTGCTAATGTTAACGTTAGCATTAAGCTAACAAGCTGTAACGGCACCAGTCTAGCACAACATTAGCACTTAACCTAACAACAACAACAAGCTTAACAAGTCAGCAATCTTTTTGTGAGACTAAACTCTCCGCTCGGTGGCAAATTGTGTTGATGTCGGTATTGTTTCATCAATTTTGTTTATTGCACTTGTTCCTGCTGCAAATGAAATCCTACTATGCGAGACATTAAATATGGCGGCTTTCTGTTTTTCTGGAGAGCCTCCAACGAGTGACGCGTCTCTCTTCTGACCAAGCAGTGGTCTGCAGTGTTTCACGTTACTCATGAGGGGGTAAGCAAGCGTAGAGCGGCTGGTATTCACGAAGGAGAGCGCTGGCCAACGCTGGCCAATCAGAGAAACGCGGAAGTACATGTTGGTTGCCCAAAGTGTTCACGCTGCCCGGTGAGTCGCCCGCAAAACATGTTCTAAAAATAGTCTAATTATAGTCGTAATTGTTTTGTTCCTTTTCTTTTTGAACATTAAATATTAGGGATGTCCGATATTATCGGCCTACCGACATTATCGGCCGATATTGGCATTAAAATGTAATATCGGAAATTATCAGTATCGGTTTAAAAAAAATTATAATAATAATTAAGAACAAATGTAAGCACTAATTATTAAATGTATTGTCAAAAGTATGCATAATGTTGTGTTAATTCCACGACAAGAGATATGTAATGTTAATTACCTGAAATTATTCAGTTTTTTTGGCGGGGAAACCCTGCATATATCGGTATCGGTTGATATTGGTATCGGGCTAGATCCACAAAGAATGGATTGCACGGTGCTATTTGCACCCTTACTTACAATTTATTATGAATTGAAAATGGGGGACCCTGATGTAAACAATACGAAAGTCTTTCTCTGGTCTGCATCCCCTTAACAATTGTGTGTATTGAGCCGTACTGTATACTGTACCCATTCTGCAATCTGTTAATAAAATGTTCATTCAATCAATCACCGCGCAGATTGATTGATTAAATGAAAATGTTCAATTCCTTTCGTTTCTCTATAGTCCAGTGCGCTCCGCAGATCGGGCCTGTAACAGAGGACAGAGAGAGGCATTTGTCCCTGGTTTTATAATAAAATGGTAATGTAAGATCGACTAGAGCTTCTGGATCGTAATATCTACTCTATTGCGTTGTGTTTCTATAGCTCTAAGTCATATTACCAAAAACACTGTATAATACGACAGAGAAAGGAATCTCTGAGAGTGTTTATATTTCCCAGATCTGTTTTATTCAAAGTCCAAAAAGTGTACAAGCATGGTCTGGTGGTCAATGAAAACGCAATGATATTAGTGGAACAAAGCACTATGCCGCTTGTCACTAATATCAGACTAATAAAAAGTAGTTTAAGAGTAATAATCTTCAATGGAGCTTTGGGTGTTGCGTCTCGTTGGTTGTCGATTCCCGTTTCCAAGGAGACAAAGGAAACCTTGTTCTCGTCCTCAGCGTCTTCAAGCAGGTCCTCTCTCCGTCCGGCTTGTGCATACAATGTTCAAGAGCTTCCTTCCGTCTCCTTCGATGCAGCCTCTCTTAAAGGCTAAATCCCGCCCCTCAGCGAACGTCGGCCTAGTTCGTCAGGGGGCGGAGCTCTACGTCCTGATTGGCTAAAGCTCATAGCGGCCATTTTGGATTAGGGTCGGTGGCCATCTTGATTCTTAAAGGGGCAGTCCCGTCTATTTTAAGGGAAAGAGTTATATTTCTGAAGTTTAACGTTTTAAAGGTACAATATTTGATTTTACTAACTGAAGAATTAGAGTTTAGTTATTAATTGACTGAGACAGTTAATTCAAGTCCTTTCCTGAATTCTATGGCTTTCCAGATACCAAATATACCTATTTGTGGGTTTTATAACAAACTGTTGTATTATAAATAGTCTATAGTCTTATTTTGGAAGTTAGTTTAGTTTTCTAAGTAAATTACACATATTTTGCCACCTTAATCTTCTAGTTTACCTATATTACTGGCTTAATTAGACTTTGCAATGGTAGATAAGTGTCTGGTTTAGTCTTATCTTAATCAATACACTATTTTATAACTATTGAGACTAGTTTTCCTACGGGATTAATAACGGGTTTTGGTGGTGGTTACACACTTATAAACCAAATGGTATTCCTCTGTGTCAGGCAAACAGAGTTTTCCACACAGCTTGCATCCTGCCTCCTAATCAGGTCAGACCAGATGGCTAGGGCCCCCAAAATAGCTTGAGAGGGGGTTCTACTCAACCTATTGTTCTCCTCTTGCTTAGTAAACAACACTATCTTTTCAGAGGCTATTTTTAGCTCTTAGTGGAAGTCTGGGAACTATTCAAATGCTAAATTAGTTTGTCCCAAGGCCTAAAATGTGTTGCCAGAGTATTTACAGTTGCGGGGGCAAAGGACGTGAGAGTGATTAAATCACTCATCTCAGACCTATGTGTAAATTAAGGATGGTTTCATTTGTGATTCCCCATCTTCCCCCCTCCAGGGAAAGGTGAGGCCTCACTTGAATCCAGAGTCTCTATTTTAACTGCCAAAGTGACTTGCTCTAAGAAATGTGTCTAAAATACTCTTTGGTGGAATAGCAGAGCAGTTATATATAAATAACAGAATGAATCTTATTGAATACAGCAGAAAACAGCTGGTTGTATTGTTTTAACCTCCTTACCAAATAGAATTCCGACTCGTAGCTGAAGATTCTTTTGGGAATTACATGTTGATGCAGAAATATACCACAATGGCAAAAAGACAAAGAGCTATAATGTTCAACAAGCATTGGAACTTGTGGATGTTGAGGATGATCCAGAAAATATAACTGAAAAGGACTCAAGAGCCTGAATGCTGGGGCAGTGATGACGACAATCATAGTGAATGATTTTATGCATTTGAAGCTATGGTTTAAAGGGGTCTGACAACTCTATAATTTATTGTGCAGCTTGAATGAAAATCACCTGTTGATGATTCATGTGTGTAACTATGCTATCTGGATAAGATGCAGAGAGGGACACTTATAGGAGCCCACAACAGAAAAGGAGGAGAGCTATATGATAGAGGGACCTTTTTGTGTGTGGAGGGGATGGGGGGGGGGGTAAATGGCAGGGAGATACTGGTTCAAATATGAAGGCAACACCAAAATGTATGTATTTTCACATGTCTCCTAAAAAAACGTCCAGAACAATATCCAAATAAATGGCTGCCACACACTGAGGAAAAGATCAAACAGGTAGCCCTTCATACTGCTCAGTATCCTTGAAGTAGCTCTCAGTTTCAAAAAGGTTGGTGACCCCTGCTCTTGTGTCATAGCTACACTTCAGAGAGTCATATAGGATTTGATGACATCATGGCTGGCGACCACCCGTTGGCATGTCAGGAGTGCAGCGTTTGAGCCTTTCTGCTATAGACCAATAGTCCCATCTGGGGATTTGTCGTTAGTGTTGGGGAGGCATTGTGTAAGAAGTAGAGTTGAAGGTGCTTTCGTATAAAGTGACCTTTACACCTTGGCTTTGATGTCTGCTAAACAAGTGGGTGAACTCCATGCACTCTTTATTCATCCATCTTGTATGCAATTTGCCCAGGCTGATGTTAAGGTTACATAATGCCAGAATGCAGTGTTTGTATCCAAGGTGTCTAGGGATTATAGCTGTGTGGCCTTTGAGCTCTCAGCCTTCAACCCTCCTCCATTTGCCTCTGAGGAGCAGCAAAGGCTTAATGCTCTTTGCCCAGTCAGGGCACTGTACGTTTATATAAAGATGACTCTGCTTTGGTCAGAGCCATCAGCTGTTTTTTTTGCTTTGCAAATCCAGTTAGGGGTCATGCTCTGTAACAAAACGGTGTATTTCGCACTGGATTGCGCGCAAATTGTCATGGCCTATAGACCACTGCAACACTTCCGGTATTCTGAACTGTATATAGTCATCTTTATTTTAGTCATCTTATTTTATTCTATGCTAAAATTATTGTATTTTTATTATTGGAAGCTGCTATAGTCGAGGGAACCCAATAAATAGATTTTCACTCTTCTTGCTGTAAAGTACTGAAATAAGTGACAATAAAGGAATTTGAATCTGAAATCATGGGAGAGAGAGCGGGGGGAGAAAATTAATGAATGTGGACGTAAGTGGTTGTAGCTACGGCTGTGAGACATGATCCAATAGACTTTAGTACACCTGAGTCCCCTGAACATGGAGAGACCAATCCCAAGTCAATCTGAACATTCTCGGTCAAGCTATAGTCACTTTTTTCAGCACCTACTTCCAATGCACATGCGCAGATTGCCCACTGAGACCTAGATCCACAAAGAATGGATTGCACGGAGCAAGTTGCACCCTTACTTACAATTCATTATGAATTGAAAATGGGGGACCCTGATGTAAACAAGAAGAAAGTCTTTCTCTGGTCTGCATCCCCTTAACAATTGTGTGTATTGAGCTGTCCTGTATTGTACCCATTCTGCAATCTGTTAATAAAACGTTCATTCAATCAATCAATCTGCACGGTGATTGATTGAATGAAAATGTTATTAACAGATTGCAGAATGGGTACAATACAGGACGGCTCAATACACATAATTGTTAAGGGGATGCAGACCAGAGAAAGACTTTTGTCTTGTTTACATCAGGGTCCCTTCATTTTCAATTCATAATGAATTGTAAGGGTGCAACTTGCTCCGTGCAATCCATTCTTTGTGGATCTAGAGTCTCTCTGGATTGTCCAGTCCCTCTGGATTGTCCAGAGATCTAGGTTTATCAATCTGTGCATGCAGAGTTTGGGGAGTAGATGCGAAAAAGTACTTTCATAAAAGTACTTTGAGGTGTTGCTGCATTTTTGTTAGAACAAAGATTTGGTGAAATGGTTGGTTGATCATCTGAGGTGCAGTGCCTCACAGGGGCAGTGGTGGCCTGAGGGTTAGAGAAGCAGGCTTGTGAAGGTCGCCAGTTCAATTTCCCCGGATCGGCGGGAAAACTCTGGGTAGGAAAGTTTAATGAATAACTCTCCTGTCCCTCAACACCATATGCTGATGTGCCCTTGAGCAAGGTACTCAAACCCCCCTAACTGCTCCAGTGGAGTGGCAGTGTCAGACTGTGGTTGTACTGGGCAGCTCCCAGGTGTGAATGTCTGGAACTGTGTGCGTGTGAAGCAGGGTGTTGCTGAAAAAGAGCATCCGTGCTCAGCAAATGTATCCCAGATAAATAAAGGTAAAACATTTATGAAATAGAAAGTGCGCTATTAGTGCTCTTACAAAAATAATTAGTGACCTCAGAATAAACTCTGATGCAAACAAAGTCTCAATTCTCGTCCTATTAGATCTAAGCGCAGCGTTTGACACGATCGACCATGATATCCCAATAAATCGTCTAGAAAAGTTAGTTGGTCTTTCTGACTATGTATTAAACTGGTTCAGAACATATATCAAAGGGAGAAAATATTACGTCAGGCTTGGAGATCATTCTTCTGAGAAACATGACACCTACTTCGGAGTTCCACAGGGGAGCTGCCTTGGTCCATTATTATTCTCACTATACATGCTGCCACTCGGAGTCATCATTAGAAAGCACAATGTATGTTTCCATAGTTACGCAGATGACACACAATTGTACATCTCCGCTGAACCAAATGATCACACACAGCTATAAACTCCATTTCCGCCTGTCTCTTAGCAATAAACAAATGGATGACGAACAACTTCTTAAAATTAAATGAGGGCAAAACTGAAATCCTACTAGTCGGTCCTATAACAAAAAGAGAAATGTTACAGAGCAATATGGGTGTTACGTTGTTATTGACATTATTTAAGCTCGATGTCGAGTCAATGCAACACAACAAAGGAGACGGCAGTCAAAGTAGTTTTATTTTTAATGAAATAATTACAGTAAATGAAATTAAGAATAAACTAAAGTAACGACAGACAAGAACACATACTACACAGACAGGATAAGCACCAGACAAAGGGGAAGACAGAATACTTATACATGAGGGAATGACGAGACAAGACACACCTGGGTTAATTGTAAGTGGGTACAGCTGGGGAAATAACGATAGGGACTACAACACCACGACAGAGAACTACAACTAGACATGACGAATCACATTAGGAGCGCCTGATCAGGGCACAAACATAGACCCACACATAACAATGGGGCAACTTACTCCTTGGATCAAACCTGAAGTTACAAGTCTTGGTGTTATAATAGACTCAGAACTAAGCTTTAAATCACACATCAACAAGGTGACAAAAACATAATTTTTTCACCTTAGAAACATAGCTAAGGTACGGCCGTTTATAAATAAAAAATACGCTGAAAAACTGATCCACGCCTTCATCTCAAGCCGACTTGACTACTGTAATGTACTCCTCACTGGCATCCCAAAAAAACACAGAATGACTCCAACTCATTCAAAACTCGGCAGCTAGGCTACTAACTAAAACTAAGAGGAGAGACGTGATGAAACGGAATACTACCTGCAGTGTAAAACTAACGAAGTACTAGGTACCTAAAGCGAGTAGAGTAGGGTAGAGTCGAGTAGGTACTATGCAATGGAAAAGAGGCAAACTATGTGCCTCCTAGAACATTGCGATCATCTACTACTGGTCTATTGAAGGTTCCAAGCCACAGTCTAAGGAAAATCGGGGATGCAGCCTTTGGAAACTATGCACCAAAGTTATGGAACACACTACCTATTATGACAAACCAGAGGTTTGTCACAAATAGGGAGTCCACACGTGATACCAAGTTAACAAATAATTTATTTAATCCTATCTAAAGAAACAATAATTGATTAAACAACAAAAGCATAATGACATAAACAATGATTGTGTATATCAGAATGGACAAATGATCCAAAGTTGGTTCACTTGGTGGCTGCTACAACCTGTCCTGGTAGATGGGGAAAGTAGATGAGAAAAGCAGACAGAGGGGTTAGACAGGGGAAACATATATACTGGTGCTGCAGGCAGCTCTCTGCACTACACAGGTGAGGGTAATTGGATTAACGACCTACCCACTCTACCATGCTCTCTGAAGAAGACTCCCCATTTGCAGGTGAAGTGGGGGTCGTCACCCTATGGACATTAGGGAAGCTAGATCTCTTAATATTAAAAAAAATAAGCTAAAAACGTATCAAATCAAATGTATTTGTAAGGCCCGACAACACATGTTAATGTCCCCATGGGTATATCTCTTCACCATAGCCTTCTAATACACCCCACTGTTGATTGTACTGTAGCACTATTTTACTCTGTCCATTCTATTGCATAATTTTACTATCTATTCTATTCTACTATTCTATTATTGCACTGTATTATTTTACTCTGTCTATTGCTTTTTATTACAGGTTCAAAACGGTCAGGTATTAAACTGTGTGGGTATCAAAAAAGAGACTGTCAGGCTTTAAAACTGTGTAGGACCCAGGCCTAGAACTGCACCCTGAGAGAGGGAACTGCACCCTGAGAGGGAGGTTTGCCCTGGGTGGGAGGTTCAAATGGTCAAAATGGGTATAAAACAGGAACTGTGAACTGTTGAACAGTAATCCAGAACTATTTTATTGCACTGTACATTTTTTATTTTTTTTATCTATTCTATTCTACAATTTGATTGCACTGCACTATGCACTATTTTACTCTGTCTATTTTATCTCACTCTTTTTATTATTGTCTATTTAAAACTGAATCAAACCATAAACAAGGTGGCCTGTTGGGATGTCTGCACTTCATGTGCTCATTTTATGCTTGTCTTTTTTCTGTTGTGAAGCACTTTGAGCTGCAGTTTCTACACATGGGCCTCCCCAAAAGCATGCTCCGGATGGGCCAATACTCAGGTTGATGTCATTCAATCATATTCTATATCATGGAGTTACATGGTTGACCATGTTTTGTATTTAAGAACTTGCCAATGAATTTGATGCATTTTATCTTTTTTCACTATAACTCGAGTGCCTTGGTTTTTTATGTTTCAAGAAGCTCTCCATGGTCTCATTCTATATATTTTTTTCATCATCAACTGTGGGTGTAATCAGTATACTCGCCAACAAGGAAGGACACAAACACGTCAACGGGTACATCCGGTAAGTTTTAATAGTAGAATTCTGTTTTATGCATTATCTCATCACAGGCTTGGTATGGAATCAACATACTGTAAACAATTGTTGCTTGACTGAAATGTTGTTGATTTGCCATGAAAAATATAGAATGTGTACACCTTATGGTAATGAAAATAGAGAACACAAACAAATGGAAAAATAAGACTGCATAATGTTTGAAACGATGTAGGGTTTGCAACCATTTCCTCAGTAGAACATACAGTATGAAGACACAAACTGAACTTCCGATTTTGGAAGAGGACACATGATTTCTTAATAATAAAATGATCAGTGGAATTATGGCGTGTACTATGCATGTATTATACAATGTTAAAATGGTTAAATAAGAGGGGGGGGGGTACATGGTCATAGAAGAAAGACATAAATACAGGCAATACAAATTATAGTAAAGCATAAAAGTTAAAATAGGCTGTGTAAACAATATAATTAACTCTGAATATACGCATAAGAGCAAGTAGGCAGTGAACAAAGGTGCAGATGAGGGTCTGTATGCCCTATCATTTATATTATACATTACAATAAATATGGTTACAATACACATTAGAATATGAATACTATGAGTAAGTAAAGAATACAGTATACACAGGTGCAGTATACATAAGGTACCCTAACCAACGTGATATACGTCATATGTTATAGTACGTGCAGTGTAGGTGGGAGTCAGACAAACTCAGTGATCAGACATTCCTAGTAGTTCTCGAGTTCTGCTGTTGTTAGTTCTTTGGCTGCTGGCAGTGATCCCTGCCCACTTTTGTGAAGCCTGATGGCCGCTGGTACAAAGGACTGGCCGAGGCGGTTAGTGGTGTGTCGGGGGGGTATTAGTCTGTGGCTGAACTTGCTCCTTATCTTGACTAGCTCCTCATAGAGGCGGTGGGAGGGATTGTCCAAGATAGCGGCCAGCTTCCTTCTCATCTTCCTCTCCGCCACCACCTCTAGTTTGACCAGCTCGACTCCCACCACGGAGCTAGCCTTCCTCACCAGTTTGTTCAGTTTGTTGGTGTCCCTTGAGTTGATGTAGCCCCCCCAGCATACCACAGCATAGAAGAGGATGCTGGATACTACTGACTGGTAAAACGACTGCAGCAGTCTATTGCACACGTTGAAGGACTTGAGTCTCCTCAGGAAGAACAGCCTGATCTGTCCCTTCCTGTAGAGGGCTTCTGTGTTGTCCGTCTAATTTATTGTTTAGGTTTACTCCAAGGAACTTATATGTCTTATGTCTCCACCACCTTGATAGTATCAAAAACTGAATTTGTTGGATTGATATGTATGAGCCAGCTGGACAGAGATTCAGGAGACAAGGGTGGATTCAGTCGATCGTATTTATTGACAGGAACACACAGAGAACAAGGAACAGTCCTGGAGCCCAACCCTCCACGGGGCTGAGAGGCTCCAGAATGAAAAACAACCATGGCATTTATACTATGTGGGAGTTCCAAATTTAGCGAGCCACTGGTTAATAATGGATGATCTGACAGGCTTGGCATATAAGGTAGTCATATGTGGGGGTATATGTGAGCTGTTGCTGAATCTGATATTATGTTCATCTTTGCTCCTCCTCCTCAGTGGCTTGTGGCCGGAGGCCCGATACAGCCATGTACGGTCAAAGTATTTCTGGGTGCATGGCCTGGCTTAGTCACAGCCTGCACATTCCAGAGTGAGGGAGACCAGAGGAGCTGGATGTCAGGGTGGAGGGGGGGGCTCTTCTTGCCTCTCCGGAAGTCAACCACCAGCTCCTTGGTCTAGCTGATGTTGAGTTGGAGGTGGTTGCTGTCGCTCCACCCGACAAAGCTCCCCACCAAAGCTCTATACTCATCCTCATTGTCATCAATGATGTAACTTACAATGGCGGAGTCATCGGAAAACTTCTGTATCCGCTCGAGTTGTGGCAGAAGTCGGGGGTGTAGAGGGTGAACAGGAAGGGTGACATCACAGTTCCTTGGGGGGCGCCAGTGTTGCTCGTCAGCACATCATTTCTTCTCCGCTTGCTGTGAAGGGGTTACAAAATTTGCCCTGCAAGCTTCCTCTGAAACTGCCTCGTTTGTTTTGTGATGGAACAGATTAATGGTTCTGCAATAGTTCTATCAATACGTTTAATGAAATTTAACTGTGATTGAAAATGTTGAATCAGTTTTAAATTCACACAATAACTTTATGATGTGTTGTTTGCATCATATGCGTTTCAAACTATATTAACTAGGGATGTCCGATATTATCGGCCGACCGATATTATCGGCCGATATCGGCAGTAAAATGTGATATCGGAAAATATCGGTATCGGTTTAAAAAAAGAAAAAAACAATAACAATATTTGTTATATATATATCCAGTGAAATTATTAGTTACCTGAAATTATTCAGTTTTTTGGGGGGGGGGGAAACCCTGCATATATCGGTATCGGTTGATATCGGTTGATATCGGTATCGGAAATTAAGAGTTGGACAATATCGGAATATCGGTATCGGTAAAAAAGCCAATATCGAGCATCCCTAATATTAACATTGAACGTCACAGGAAGTCCTTCATTCCAACAGTCTACCTTAAATCCTCAAATATAGGACGGGTCTTCTATTTACCTCAGCTGCAAAGAGCACCAGGCCTTTATTAGAGAGAGGTATATAAGAGGCAGGCCTTAATTTCTAAAAATGACACTCATGGACATAATCCCTTCATTTTCAGACTTTTATTGCATTATTATTATTATTATTATTTTATTTTTTTAATACGTACATTGTCTGTTTACATTTATTTAGACTAGCATTGGTATTTAAATATTGAGTGCAGTTGAGTAATTGTGGGATTAACGTAATTCACACACACTGAAGTTGGAACAATAGGTTGCGGTGTCCGGGGACGATTTGGCGTGTGGTACCTACCTTCTCGACTTCCTCAGTCTAATCGAGTTGATAATAACATGCAGTAGCTTTAGCTGACGCTGTCATAGCATCATGATCTGTAATGTGTCAACTGGACAACGCCAGCCTCGCCTGCCAACGCCATATAGATAGCGAACTTTAACGTTTGCAAACGAAGTCAACGTCATCCAGCTGAAACCACAGATCTAGATATTATGACAACGTTAGCTAGCGGCTAGCGCTAAAGCTAACGCCAACCAGAGGGAAACGTTAATGTACGGTACTCAGTGTAGCGGGAGGCAGCACTTGATTTGCATTGGCAAGAGTTTATCTCATTCTATATCACGGCACGAAAAATTTAAAAAATACTTTTTTTTGCAACCTTATATTGGAGACCGGCCTTTATTTGTCTGCATGCATCAAACCCTCGGCCATTATAAGAGGCCTGTCCTTTATTCGAGTACCCTCCACTATTAGAGGATTTACGGTATATAACTTTAAAAACAATTTACTGTATATTTTTGGCTGTATATTTTACAATGTATATCCTTGGCTGTATTTTTATCCTTATTCTTATTTTTGACTACCTAAATGTTTATTGTCAGCTATCTGTAGTGCTGAATTTCCCTCGGGATCAATAAAGTACTTATATTCTATTCTATATTTATCGGGTACCATATGGAAATTAATTATTTTCAGGGGTGCCTTGGTTTATAAAAAAGGTTTGAGAACCACTGCATCAGGGTATTCAAAGTGTAATTTTCCACATTCCCAGTCATTACTGTACTTCAATTAATTCTAATTATTAGAGGGACTGTAGAGTAATTGCATTTGGATCAGAGGGGCTGAAACATCAAGCGGTAATTCATATAATGCCCCCACATGCATGGAGGAGAGGGAATATGCATTCACCACAGTCACTCACCAAACCATTGAGAATGATGTGATTGGACTGACCTTTTGGAAAGAGGCTAGCAACAACCGCCTCTCTAATCAGGTGTTGGTGCATATTAACTCAGCAAATAGATCAGTATATATAATATTGATAAAATAACAAAACAAACAAATGTTTCCTATGTTACTGTTGCCAAATAAACTTGACCTTTTTTTTGTCATTATTTGATGTATGATGGTAAAACAATTACAAAGAATGTATAAAAACATTGTACAAGGTTGTACGTTACACTATTTCTCCACATATAAAGTGTGATAGACAAAATGCCAATGAATTGGTTAGTGTGAAATAACGTTATGTCATAATGGCAAGTTGAACACAACCAGTGATAATAGCCCCTGAATTTTTTTTCCCAACCACTAAATGAGCACGAAACCGCACAGACCCACAGCGCTACCTGCACATGTGTCCCACAAAACGTCCCTGCTGTGACTGATTGAGTGAGTGAGTGGATGAGTGAACACAATTTGCCATAGGCCCCCTGGGAGGCAGTCCTGCATGCAGTGGGAAGAACAATGAAACGACATTGAGATCAGGCCCAGCATTGTATTGCGGCAGAATCTAATACTTTAGACTGTGGGACATCCCACTGAAAACTCTGTCTGTAAGTGTTGGCGGAATCTTGATTGAAATACAGTATGTCTTAATTTTCAACGTGATTGTGTTCATACCTGACACCAAACTCACATTTACACTTTTTGCCAAAGTTAATGTCAAACTTACTCTGACATTTATTTAAAAATGCAATTTGGCTCAGGTGCTAGGGGATGCAGGACTTGATGGAGTTGTGTGTCGCCACTCTAATGAAGAACCCAATGCAAGGGGCTTAGCAGCAGATGCATATGAGCAGCTGTCAGGAAATGATTTGACACATATTCCATCAATTTCACCATGTACCTGCAAGGAAATAAAATGTATGAATAACAGACTCTGTAAACAGAGCAGCCTGCACAGCACCACAAAATTGCATTAAACCAAAATCAAAATCTGCCTGGGAGGGGGTGATGTGTGTGGCTGTTGGAAGGATGTAATTTGAACAATATCTACATGCATTTGTGGAAAATATAAATACTAATATAATATAAAAACTATTTCAGAAACTATACTTATATCCCTGAAATTCCCAATTCCTCAATGACACCTTTTGACTGCACTCCTGATATAATATATCATATCAGTAGAATATGACAAAGGGACAACCCATTTCAGATGTATTTATTGACGCCACGTGCACGCGCATAAATGTTCCCTCGTGTGCGCACAGGATGTAGCCTTCAATATATAAAGAAATTATATTGTCAACAGATATGGTGGAAAAACAAACAATGTTTTAAATGTAATTGTAGTTACATTGTTAATTTAGTTTGTATTTACTTTTCTAGTTTAAGTTAATTCAATTAAATAAATTGTTTTACACACAAACACAAAAGCAAACTATATCAGACAACTTGTGTTTACTTGAAAATTATTGGTGATAAGTTGATTCATGGCGCTGAATCCCCTTTCACATTCTGCAGTGCTGCATGCAATGACTTTTGTGCATAAGTATTTTACTGTAGTGTAGTGGTTGGATAGGATATAGGATGGAATAGACACAGAGCTCCCTACCCCCTCCCCATCAGGTTTGGTGTGAACAATGTCTGACTCAGGCAGAGCACCGTTCACACCAAACCTGTGAATGTGAATACCATGAAATGGATTGCATTCCATGCGCTATTGTTATGCTTATGCAAGGTACCAGGTACCAGGCACGTGCACACATAGGGGTGAAGGGGTGCCCGGGCACCTGCCTTTTTCATTTTTCATTAGAAAGTGCCCTTTTTATGCCACTCTCTTTTTTTTTTTTTTTTTTTTTTTACTGTTGCACATATAGATATACTGCCCTGCCCTTCCAAATGAAAGATGTCACGATAGAATCTAAATATTAGGTAAAGAAAGAGAGAGAAATGCCACCCCTCTCGTAAATAATAGGTCCTTCCAGCCTGGATTAGTTCTGACGGAAAACAGAATAATTTTGATTGACAGTCGAGTCTGCCAATTACGTCACATCGCTTGCACCCGCGCTGCTGTTCTTAGCACCAATCGGCAAGCGCTATTAGTTTTTGACTTCCTGAATGTCAATGTCCTGTGTGCTGTAACCTCGTTCCCAGCTTTATCTCGAGAGATAATGTGTGCTGACAACAACAAAGCTACAGTGCTAACAATAAGCTATTTGGCTGGATGCAGTCTGGACAGTGGATAAACATCAAGACAACAGTCTGTGACTGTGGGACAGTGGACATAATACTTCATCAAGCCCTCCTGACCTGGACCACGTTTCAACTAAACAAGGTAGTTAATGCGGTCTCTCTCTCTCTCTCTCTCTCTCTCTCTCTCTCTCTCTCTCTCTCTCTCTCTCTCTCTCTCTCTCTCTCTCTCTCTCTCTCTCTCTCTCTCTCGCTCTCTCTCTTGCTCTCGTCAACACAGCGTGTTAATTTCGGCATGCCGCCCGCAGCTGTTGGTCTGGAGCGCATATTGTGTTATTAAAGGGACACTATGTAGTTTTGGTGACATCTATCGGTGAAACTGAATGTACCATAGACTTGTATTAACCCCAAAAATCGGGCTTGCGCGCTATGCGCGCTCGCATTGCATTTAATAATTGATGCCCTTTTCTCCTTTCTGGCACCTGCCTTTCTAAAGTCCTGTGCACGTCCCTGCCAGGTACACACGACGAGTCGAGTGCAGGACGTTCTTGAGCGCACATCCGTACATGTGCGTCCACGCGCTTCTGCTCACAAAAGCTTGGTTGCACGTCGTGCAACCCCGTCCCATGAGCGACGCACCTCTGCACATGCCTCCTTGCTATAGTGTAGGACAAACATTTGCGAAGTTTGGTGCAAATCAGACAAAGCATTTGCGGTTTACCATGCATTTTCTCCAAACGTGGATTGGATCTGGTCATACAGTTTGGCCTATGAACTATCAAAATCATACATTTAACCCCTTAAGCCTGATCGGGCCGAGATTTATATTTTTTTTAATGTAGCCAAGAGTAAAGACCCTAAACCATCAAAACAGCAGTCAACGTGTATATTTTCACCACTATGTTTGTTTACCAATGATTTTAAGTGTTATTAACAAAATATGAGTTTATAAAAATCTCAGCGCATTGCATCGGAAACCGTTTTAGACACGAGGAAATTACAGAATCATGAAATCGCTGTAGTCCTAAGAAAGAGGAGACCCAGAGCTTTCGATGGACGTCCGACATTTAATAAAACTACACTACCCAGCTCACACCAGCCGCTGTCAAAGCTGGAGCCGGCTGGTGTGAAAAAAAAATATTTATATGATTTTTGTGATTATATCTCACGGGTCGAACAAACCTGAACGTTATTGCCATAAACTATATTGTTTCTTTACCTTTCTGTGAACGTCTAAAAACTATGCTAACGCTATGGACATTATACAAAAGTAACTGTACTTACAGTCGATTTAATTCACGGTCTTTGCTGCCCTGTAACGATCCATAGATGTATGACTTGGCCATAATAAGGTAATTTAAGGTGCGGCTGGGTAGCGCAGTGGAGAATGCACTCGCCTACCACCGCAGATACTCTGGGATTGAATTCAGCTGTCAGCGGTACCTCCGGCTTGGTCAGTCGTCCCTACTAACATAATTGGCAGTGTTAGCGGGGTGGGAAGCCGGCGGGGTATGTCTCCTGGTCGTTGTAAACTGCGGTTCCTACTGGTCGGTCAGGGTGCCTGTTCACCAGGGAGGGGATCGGGGGGAAATAGCGTGAACCTCTGCACGCGTTACATTCCCCCAGTGAGAATCCTCGCTGTCAGGTGAAAAAAACTGGCTGGCTGACTCCACATGTATCGGAGGAGGCATGTGGTAGTTCTACACCCTCCCTAGACCGACAGTGGGACAATGCGCGCAACGACCAGGAAGGGAATTGGCATAACGACTCAATTGCGATGGGAGCAAAAAATACAGAAAAAGTGAGAACAAAAATTTTAAATAAATAAAATAATAATAATAAGGTAATTTATAGGCCCGATATTCTATATTCATAATTATTTCAAATAGCATGTGTCCGGATGGCAGAATTCAGTACTGTATCTACAAAATCCCCTGTAAATCATCTGCCCTTGATTAATTTGCTTAGACTTTTAGTACACTTGATCTCAAGAAGGTGCTGAATTGTTCACGTCAAATGTTAGCGTGGCGTTAATCACCAAAGATGGAAACAAAATAGAAATGATAATAATTGATATTCTCCTTTGGTTCATTACAATATACTATATAGTAACAGACACAATATGTCTGACACTAGGAATACATTCCCTGAGGTTCATAGGTGTCCATACCAAGAACATGCTAATTGACTTGTAGAAGTGGAGCAATCTTCCATTTACGCGTGGGTATGTACTTTTTGGAAAAATATGGCCAGGGCTTATTTTCCGGCTTTCGATCGTCACCCCACTCAACCTATTGCATGATTCAATTCTCGAGTTACAAGACGAAACATCCGGCGAGCATCATTTGACAAGCCGTTCGGACAAGTGACCACATCCGGTTGTGAACGGTCCTGACACGAGAAGACGAAGAAGTCTATTGTTTTGAGGAGAGCCTCTGAATGAATTGGAGCGGACGGCCATTTTGCTGAATTTTTACCGGTACACACATTACAAAACCATTTGTAAAACATTCATTTTCTGTGGAATTTTTATAAACTTTGGACCTACAGCAGTGATGTACCTGAACGCGTTCAATGAACGATCGTTCATGAACGCGTTCGTATTTTGGGGCGAACGTGAACTGAACGTACTGATTATCCGCTAAATGAACGTAATTGAGAACGCGTTCATTCTCAGCGCTGTGTAACGGAGTTCAAAAGTGCGTTAATTCTCAGCACTCTGTTATAACGGCGTTCAAATGTGTGCCAGATTTCATATGTATTTCAGCCGAAAACCCAGTGAAAACACACCGTAAACAGGCTTTAAAATTATGTGGAAAACCAACCGATCTGGCAACGCGCCTGTACACCCCCTGCTACGTCATCAGACTCATCACAACAACAGCTGAATCTGCGTCTGCGAGCAG
This sequence comes from Notolepis coatsorum, assembly GCF_963971535.1. Taxonomy (NCBI): domain Eukaryota; kingdom Metazoa; phylum Chordata; class Actinopteri; order Aulopiformes; family Paralepididae; genus Notolepis; species Notolepis coatsorum. The sequence continues at coordinate 62,178,296 of NC_140176.1, forward strand.
AAGCTGAGAGCTGCGCAGCAGCAGGTCGAGAGCAGCACTCGCTCAGAGAACTCTACCTCTAGATGTCGGCGCTTGGGGATTTAAAATAGTTTAACGTTAAAGTCAGTACTGACTCAGACGGAAACAATCTAACGTTTGTCTGTAAACTTTGTCCACCCGGTTTGAAGAAGCAAGTCCCCACATCGACGCGACGACGTCGACAGCAACATTGAGAATATGCAAACGTCCTGTTTTAGTTTTCATAATAAAGACAATTCAAGCAAAGTTGTTCCTCATGTTTTTGAAAATATACTGTAGAGATGAAATGTGCAGTGTGGACTGAATGCGCGGTGGCAAAGCGTTATGGAAATGCCAGTATTCTGATTGCTGTCTGTGTGGTTCAATATTTTTTACAAATAATAGTTTGCAGCAACGTATTGAAAAAAGAACTAACAAAATGGGCCGTTCAATATCTCCTTTATGTTCGAAATGTCAAACAGACCTGGGTACCTACAGGCTACAGTCTATCACTACTTTTGGGAATCTAAGTGTTTATCCAGGTTCTGGGGCCAAGTGATTGATTGATTGAACACTTTATTAACATATTGCAGAATGTGTACAGTATAGTACAGCTCAGTCATGAATTGAAAATGGGGGACCCTGATGTAAACAAGACGAAAGTCTTTCTCTGGTCTGCATCCCCTTAACAATTGTATGTATTGAGCTGTACTGTATCAGGGTCCCCCATTTTCAATTAATCAGGACATACATGACATACAGATAAACAGTACTGCTACATCTATAAATTTATGACATACCAGATTTGCAAATACAGTACTGTTTGTGATACAAAAAGAGTCCAGAAAAGAGAGTAGACCTATATACATTTGACATAGAAACTGTACATTGGAGGAGGTTGGGTAGGTGGGGGGGGGGACTGTACATTGGAGGTAGTTCGGGGGGGGGGGGGGGGGGGGGGGGGGGTTGGGTAGGAGGGGTGACACCCTTTACAATTCAAACTATTTGATAAACTTCTACTTTCGGCCCGGAAATGCATTCTGATAAACTGGATTAAGGATAAGCCTCCATTTTTACAAATGTGGTATAGAGAGATCTTCGGTGTGCTACCCCATGAAAGACACTGTGCAATGCATAGAGGCAACAACGCTTCCTTTCAGGAGGTGTGGGCCCCACTATTAGACTATTTTCCTGCTGAAATTTCTCTGATCCTTCTAAAGGCCCAGTGCCCCATTGTATGGACAGACCTAGGATAGGAAAAAATAAATATATGTCTACATGTGAATGGGCTCGAGGCAAGTGCAATACTGTACAGTGCCTGTCTTGGTTTGCTTTTCCTTTTTTGCTTGTTTTTCTTTTTGTTTTGTTTTTGCTTGCTTATGGTGTGGATGATGGCATAGAGATGAACTGGAGGACCCCCACCTCCATTGTCCCAATGTGTGTTTTTGTAATGTAAGTAACTGTACGTGAAAAATCTATATAAAAAAAAATATATATCAAAAAAGAACTAAAAAGAACTAAATTAGTTCATTTTTGAAACCATGAACTTTAGTTCAAAATGTTTAATTATGAACTATGAACTGAACTAGTTCATTTAAAAAATTGTGAACTGTGAACTGAACTAGTTCATGTAGAAAGTGAACTTTCCCAACACTGACCTACAGTAACTCTCGGCTGGAACTTAACACATTGGGTGCCACTGCCACGCCCCTTCCGGGAAGTCCATCTGGCCTTGCCGTCCATTAACCCCATGTAAACGCTCACCTTGTTTGTAGAGCTAAACCTATATTTTATATTATAGCTATGGTAAAAAAACAGATAATTCTTTCATCCGTATATTTCGGTTTTATAATGTTTTGAATATGAATATAGTTTGGGTGCTTCTGAGTAATTCCAGGGAAAAGACACAAAAATTGTGTTTTAGTGGAATCCACTTACAATACACCAATACACGTTGTAATTTTTCGCCTGATTATCAAATCTTCCTGAAATCAACGCTAGATTATCATTATTATGTTTCCTCGTGCATACATGAAATGGGCCCTGTCGCGGGAGAAAGAAATATCAGATCAATGCAAGATTGGATATATAGAGTCCTTACCTGGTCTCTGATGTAATGCAAGAAAAATAATCCAATTATCTGATCGCCATTCCAGTTATCCACAGCGATCCTGTCTCCGACGTTATTGGGCATTGCACATGAACGGGCGGGCGGGGTCAGTTATCCAAGCCATCGCTACAAGCGCGTGTTTTGCCGGAGTGTTTAGGACCCGCCCCCACACTAGAGAAAAGAAACGACATAATTTATAATGGAGTGCAATAGCGGCCGAAGGCGTTAGAGGGCGGTATAAGACCGTCTGCCAGCTCAGACACATTCAGTACAGCATGCACAAGGTGCCCCGCTGAATTATGAAGGGCAATAGTGAATAAAAGAAATACCATGAGAAAAACGTAGATCTACGTTTCCGGCACTCAACCGTCGGGCGACAGAAACGTAGTTCTACGTTAACGGCACCCAAAGGGTTAAAAACTGGGGAAATTCATGGTGGTGGGTCAGCTGGCCCCTTTGGGAAGAGTATCCGTGCATGTGCACACCTTAGCCTTAGACCTGGATGCTTCCCGTGGGGGTCAGGTGACATAATTTGGCGTAGTCGGTAGGATTTACCCATAGTCCACAGCAAACATGGTAGATGAGAATGTTAGAGAAACTGGGATGCGAGCAGTCATGATGCCCTGGTACTTGGGGTCGCATTGGGTCCCTAAGTTTAGTGGAGAACCGGGGACCACTAAATATAGTCAATGGCTAACCCAGGTAGAGGCCTTTTTGCGAGCACAGACGTTGCCCTCCCCACAGGGAATATATTTCCTGTTTAGCTCCCTTGATGGCCCGGCACATAGAGAAGCCATGCTCCTCTCAGCCACTATTAAAGCTTCCCCTAAGGAAGTAATCAAGGCGTTAACCCTAAAGTACGGAGACCATAGGTCTTCTGATATCCTTCAGGAAGGGTTTTTTAGTTGTAGGCAGGCGGAGAAGGAAGGGATAGAGGAGTTCACCCTGCGCCTTAGAGAGTGCCTATACCTATGGAGGGTTAGTGACCCAGATGGGGCAGGGGAGGAAAATAAGAGGCTGAGGGCGCAGTTCACTAAAGGCCTCCGGGAAGGCCCTATCAAGCGCGAACTCCTGCGCCACCTGAGACGGAACCCAGAGGCAATTTTTTTTTTTTTTTTTTTAACAGTTTTTCTTTATTTTCCCTTTTCAACATGAAACAAGACAATACAATACAATAACAATACTAATAAACAAGACATCACAGGACAATAACAGTAATAATAATAATAATAATAATAATAATAACAATAATAATAATAATAATAATAATAATAATAATAATAATAATAATAATAATAATAATAATAATAATAATAATAATAATAATAATAATAATAATAATAATAATAATAATAATAATAATAATAATAATAATAATAATAATAATAATAATAATAATAATAATAATAATAATAATAATAATAATAATAATAATAATAATAACGACAATGACAAGACCATCAGTTAAATCAGAATAATGAAAAAAAAAAAAAAAAAAAATTGTCATGTATAAATTAAATATATAAATTAATAAGAATATATATATATACATACATATACATACACACACACATATATATATACATATATACATGCATATACCCACATGTATGTACCATAAGGCGAGATTACTTGAGCACCCGTCATCTCCAGTATTGACAACCAAGGTCCCTACCCCGTGAGGACCCCAAATCCGGCGCCCCAGCGAGCCAGAGCATCATGCCTCTTTAACACTCCGTCTCACCAAGACCTCGAATCAGGGGCCCCCACCAGTCCGAGACCGCGTCTTGTTTGCTTTTCTCATATTTTTATATTCAGAGTTAATGATATTGTTTACACTGTTCATTTTTTCTCATACGTATTTTTAAATAAACAATAATAAATAATAACAACAATGACAACAACAACATCATTGTTATACAACAGACAGGCCTCTTACGCGTCTGTTGTACAACTTCTTCCACTAGGGAAACCCACCTCCAAAAAATACACAACCGGGGATAGACATCCCAAGACCCCCGGCCCCCACCCCTCCCCCAACCAAACAGCAAAACCACCAATCGACACGGCCAGCGACAGCATGCGGATATATTCACATACCGCCACTAGCCGTATCAATCAACAGCCCCTCTGCTCAATCGAGAAAACAGCGGAGACCAAAGGTCTCGGAACATCCACCCCCGGCCGCGCTCCTCCAAGGTCAATCTCTCCAATGGAAGAAGCTGGGATATCTGATCTTGAAACATCTCAAAAGTGGGCGAAGAGTCATTTTTCCAAAACAGGAGAATACATTTCTTGGCAAAGTATGTTATAACAATCAGCAGTCTATATTTTTTTGGATCCTTCTGGATCTCTGGTAATTCATTAAGTAAATAGGCACATGGGGACAAGTCAAATTCCGTTTCTAATACAGATTTTGTAAATAAATTAATACAATTCCAGAATCGTTTTAGTTTATCACAGTGCCAAAACATGTGTAGAAATGTTCCTTCGTTAGTTTTACATCTAGGACAGTTTATTGAATTATCTCTAGACATTTTATGCATTTTTATTGGAGTTAAATACAATTTATGGATAAATAAAAAATTTGCTTCTTGTGAAGCAATTACCTATGTTTCTTATCTTTTTAAATTGTTTTATAAATATGAGAGAGTCCAATGGTAACGGGTCAACAAATTTAGCTTCTAACTGAAACCACTGTGAGTCCCGTCTTCCCAACGACCATGACAGTACATTTCTTAATTGGGCTGACCAAAAATAATGTTGGAGGTTGGGGAGACCGAGACCTCCCATGGATTCTGGTTTCATAAGTGTCAATAACTTTATCCTATGCATTTTGTTGCACCAAATACATTTTGAGATGGGTCTATTCATAGATTTGAAAAATTCTGTAGATAAGTAACATGGTAACATTTGAAAAAGGAAATTTAGTCTTGGAAGGACGTTCATTCTTATTACATTTATTCTTCCCAGCAGAGATAATGGGAGCGTGGACCATTTACACAAATCAGTTTTTATCTTTTCTATAAGAGGACAATAGTTTTCCCTGTACAAGTTCTCTAGTTCTGTATCGTTAGTGGCTTAGCTTGGCATCGCTACTGCACTATCTCGCGTACGTGCACGCGTACTGAATAAACCACAAATGTACCTCTAATACCAGTATTAGTCTGACCACACCCCTCATCAGCTTACCTTCATAAGCAGGTGTGTGGTCACCTGCTCTCCTCCTTCTCGCTTTCACCACAAGGAAGAGGTGCCTCGGTAGATCCCCACACTTGACACCATGATGGAAGAAATTGGATTAGGAACAGCTTGGGAAACAAGGATACGTTGACATCATATCTTTATTTTCTCTCTCACTATTTTCGAGAAAATACGGCGATATTGTCTTCGTACTGGAGTGTCTAGAAGATGATGATCATTCTACAAACCCTCCACCGGTTTTCGTATTGGGAGCACGCCGCTGCATGCTTCTCAACTGCAGTTCCTTGCTGTGTTTGTTGGGGTGAAACCTGTCAGGCCACAGCTGAACTGTCGGACATGCCGCTGTTGTGAGGAGCGGTGCGTTCCAGGTTGGGTGAGTAGTGTTTGCTGGCGGGGTCCACTTGTCTGTTAGTGCTATGGGGGCTACTTGACAAAGTTTATGGAAACCGGCCCCAGGCTAGGGTCCTTTGTTTAGCCGTCTAGGCGACAGAAGGCCTTGGTCTGGCGACCATTATAGTTTTAACTAGTGGGCCGCGACCATTGACACTGGTGATCCCTGTGTGTTCTGGACGAGTGGATTCTCTCTGTCACCGTGTTAAGACCCCATCTTTCATATCCAAATGAGAGTATTCCTTCACGAGGGGATATGTGCATGTAATGTGCGATAGCGGCAGATTCATGTTCAAAGTCAGCTATACAGGCCAGTTGGTACTGTGCTGATTCCGCCGGACGTGTTACTGTCACCGTTGTGAAGCGGTGTTGACGTCTTGTTTTCTCTTTTCTCTTAAAAAGTGAGGAGGGTTCAGAACGGCGGCCTGTCTGGGTGAGTGTTATGTCATTGTTTACATGTTCATAGCTTACGGTTAGCCGGTCGGTGGCCTGGCGCGGGGTAGCTTGGCTTCTCGCGCGCCGCCGGGAGCTCGCTCCTGATCGCGTGCGTCGTAGATCGGCGTCTCGCGAGCGGAAGCAATAGCACCCGAACGGTTGGAGCAGCCGTTAGCTTGATGCTATTCTGTTGAACGTGCTTTGATTTTTAACATGTTTTACACTCTTGACCACGACGTCATCCTTGACAGGGGATGTTCGTCGACCCTGCCTGAGCCTAGACGGGGATTGCGTCAACAAAGAGGACTGTAGCGACTGGTGGAGCGGCGACGCTGCCCGGATCGAACAACACGGGACGGCTGTGTTCTACGGTGGCTTGTGACTGCACTTCGCTGATCTGCGTTCCGGGCAGGTACGGGGTTGGCCAGACCTCATAACACGTCTTCTGGTTTTACCTTGCTAAATGTATTGTGAATAACGGTGTTTTTTCCCAAAACGTGTGTTGTTGCAATGCATTTGAGATACGTTGCGGGTTGTGTGTGAGCTGTTTTTGTCACTGGCAGTTAGCTTCTCCGTGCAGGTCGTGATGTATTGATCTGGTTGTTGTGTGAGAAACATCATGGTGTTTATGTGTACCGTGTACTCACTACTAAGGCAACTAACCTATGAAGCTATGCTTGGTGACGAGTGAGTAAAAGAATGTTCTTTCTCAGACTGTAATGACAATGAACAGTGAGTTCACACATTAACAGGTTTTCCTGTTGTAACTGGCCGTATTGAGGGTAAAATAGGAGGATTGTGTTTCCCCCCCCGGTTCCCTGGGGACTTTATCACCTCCTATCAGACATGTTGTGCATTAATTGTGTCTTTTGTGTGGTAGGGATACGATGTAACTCTCAGCTTGATTGCTGAGGTTGTGCTAAATCTGCTGGAGAAACTTATTTCCTAAAGGGAAATTGGTTTGGTTGCTGTCATGTGTGCTTAGCAAGGCCTGTGGTCGATACTAATCAAGAATGATGTATTCTCTCATTGTGAAAAAAAACGGCGTTCCTCTGTTGAGTGTTTTTGCCATTTTTTGTAGGTGATGATGGGTTGTGTGTGTCATGTGACCTACAACTGGGTTGTACTGGCCACAGAAGCACATGTGTATGTTGGACCGGGGTTCTTAGAGCCCTCTCTATTCTGTGTTTTTCCTTAGTAAAAATCAGATAGCAGGTTAGCTCGTGCGCTGTGTGGAGCTGTGAAACGCTTCATAGAGCTGACTATGACTGTGTCATATTCTCTTTTTTGTCGTTACGTCGTATCATGGGTGTGGGGTCGTAAAGGGGTGAACTGGTAACCTTTCCTCTCCCCATTGTTCTGTCGGTCAGGGGTACACCCCCTGTCCTTCAAGGTTCCCGTCACGTGGCGGTTCGGCACGTTACGGGGGGGGGGGGGGGGGGGGGGGGGGGAGGGAGTTCCTGGTCCCACGGCCTGGTATATTGGGCGTGTGCACCGCAGGAATTCCCCCGCCATAGAGTACGTCACCGTGCGCGTCTCTGTTGGTAGGACTTCCGTGTGCTGTTCAGGTCCATGTGATGGATCTGTTTTCAGGGGGGGTGGTCAGGGCTCCTCCTCACCAAGCGCCTACTCAGGCCTTCTGTGAGTTCGGACTCCTTCTTCCATGTGAGGAAGCCTCCATCAGAGTACAGAGCCTTCCTCCTCAGATTGTCAAAGTGAGTGGACCCTCTAGAAGGGTCCTTTTCTATTGTATGTATATTCGATTCAATTCGTTTATTGAGTGTGTATGGGTTCGGTGCCTCTTCCCCGGAGGCCCTAAAACCAGTTTTTTACATGGCTCAAGGTGCAATATATTCTTTTCAATCTGTACAGCTCGCGTGGGAAGTCTCTCTGGGGATCCCCGTCTCTTTCCTATGGGAGGGTGGTGGGATGTAAAAATGTGAACATTTTTTACCCCGGCTGTGTAGACTGGGATACATACTGTTGATGCTTCCTTCTTTCTATTCCAGAAGTGTTGGAGTTAGGGAGTGTCACACCCCTCTTGTCGTTCCCCTGGGCGCCTTGGGGATTCAATGACAGGTCTAAATAGCCTGTTCATTGATGGGGGTGTGTCCCGACGCACGTATAGTGCTAGCTCGCTGTAAACAGGCGATTGACTGGCACGCCTTAGTTGCTTATGGTTGAAACAGCGTTTTTATAAAGCAACTGAGATGGGGGTTTTTCCTCTTCCGGCGACCACATCCCATGACCTGGGTGGGTTGTCGACGGATTCTCGTTCATGTCTGGGGGATGATGACGGGATGGATCTGAACATATGTAGTGGGGTCTCACGCCCTTGGGGTGGGCCACCAGGCGCGGTTCGTCCCGACGTCTGGGTGGCGCCTTCTTTTCATGTTAAGATCAACACGCATATCTGCCCTTCTCCTGGAGTAGGCATGTCGGCGTGGTTAGGGCACGGGACTGGTTCTGGTCACGCTGGTCCAGATCAGTTGAACCCGTTGTCCGCCGGGGATGCAGATCTGCTGTTCTGGTACCCTGAGGGACTTGGGCTTTTTTCAGGGGGAAAAATGCCGGGTCGGTCTGGGTGTCACAGGGTTAAGCGCTATGGAGACCCTGGTTGGGTATGTTTTTACTCAGCACTGTCGTCATGGCTTACAGCCATGCCATTCTGTACGCGCTCGATCTCGTCGGATCTCGGCCGCTACACAGGTTGGTCCTGGTTAGTACTTGGTTGGGAGACCGCCGGGGAATACCAGGTACGGTGTGCTTAGGGGCTGGTTCTCCATTATTTTTCGCTCCTCTCTCACGCATGGCGAAGAGGGGCCTGTGGGGGTGGTTTTTTGACCTCCTCTGGTGACCCTGTGCTTCCCGTACCGCCAGGCCCGGTCCAAAGTGATGTTTGCGACCCGTAGGCCTGGGTTAACCCTTTTTGGAAACTGAAACACTTGTACTGCGGTATAGCCGGTGTATACCCGCAGGTGTGTTTTGGAGTTTTTTCTTGAGGGGTTATAGGAACAACCACCGCATTGGGTAACACCGAGGTGGTTGATTCCCTGGTGTGTTGGAGCAGTGTCAACTCCCGGGTTCACCGTTTGAGGGTGCCCCTGCACGTTCATGACGTCTGCCAATCGTGTCAGCCTTCTCTGCCTCGACCCCTCTGGGTGGGGGTTGTTAAATGGAGGCTTGGTCATGCAACACCGCCAGCTTACGCTCCTTCCGCCGGGGCGGCTGTGTTCAGCTGTCCCCTCTGGCGCCTGTCTCGTCCGCAGTCTCCAGGCTAGGGTTAACAGCCTGTTGCCTGGTTTTTCCCCGGTGCGCTGCCTGCTTCCGTTGGTTAACCTTTTTTGTGTGCTTACGGCCATGCTGACTGCCTATTCTGCAGGGTCAGTGTGCCAGGCGGTGTACTATTGGGGGGACGGGGCCCGCTCGGCTTACGGCCATACCGACCTGAACACGCCCGGTCTCGTCCGATCTCGGAAGCTGGGCAGGTTCTGGCCTGGTTGGTTCCGCCTGGGAATACCAGGTGCAGTAACTGAGGGGCCTTTGTCCGAATACGCTGGCGATGTGGGGGGCGGGGCACTACGTGCCCACCTGGTGGGGTCTTGATGCTGGCATCATGGACTTCTCCGGGCCCCCATTCCAGGGAGTCCAGTCCTTTTGGTGGGTCTGGGTCTTCCTTCGTGCTCCGCTGCTACGGCCTTGCCACGGGGTTGGGTTTGCCCTTGACCCCGTGATTCTGGGGGCAGTAACGAGGTTGTTCCTCCGTTCGTTCCCGGGTGGCATGCGGGTTGTGCGTGTGTGTAGTCGTGGGGTCAAGCCACGGTCTGCTCACCCTGTGCGTTGAGTTGCTTGAGTGCCTCTTCGCACGGTCGGGTCCGTCGCCCTCCCGTGACGTCCCTAATAGGGGGGCTACCCTCCATTAGGGGGGGTCGGGGGGGCTCGGCCCTCCCTGTTCTGATGGTTTTGGGGGGCTGTCAGCGGGGTGTATTTGTCAGCCAAGTGGCTCCGCTTGGCCTCCCTTGTGCAGTAGCGATGCCAAGCTAAGCCACTAACGATACAGAACGTTAGGTTATGACTATAACCAAGTTCTGTTAGTTAGGGGCGATGCTTGGCATCGGACGCCGCTGCAGCCCTTGTCCTCACCTTGTGGTGAAAGCTTGGGAAGGAGGAGAGCAGGTGACCACACACCTGCTTATGAAGGTAAGCTGATGAGGGGTGTGGTCAGACTAATACTGGTATTAGAGGTACATTTGTGGTTTATTCAGTACGCGTGCACGTACGCGAGATAGTGCAGTAGCGATGCCAAGCATCGCCCCTAACTAACAGAACTTGGTTATAGTCATAACCTAACGTTGCGGTGTAATGTTTATTCCCAAATATTTAAACCCTTCTGGAGACCAATTAAAAGGATATGTTTTATACATCGTTTCAGTTGGGGTCATATGCAGGAGACAAGCATTTGATTTATTAAAGTTTAACTTGTATCCAGAGTATTTTCCAAATTGTTCTATTTCGTTATATAAGTGTGATAAGGACTGTTCTGGGTCTTTTATGTATAAAATAATGTCATCTGCGTATAAGGATATTTTATGTTCCTCCTTATTCATTTTCAGTCCTTTAATGTGAATATTGTCTCGTACACATGACGCCAGCAATTCAATCACCATCGCGAAGAGTGAACTCGACAGTGGGCATCCTTGTCTTGTCCCTCTCGTTAGTGTAAAAAAATCAGAGGAAGCTCCATTGGTAATGACAGCTGCTTTAGGATTTTTATAGATTGCTTTAATCCAAGCGATAAAGTTTGGTCCCATATTAAGCTTGTCAAGTATAGAAAAAAGAAAGTTCCATTCAACCCTATCGAAGGCCTTCTCTGCGTCCAGTGATAGGAGCAGAGAAGGGCTCCGACTGGTGTCCAAATGGTTTATTACATTTAAAAGTCTCCTTATATTGTCAGCAGAAGGCAACTTTTGAGGAGGTTCAGCAGGAAGCGAGCTCCATTGAGCGGGAGGAACGAGCGTCCACTGAGGTGGTGGCGGATTGCCAGACCCGAGCTGCCCCAGCTATCCCACCTCCCGGCGTCGAAGCAGTATCCCAGAGCGGCCTACAACAGCTGAGAGACTCGCTACGGGTGGAGCTACAGAGGGAACTACGTGACCAGGTAACACTGCTGGGGAGCACCCTTGCCGAGGAAATACGGAGCCAGATGTGGGGTTCTGGACCTGGACCCGAGTCAGCCCAGAGGTGGGAACAGCCAGGCCCTTCAGCTAGACCCTCTGCACGGCCGCGCCGACGCCCTGACAACCGGGAGCCGCAAAACTACCAGTGGGATGAGCAGGGTCGGCCCATCTGCAAGAACTGCGGGGAGGCGGGACATATTGAGAGGTACTGCACGCGTAGGACCACACTTCCCCCGGATTTTCAACAGTCCCGGTCACTACAGGGCAAGTGACCGGTTCAGAAGGTACGACGGAGGCCCTACAGAGACCAACCATGGTGGGTCACTGACCATGGTGGGTCACTGTCCAGAGGTAGAGGTCCTGATTCGGGGTAAGAAGATACCCTGTGTGCTGGACACGGGTTCACAGGTGACTATGTTTGGCAAATCATTCTTTCAGCGCCATTTCGGGGGCGAAGGGTTCCAGGGGCCTGGAGGACTACCCTGGCTGACCCTGCAAGCGGCTAATGGGCTACAAATTCCATTTGTGGGCTACGTGGTTCTGGACTTTAGCATCGGCGGTATTGAGGTACTGGGTCGGGGAGTGGTGATTGTAAACGATGACTGTATTAGTACGGAATATGGGTTGTTGGGCATGAACGTTATCTCAGAATGTTGGGAGGGCATATTTCAGGGGGGACACCCGGGGCGGGAAGCTTTCACCTCCACTGTTCCTCCAACGGCCCGGAGGGTGTGGGAAAAAGGCGTTTAACCTCTGTCAGCAGGTACAAAGCACCCCCCCAGCCGATGTGGCCAGTGACACAGCTAGACTGCGGCGGCAGGCCCCTGTCCTGGTGCCTCCCGAGTTGGAGATTGTGGTATGGGCAGAGGTTAGTCCATGGATGAGTCGCCTGGACTGCCCGGTGTTAGTGGAAGACCACACTGACCTGGTGGTAGGAGAGAGTGGCTGGCGAGTGGCTCGGTCCATCAGCTGGGTACGAGGGGGTAAGGTGCCATTGCGTATTTGTAACCCCCACCTCTCCTCTGTGCTGATCCCCCAGCGGTGCTCCCTGGCCACAGTGTCCTTGGTCCCCCTGCAGGATATCCATGGGACCAACCAGCTGATTCTGAGGGACACCGGCCCTGGGGTGGTAGAAGTGGACGTGCGTCAAGTAGCTGAATCCCCCCTTGCCGACCATCCGGCCCTAGATCTGAGAGGAGAGGGACTGACCGGAGACAAAGAGGCTAAACTCGCGGCCCTGCTGCGCCGATGGACCCATGTATTCGCTGCACATCTGCAGGGGATGGTCGACAGCAAGGTGGTATGCGAGAGCTCCAGTCCATGGGCGGCCCCAGTGGTGTTGGTCCGCAAGAAGGATGGATCCTGGCGCTTCGGCGTAGACTACCGGAAGCTGAACGCTGTGACCCATAAGGATGCATACCCGCTGCCCCGGATAGAGGAATCGTTGACCAATCTGACCCAGGCGACCTGGTACAGCACCCTGGATCTGGCCAGTGGGTATTGGCAAGTGGAAGTGGCGCCGGAGGACCAGGAGAAGACAGCCTTCGCCACACCACTGGGGTTGTACCAGTTCGAGCGGATGCCCTTTGGTCTGTGCAATGCCCCCGCCACCTTTCAACGATTGATGCAGCGTTGCCTGGGTGGTCAGGTGAATGACCATCTCCTCATATACCTGGATGACGTGATCGTCTATTCCCCAGACTTTCAGAGCCACCTGGATCATCTCGAGATGGTGTTCCATCGCCTGCAGGAGCATGGTCTCAAACTCCAGCCAGGGAAGTGCAGGTTGTTCCACCGGGAGGTGAGGTACCTGGGACATATCGTCAGCGGCCAGGGGGTGGCAACTAACCCAGAGAAGACTCAGGCCGTCCGCAGCTGGCCTGTGCCCACCACGGCCAAACAGGTGAAGTCATTCCTGGGATTCGTTGGGCACTACAGCCGGTTCGTCCCTGGCTTTGCCCGGATCGCCGCCCCTTTTAACCGACTGCTCCAAGGCACTGCTGTGCGACCATCTGCACCAGTGACCTGGGCGCTGCCCTGTCAGCAGGCATTTGAGGAGCTGAAGAGGAACCTGTTGGAGGCCCCCATCTTGGCCTTCGCTGATTACGGCCAGCCGTTCAGGCTCTATATGGATGCCAGCTTGGAGGGACTGGGAGCAGTCCTGTCCCAGGTACAGGGGGGCCAGGAGCGGGTCATCGCCTACGCCAGTCGTGGCCTGTCCCAGACTGAGCGCAACGACCAGAATTACAGCTCCTTCAAATTGGAACTGCTGGCTTTGAAGTGGGCAGTGACCGAAAAATTCAAAGATTACCTCTGGGGGGCCCAGTTTACTATCTTCACGGACAACATTCCGCTGGTGCATCTGGAAACGGCCCGGCTGGGGGCACACGAGTAGCACTGGGCGGCCCAGCTCGCGAACTACTCCTACGTAATCAAGTACCGGCCAGGGGCTGTCAATCAGAATGCCGATCTATTGTCGCGGTTGCCAGAGACGGGGAACACGACGGTCCAGGCAGTGGAAGGACGGGACCCGCTGGAGAGGGAGGCGGAGGAAGCTGCGGACACGGAGGCGGCAGCCATGGAGGCACGGGACTGGAAACAGAGCCAGCGGGGGGATCCGGACCTGCGACAAGTCCATCAGTGGCTGACCCAGGGGGCACCGCCACCTCCAGACCGCCGCCATCCCTTGTGTCCGGGCCTACGAGGTCTGCTGGCCGAATGGGAGTGCCTGAACCTCCACAGAGGGCTTATTGTGAGGAGAGGGGTGGAGCCTGATACCCACCTGACCACTGACCAGCTGGTTGTACCTCTCAGTCGGGCCAAGGGTCTCTGGAAAGACTATCATCAGGCCGCTGGCCATTCTAGTGCCGAGAAGGTACTCTCCTTGCTGCGGCGGCGGTTCTTCTGGACAGGCATGAGCAAGACAGTGCAGCTCTGGACCAAGGAGTGCCCCACGTGTGCAGTCAGCAAGGCCGGGCCAGAACAACGGGCGCCTCTGAGCTCCATCCGGAGTAGCTACCCATTTGAGGTGGTGGGTTTGGACTATTTATCCTTGGGGCGGCCGGCCGATGTCTATCCCTACATCCATCCTGGTGATGACTGACCTGTTCTCTCGCTACGCCTTTGCCGTTCCCACCAAAGATCAGACGGCGTCCAGCACGGTCAAGGCGCTATGGACAACACTGATCCAACCCTTTGGGTGTCCAGAACGTTTTTTGACGGATCAGGGGGCTGCGTTTGAGTCCCGGCTGATGCAGCAGTTGTGTGACATGTATGGGTGCGTGAAGAGCTGCATGACTCTGTACCACCCTCAGGGCAATGGGGCCTGTGAGCGCTTTAACCAGACGCTGCTCTCTCTACTGGGTTCCCTTGACCCCGACATCCAACCAAACTGGCACCATCAGCTTCCATACCTCGTCCAAGCCTACAATAATGCCATACATGCAAGTACCGGTATGACTCCTCATTTTGTAGTGTTTGGTCGCCATGCCAGGTTGCCAGTGGACTTGATACACGATGTCTCAGCCCCGCAACGGAGAGCCACCCTGGAGGGATGGGTTCAGGGCCATCACCAGACACTGACGGAGGCCTACGAGCATGTACAGGCGAATGTGACCAAGATGCAGCGGTGGGACCAGGCTCGTTATGACCGAGGGGTGCGAGCAGTACCCTTGCTGCCAGGAGAACGGGTCTTGATAAGGAACTTTAGTCTGCGGGCCCAGGGGAAGTTGGCACCCCGGTGGGTACCCAGACCCCATGTGATTATCGGACAGCCCCGACCCGACCAACCCGTGTATCTGGTTCGGCCGGAGGGTCAGGAAGGGCCTGGTCGCACCCTGCATAGGAACAATCTCCGGCCCTGTCCAGCGGGGGTGCCCTCATACCCTGATGAAGTGCTGGAGGGACCCGCAGAAGGTAGCGCCCCCCTTGAAACCCAGGGTCTCCACTTCCCCTTCCTGCCGCTCCCAGCGACTGGCCAGGGCGGTTACATCCTCCCGGTCCCAGAGCTTCACTTTGGCCCCGCTGTACCGAGACCTGCGGATGAACCCCAGTTACCTGTACAGCTGGAGGCAGCCGAGGCTGCAGTGGTCCCCCTGGAGGTGATACCGCCTCGACGATCCCGGCGCCTGGAGTCGAGTGGAATGCCAAGAGGTCCTGGAGAAATTGAGGGACCTGTCGATCCTGAGGAAGGAGGTCCTGGAGAGGTTGAGGTACCTGTCGATCCTGAGGAAGGAGGGAGCAGCCAAGGGAATGGAAGGGCCGAAGCCGGGCCTGCAGTGGTCCCTCTGGAGGCAAGACCGCCTCGACGATCCCGGCGCAGCAACTTGGGCAAACCCCCCATCCGCTTGGTCCAGCTGTGATGGCCGAGACAGCCATCGAAATAGGGGGGGGGGAATGTTGCTGGTGGGGGTATAGGGGTATCTGTATGGGGGTGTGTATGTACCTGCGGGAGCCTAAGAGGAGGACGTGTCCCGGGATGGTCTGGAAGAGGACCTAAAGGCTTACCTGGCTGATGGAACAGGCAAGTGAATATCAGCTGATGATGATATGTGAAGTGCCGTCACTGTACTGCACCATGCTGTCCCTGTTGTTTGTTTAGACGGAGTCCAGGAAGTCCTGACGGGAGCGGAGAGAGCCATCTTGGGAGGATGGTGATTTTGTGCAGAGGACAGCTACAACAGGCGAGTGCAGGACCACCAGGGGGGGGTAGCGTATGTAAACATCATACAGGCTACACATGTGTGCCCTCTTCTTCTTACGCAGCTGGGGAGCGTCGTGGGAGGGAGCGTGAGGTGATTGGCTGGCTGCCGTGACGGAGGCGGTGCCCGGAAGTGCTGGCGCTGCTGAAAGGAGAATCAATGACGGACAGTAGCAGAACGAAAACGGGAGTCGAGAGGACGGTAACAGAGGACGCGGGGCTGTAGGTGTACGAGGACACGCAACTCTTTTGTGTTTGTACTTTTCCTCCAGTGGAACCAGTTCATATCAGCGACTGCGGCGTTTCCCCCCGCAGTGGAAACGGGTGGAGCTTCAGACCGGAGAGACATTATCGCCACACCGGGCGCCGTGAGTAAAGAACGCAAGACAGTAGAATACGTGCCTGACAAGCGAACTGTTTCCCGAGTGGTAAATGAAGACATAGACGAACAGTGACTGCATTGGAATTAGGAATATTATTAGTAGCGTGAAGCTGAAGATTGTCGGAACGGCATGCAGTAAAGCCAGTAAAAACTGTCGAAGACTTGAACCTAGTATTGTGGATTCTCCATCCGCTGTGAACTACCTTTCTCTCTTTACTAAATCATATGGAGGATATCTAATCCATTGTGCATTGTGACGAACCCGTGAACGGGGGGACCTTGCTCTTACTGACTGTGCCTTTCATTGCAGGCGGGAGGACATTATTGCACGCCTGGTGCTTGGAGTGCCTAAAACCCCCCAGTACAGACAGAACAGTTTTTAGCCCGAAGGCGGGAGGGGCTACGGGAGCGGAAGGGAGTGGCGTCCTTCCGGCCCTCACCTTCGGGCCTCGGTCATACTTAAAACCTTTGTTTTTAGTGTTTGTCAACTCAGCGCTTCCACTGCCCAAACCTAGGCTAGGGTATGAGAGGAGTATTCTAGGCCTAGGCCCTACCCCTAGCGGTGAGCAGCCTGTGCTATTTTATCCCAGCCCCCTTAGTTACTGTGTGAACACTTAGTGTGTAATTATCTACCTATATTCTCCCTAATTATTTGCCGTGGCTCCCCGAGCGATGGTGTGATATCGATACCTATTTTAGGCTGTTTACAGTGAACCGTGTGGTGTAGTGTGATTCTAAATTAACATTTGATAGTCATAGACCCGTGTGCAGGGCAGACCCTTTTTCCTTCACGTGTGTAGTGTCTCAGGGGCGGGGATAGGTGGCGTGGGTGGGAGTAACAGTCTGGGGGTGGGTTTACGGGGCATTGAGCGCTTCCTGCTTTTAACTACCCTAGGCTTAAGAGGCGTGGGTCTTTTAAATAGGCTAACCGACCAATTATTTATATAGAAATATAACCTTGTATTAACACTTTAATCGCCGGGAACGCCGTAACTTGTCTTTGCTCGCCATGCTCATTCTGCCGAAGACGCCGTAACTCGTCTTTGATATCAATATTTCAAAAATCTGTGATCGAAATCATATTTCTCCTCCGGGGTCCTGAGATATACTGCTGATCTCCACTCAACTCTCTAACGGTTCAAGAGCGCCATCTGGTGGCCGATCGGCAGATCGGCCAACAGGAAGTGACGCGCCAAACAGGAAGTGCTCATCCATATTTTGTCTGGGCACTCGCGATCGTTAGCCGGACTCCGTCTCGACACACAGGATAATCAATCGCTCGCCCTAACTCAATAAACAACGTTATTTGGACGTATATAGTATTATACAACCTGGAAATGGTTTATCTAGATCAACATCCCATAATCGAAAACTGTCTACTCCAAGCTGATCGTCCAACGGCGCGAGGAAGATACGGTAAGATCTAGCGTTATTTTCTAACGTGTTCCATATAAACTGCTCTGATGATCATATGACCCACACTAGGTGAATGATATAACATTGCCCACGGAATTATAAACGACCCCCCGCCCATCCGGTCATCATCAGATGATACGTAGTAACTTCTAGAAGTACCTCCAGTTGAAACTTTTTATCTGGCACCGATCGCTACCAAACTGTATTTGATCATCAATATAATGCATTTGGGGCTATAAATCAAGTTCTGGAGAAAGCTGCAGAAAACGATAAAAACATACTTATACTTTAGACCATATTTTAGTATGAATATGTGAATGAAAAAGTATAACGTTGCTACACCCTGAACAATGGATATAGGACATTGAATGGGCCATAATAATGTAAATTTAGCAATAGAATTTAAAAAGTTATAGCCCTGCAAAGAAGGGGAACTTCTCCATAGACAAATAGAGCTGGCTAGGGATGGTAAATTATGAATTTAACCATGGCGATCAAAGTGTTAAATATCTATTTTCATGCAATAAGAGCTTTCTTACTGTTTCTCGGCGCATTCTCCCGTGTCTGTTTGTGGTCCTGGGGAAATTCATGGTGGTGGGTCAGCTGGCCCCTTTGGGAAGAGTATCCGTGCATGTGCACACCTTAGCCTTAGACCTGGGTGCTTCCTGTGGGGGTCAGGTGACATATGTTTCCAGCTTGTTTCCAGACAAATCAAGACACAGCACTGTTCTTACTCCAATTTAATTAGCCAAGCCCCACAAAGCATTCCTAACCCCTTATCCATTGGCCAAGAATGGGGCTAGTTTAGCATAAAACGCCTGACGATTGCATCCCAAAGTAATTAGCTATTTATTCTTGAACCACGTATAGCACATGCATGAGTCTTGTCTCTTTTGAAAGGACAGATTCTGAACTTTCTTCCACATGAAGGATAATCACTCTTATGCGAATGTAATAGAGTTACAGAGGTTTGAACACACTGAAATAAAAGTTTTGTTTACTGACGTCTTTGTTTACTTGCAAACAGATGCCTGTTTTTGAGTTCCAGCTAAGAGGTATAAACTGGAAAGCACAATAGTTCCATAGCCTGAAATCGTATAGTAGAGGTCCAAAGTTGATAACAATCCCACGGAAAATGTGTGTTTTAGACATGTTTTTGTAATGTTTGTATCGGTAATAAATGGCCGTCCGCACAATTAATTTCGACGGGCGAGAGAAATTCTCAAAACAACTCTGTCTTCTTCTCTCCTTTTATCGTAGGGATCGACCCTCATGTAAGATGCCTTTAGCTCCTGAATTTCATTGGCTACAAAAACGGTAAATAATTTTCACCGTCAGAGGTGACTGGTCCATTCAGGGCCAGGCGAAACTGGACGTGGAAACTGACAATCGTTGGTTTGGTCTTGTAACCCGAGATTGGAAGCACGTAATAGGTCGGATAGGGACAGCTGTCAATCAAACGGTGGCCATTTTAGCTTTCCAACAATGTGTTGGTTGATCAGCAAAAATACAGCTCGAAGCCGACAGACGAGGGCAAAGTGCTGCAATGTGCATGCACATGTGTGACCCAATGGATAAGAGGTTAAACAAGATATTGTAACTAACAAGATTTTTAAACAATTATGGCACGTTGTCCCCAGGAAATCAGCCACGACCGTTTTCAGATTAATATTCTACTCTTTTTCCAATTCCAAGATCAATCTTTTTTCTTTTTATGCATACTACCGTAGGGCCCCGTTTTCCAAAGTTTATATCACTTTAGTATTATTAATTAATTTTAATATATTTTCCAACCTGCTCATTTTAACATGATACCACACACAGTCAGCCAGTGGCATTGGTTCACTACATGGCCTTTATTCTGACCCTCTTTAAATGAGGACAAATCATTGGTGTTCATGTCAAACTGAGGGTCTGCCCACTGACCCTCTGCCTAGGTCTAGTGAAAGAAAATATTGGCTGTTTTTGCAATAAGACAAGTGGTCGTCTTTTTGGCTTTTTCGGAAAGTAGTCTCAGGCTCAACACAATAAAGCAGTGCATCCACTACTTGTCACTATAGCCTAAGCCACTGCTGTCCCAGACTTGCTCTTCAACACAGAAATAAGTTTAATTTATATATGTTTCTTTTTTTTATCATTGAAAAATATAGTCAGGGTCATGGTAGCACGGAAGGCACACTTGGCAGTTAAATCCCCATAATTTCACTTGAGAAATTAATGGTGCTGCATCATCCATAAATAACAATGCAATCCAGAAGTAACAGTAACTATGTACTCAAGGTATATTGCTATCTGGAAACAAGGGACAGAATATTGTGTAATGCCCATTTCCAGTAGTTGTACGTGTGTCTCCAGTATTTTTCTCATCCTATACCAATGAAAACATGTTAGTCAGTAGGCTATCTTTTATAATTGCCTTCTACTCATTCCTAGGCCAGAGGCTAGATGGATCTGTATGTTAATTACATAGGCCTGCGGACGTTGCTGTCAGTCCACTGCCAGCATGGCTAAACTAATAATCTAAGACACTTGGTCTGGGATTCACTAAGAATGTGTTGCGTGGCCAATGTATGCAATTATTTTGCTCCATTATTTATTTGCGCTAATAGCAATAGAGTTTCTGTCTTATTCACTGAGAGATTCATGGAAATCAAGTTGCGCTGCTAAAGCATTGCTCCCCGAAAGACCGCTGAGCGCAACCAAAGTCCCCCTCGTCACCAGTCTGCAAACACACTATTATGAGTCTGACCTGAGACATATTTACTATAAGCAGGAAGAAACATTTTTTAATCAGCCACAGATGCTTAAAATATATTGTTGTTACTGTATCCACCTGTGTTTCCCCATTTTATTTCCAATTGAGGTGATAAGAAACACTGCATGATATAATCTCACATATTTTACCTGTAAACTTATCTTGATCCCCTACCTACAGTATGTTCAGTTCATATTATTTTAGCTTTGGTGGGTCAACCATAATATAATCATCATTCGTCCTCAGACGGGTTCGCCAGCTGAGATTCCAATCATTCCGATCCTCCATACATCCGGCCAGTTGCGTAGAGCTAGCTTGCTAGTCGGAAGTTCCTGGTGTCAGTGACCTGCAAGTTTCATCCTCCTGGATGATACCTTGTCGCTCAGCCTTGGTAGTCCTCTGTACAGATGCTTGTTGGTTACATGCTCGCTTTGATAATACATACTGATATATTATAGGGACATTTTACAGTACATCCGCCATACTGCAAACCCTTAATCAGGGCCTTATATTTTCCCAGATGAAGTTTGTAGGTGAGAGTGTTTGAAGTCTCAAATTCAATGACTAATAACTTCACTTCGACTTGTACTGTTGACTTGGAGTTTTTGATTTGGTGACCACAATACAGGTAAATTACCTTAAAGCAAGTCGTCCTTTTTTTGTCTGTTTCCTTTGTTTGTCTGTTTTCCTGGGTTGTTTTGACTTCAATTAATCTGTACTCAGAGTCAAGGTATGACAAAACCAACAAACTGTGTTACTGGAGGATGCAGCTATACTAACTAAAAAAATAAATAAAACCAAACTCAACCGAATGAAAAATACATCATATTCCATTATTGGATCTATCCAATCACATTAGCCAATAACAACGAGAGGAGGGATCAGGTGACTGGGAAGCAGCTCAATTCCATCCCATAAATAAGGGGCGAGCTGACCAGATGGGGCTCCTGGAACTGGCAACATCAAGACTGACAGCCGCCAGATAGCGTACAGACTTGTCAGCACCACAGCCGACCTCTGATGTCTGGCGTGTTATTTTCAGGCATGTGAGCGGGGGGTGGCGGTGAAAGGGTCAGGTCTCCAGCTTTGTGTACGAGCTGTCCTAAAAACAGGGGTGTAAAGTACTTGAGTATTTGTACTTCGTTACAATACTTAAGTACTGTTTTGGGGGATTTGTACTTTACTCAAGTATTATTAGGTTTGTATACTTTGTACTTTTCAGAGAAAAAAAACATACTTTTTACTCCTTACATTTAAAATGCATACCTACAAAGTACAAAGTACAAATCTCACAGGTCCAACCATTTTAATTAGTATATTTTAATTGTTTATCTGGCCGAACTAACATTAATGTTATTAACCCTGCAACCGCAGGTAAACAGCCAACCAAATCCCCTCAATGTAAAATGAACCCGCCCATACCCATGCTGATTGGTCCTTGTGCAACACTAGAAAGCGGGGATCTTTGATTAAACACCTGCTATTAGAAGAATAGACAGTCAGTCCGCATTATGCTGTGGTTAATATTGTGATATTATTCAGGGTACTCCAGTATTCTGTCTTTAATATTGTGATATTATTCAGGGTACTCCAGTGTTCTGCCTTTAATATTGTGATATTATTCAGGATAATCCAGTATGCTGTGGTTAATATTATGATATTATTCAGGATACACCATTCTGTTTTTAATATTGTGATATTATTCATGCTGTGATGTGAATGCCGTCCATGTTAGTTTACCTTCAATGGAGAAGTGCATTCAATAATTTTAATGCAAAAAAAAGTGTCCTCTGTTCTTTCATTTCAGCATTGTCTATCGCAGAACACATTCCATTGTGGGCAGAGTGTATGCTTGGTTTCATTCCAGCCTTTCCTAAACACCAGCTGATGATTTCACTAATTGGCTCACCTCTTCAACTAACTCACCTGGTGCAATGTATAGTTAAAATGAAAACTGGGCCCACGATGGAATGAGTTTGAGACCCCTGTCTATCCCTTAAAAAAAATTACTTTTACTTTTTAGTACTTAAGTACACGAAAGTGTCTTTTTAGCCAGATACTCTGACTTTTACTTGAGTGAGATTTTGAGACGGTACCCATACTTTCACTTAAGTATAATTTCTGGGTACTTTTTACACCCCTGCCTAAAAATGACAAGATCTTTCTGGTCTACACAAAAACCTTCTCACAAATCATAGGCCTACCGTACCGTCACATAGAATTACCTACTTATGATTGATGTAAAAATACCAAAAAGAATAACTGATGCAAAGTCAAAAGTTGAATAGAATTACCTCTTCGCATTTGTCTTGCGTCCCGCGTAGAGTCCATTAACATCACTTGTTATCACAGCGAGGATTAGGGGTCCCTGCAGAATTCATAGTCGCCTAATTTTCCATTGTTAATTTCCACATATATTGGCATTTGGCGATGGTGCACGATCGTGTCCTAGGGGGGAATAATGCCGGTCATCTTGCAGATTTAGTGGTGCCGGACATACAGGAGCTGGATCATGTGTTAGTTTTGAATGGGGAAATCCCTGACACTAAAGATGGTACGACAAAACCACGCTACAAATAAAATATGTTCAGCGAAAATAGTTAAATGTGATTTGAAATGTGAACTTACTACATTGTAAGGTTAAATGCTAGTTTTAAAGATACAAATGTAAATTACTTCAAATGAATAACCATCTCTCCTAAAAGGCTGGGAATCGTGTGGTTGCCATGGTAACTAAGGACTGCAGAAACCACTGGATGGCGCATGTGCTCTACTAAGCACCGCGATGTGTCGCCATCAGCTCCACGGTGATTGCCAAATGCCACTTTCACCTGCTCCACCAGAATGTGTTGTGTTGACTTTGAGAAGGGGAGAGGGAACAGAGGGGAACAGTGTCTGTACATCTCATAGAAGCAATCAGTGACTCTGGGAAAAAATACAAGCTACTGTATGAGATTAATCAATTTACAATAGAGCAACAAACTACAGCCGTATTAACACGTGTTTGTCACTTTGAAAAACGTACAGATTATTTTCAATTGAACAGCATAGCCTACATGGATTGGCATTCATTTTATTATATATGATTCAGTACAGAAAACAACCAAACGCAACTTAATTTCTCCATTTCATTGCACTATAAGAGGATGGATACATGCAGCCCGCGATAATTTAACCTTTTGTGATTCTTGAGCTTGGATGTAGCCATTGGATGCTGTGCAACCTTTCAGTGCTTTCAAAGGAAGCATTATTTTTGTGGCTGATGGGCCCGTAGTCAAAAGAATACTATAGGATTTATTTTTCCAATAGCATCTTTTGAAAATCCTATTAATTTCAATTGGAAGCAAACCTGAAATTATATAGGATCATATTGTAAATTAAATAAATCTACAATATGATCCTATTTCATTTCAGGTTTGCTTCCAATTTAATCTAATAGGATTTAGAAAATCCTATTACATTTTCTTAATTTACAGTAGGATGTCAAGTTTGCTTCTAATTGGGGCGCTCCAGTAGCACACCACATAGCGTGCTGAGTCGCGAAGCGGTTGCCCCGGGTTCGATTCCCTGACCCGGTGGCCATATGCCGCATGTCTTCCCCTCTTCTCCTCCCGTTTCACCCTCTCTCCTCTATCAGTCCTGCGTGGCCAAAAGGTCCTGCGTTGACCAAAAAATGCTATACATTTTTTTAATATAAAAAAATTAAGAATTAGCTTCTAATTGAATCAAATATGATTTAAAAAATCCTATTTTATTCCGGGTGGCCGGGTAGCGCAGCGGACTAAGCGTCTGCCTACCACCACAGAGACAGTGGGATCGAATCCAGCTGCCGCAGTAGCCTACCTCCGGCTTGGTCGGTCGTCCATACTGACACAATTGGCAGTGTCAGCGGGTGGGAAGCCGGTGGGGCGGGTCCTGGTCGTTGTAAACAGCGACTCCTACAGGTCGGTCGGGGCGCCTGCTCAGCGAGGAAGGGATCTGGGTGAGATAGTGTGATCCTCCCACGCGTTACACTCACCCAATGAGAGTCCTCGCTGTCAGGTGAAAAGAAGCGGCTGGCTGCCTCCACATGTATCGGAGGAGACATGTGATAGGATTCAACCCTCCCTAGACCGGCAAGTGGGGGGGAATTGGCATAACGACAACAAATTGGGATGGGAGAAAAAATACAGAAAAAACTAGATTAAAAAAAATCCTATTTTATTCCAGTAGGATCCTATTAGATTTCATGTTTGCTGTGGTGACTGTAATCAAATAACACTGGCAGTGTGGCTAAATGGGTAGGGTTCTGGGCTTGTGGTCAGAAGATTGACAGTTTGAGTCCTGGTTAATTGGATTTGGTCCAATATGAGCCTTAGTCTACTCTATTGGATAAAGTCCCAATGGATAGTTTCCAAACTTTGATTTGATTTGATTTGATTTGATTTGAAATCTTTATTTCGAACATGCAATGAATACAAACAAACAATAACAAAAGCAAAACTCCTACCGGATTCTAATGAAAATGCAATAGACAATCCTATTGCAAGGAACCAGTGTTATTGGATTCTGTTGGATATGATGTGTATCCTATTGGCTAAAATCTTATTGGATAGGTTCCAAAGTGATTTTTTTTTATTGGAATCCTATAGGATCTTTTGAATAGGGAAATGACTGTAGTGGAGCTGGGCTGTAAAGTGCAACAAGGCCAAAACAGTGTCATAGATGAAAAGTCTTCTCACATAGATTGAGCTGGTCTTACACAAAGTGCCATGCTGGTGTGTCGCCACTAGGGCCAGAGTGGCTAAGTGTGAGTGAATTAATTAATTAACTAGAAGGGCATACAGAGTGATGGCTACACCTGCAAAGCCAGCAAGTGATGCTGTCCTCCATCTGGGTACATGTAATTCCTGCCATGAAGGGAGCACAACCCTTCAGTAGAATTTACCTCCGCTCCTCTGCCTGCGCATCTCCTTCAACTTTGGAATCGCTGTCTGACAGCAGTGCTGCACTCACCTCTCACTCACTTAACCTCTGGGACATCTCTGTTTATAAACCATACCAGCATACCTGATCATTTCCCAATTATATTTCTACAGCTGTGGTTGATCTCTTAAATTAATCACAAGTATTTGCATATCACTTTTAAAGCAAGTAAAACAAATATCTCCCGTTAGGTTTCTGTCCTTCGCCAGCGAATGACGAATATAATCCATATAGGTGTTATTGTCACTTCTCATATTCCTGTTACAGTATAGAGGAGTGAAATAATTTAGGCTAGTTCTTGGCTGTAAAAATGCAAGAATTAACAGCATAAGCAATGATAAAATAAAATAAATAACTCTTATTTACAATACAAAAAGCACAATCACAGTGTTGGTGTGGTGGGTGCAAAGTGGCAGTAGAATCTGTTATAAAAGTAGCTCTAGCCATCTACATAACAAAGAGTGAATGTGTGTAGTGTGTGCAAACCAGTAGTGTGTGAAAAGCAGTAGCAGAAACAGTGGTAAAATAGCACTGGATATCCCCAGTCACAGGCTGTTAGCCGGCCGCTACTGTTATTGTTGATGATATGTACAGTATGACAATTTCTTGGATACATATGACTCCTCATCCAAAGGGATCTTGTTAGTTCCTATTATGAAGATGGTGGCAGAGTGAACCAACTTCTCTAAACAGACTGTGTGTGTGTGTGTGTGTGTGTGTGTGTGTGTGTGTGTGTGTGTGTGTGTGTGTGTGTGTGTGTGTGTGTGTGTGTGTGTGTGTGTGTGTGTGTGTGTGTGTGTGTGTGTGTGTGTGTGTGTGTGTGTATGTGTATGTGTGTGTGTGTGTGTGTGTGTGTGTGTGTGTGTGTGTGTGTGTGTGTGTGTGTGTGTGTCTGTGTCTGTGTCTGTGTCTGTGTCTGTGTCTGTGTCTGTGTCTGTGTCTGTGTCTGTGTGTGTGTGTGTGTGTGTGTGTGTGTGTGTGTGTGTGTGTGTGTGTGTGTGTTTGTTTGTGTGTGTGTGTGTGTGTGTGTGTGTGTGTGTGCGTGTGAAGTTTGATGTTGATGTTAATAATAAAGGATACTTAGATGATTGCCATTGCCAATAACCTCTTGTGAAATTCAATGTGCTGTTTGCCGTCTTAGTAATGACATGGTGACCATTGAATTTAAATAATTTACACATACACATCTCTAATTAGGAGGCGTTGTGCCTCAAGAGTTATCCGATGGATGATT
Organism: Notolepis coatsorum; assembly: GCF_963971535.1. Taxonomy (NCBI): domain Eukaryota; kingdom Metazoa; phylum Chordata; class Actinopteri; order Aulopiformes; family Paralepididae; genus Notolepis; species Notolepis coatsorum. The sequence continues at coordinate 62,205,060 of NC_140176.1, forward strand.
CAACTTAATGTATTTCTGACATGTATCTTAATTGATTCTGTTCTAATCAGGTGAACACAACTCTCCAACCAACCAAACCAACGAGAGGACGGCCACCTTCAGGCAATGGGAGCCCAATAACAAGGAGCCATTTGACTGCTCAGAAGAGACCATCCTCAGGTGATGGGAGTCTACCAAATGGGGGCCCATCCGAGAGGTCATGTGCACACACCACCCCCCACTGCATGTACGCAAGGACTTAATGGCACATTTCCTAGTGAAGACAACAAGAGTACACTGCAGACACTGCAGTAAAGGATACACCAACACGCAGTGCAGCAAGTGTGATGTTCGTCTTTGCTTTTCAGAGGACAATAACTGTTTTTGGGACTATCATTGGAAATGAACAGAACAAGAATAAAAATAATGCGGCTAGTAGAACATGGCTACTGGGAATAAGATGAAATTCTGTTTTGTAAATACAATCTTATCCATTTTTCTTTTATTTGTATATAAATGTCTATTTATAAAAATGTGTGCTGTCAGGCGATTAAATTTTTTTTTCGAATTAATTACAGGATTTGTAATTAATTAATCAAATTAATCGTATTTTAATCGCATAACCATTTTAGGCCTGATATTTTATATTCTATAGTCATATTTCAAATTGCATGTGTCCGGATGGCAGAATTCAGTACTGTATCTACAAAACCTTCTGTGTAATCATCTTCCCTTTATTTATTTGCTTAGATTTTTCAGGTCTGGTCAATTTTAGCATGGTGTTATTCACAGTCAAAGATAAAAATAAAAATTTGAATTGATATTCTCATTTGGTTCATTACAATTTATTCAAGCCTAGTAACAGACACAGTATTTCTGACACTGGGATTACATTCCCTGAGATCCATAGATGTAAACTTTTTTTTTTATTATTAATTTTGAGTACATTTCCATAACGCGATAATTTTCTGTGTAATTAATTAATCTAATTAACGTGATAAACTGACAACCCTAATAAAAATATATGACTGATGTGTGATTATTATTCATGATATATATACTGTTATGGGGCTAAGTAAGCAATCAACCCTGCAAAATAACCTTTAGTTGTTCTGTATTAATTGTTCAGACAATGTGAATACAAATACAGAAATGCAGCTAGGGCCAATGTTGCCATGTTATTTCTTATTTCTGCATCAGAGGCCTCCTACAACAACATCTGTAAGGTAAAACTATGTTCTATATTTGGGCTTTACAGGGTTAAAGGAAATTGAGATAACACGATCTAGCAATATTAATGAAGTAATGCACAGTAGTTCATACCAAGTGAGAATGGGCCACTACCACATCATTTTCAAATGTTCAATAAACGCAATCAAATGTTCAATAAAATCATCATGTAAGGTATAAATACAATCGACTGCAATGAGGATGATTGCATGGCAAAATATCTAACCATTAGCAAGGGATAAGCCCTCAACAACCACAACATAGGTCAGTGTACTCATTGTCTGCGGCAAGTCTTACTAATGACACTGGTAAATGCCATGGACAGATTTTTTCCCCCTTACATTGGTTGCCTAGATACCTTGTTTCTGTAACACCGTGATTAGGTGCTTATGCACATCAGAGAGCAAAAGAAAGCTGCTTTTGAAAGTATGTGCCTCTTTTATATGTCAGTTAATATTATTTTTCTGTTTGCTTACAATGCCAGTGATGACTCTGTGGTTTGTAGATTTGGGACTGCAATAATGGTCACAGAATGTAAATATCAGCAGTGGATAGCATTATAGAAAATGAATGTCAAAACAACCAAACTAATTGAATGGCAATTGCAAAGAGATTACTTCAAAGTATGCGATTGTGCTGAAACTATTGAACACATAAGAACTTGCTTATGACATGGTAAATACTGTGATACAAACACCTTCATAAACAAGCATTGATATATCGTTTTTTTTATTTATGTATTTATTTTTCTTCAAAATCTGGAAAGGGCTCGACAGTTCCTTGTGTTATCCTATGTCAAAAACAGAACATTTCCTTATAGCAATATCACACATGAAACAAAAACAACAGATAAGCAATACTCTTACCCTTTGTTTACTTTGGCCCCCACCTGACATTATTTCTCCTGAATCAAATCCACTGACTTCCTTTCAATGCTTCTTCCGACATCTCATTTACCGCCTTTCACAAACTTCGCCCATGAGTCCCCAACTCTCCCAGTAATGATAAAGTCGATCATGCTATAAATCCTCTGCATCCTATACTTCTACCGGACAAACCCAGCTTTCCATCCTCGCTGTTCGCTTTTTGCTGCCCAATCTGCATATCTAAGCTTTTCCTTTCATAAGCCTCCTCCACTGAATCCTCCCAGGGCACCGCCAATTCTATAAAATAAATTATCCGCTGACTCGCAGACCATAAAACTAAGTCAGGCCTCAAGTTAATGCTAACTATCTCTCGTGGAACAACGACTTCTCCAAAATCTACCTGCAACTCCCAATCATTAGCCCTGACTCATACCTGCCTAAAAACCTACCTCCTCTATATTTCTCTCCCTCACTGACAAATAGATGGCTGCACTCTCTGCCCGATTACATCCTAAATTCACCTGTACTCTTCTGCTTTCAATTCCTGCCACTGAACTTTTCAAAACCTGGTTATGTCATCATGGCCTTGAGAAAAACTAGTCTTACAGCCTGACAGCATATGCCTTACATTTGCTGTCTCTAAACACAGTGGACACAACAGGTCCCCATCTACCCACTGTTTTAAATTATGTGGTGATGGCCTAGCTATTAGGAATTTCATTCACATTTTCTCCATATTCCACAGGCCCCTCCAGGCCTGTGTACATCTCACTACTTCCTCTATGTCCACTACACCGCTACCAGCTTCCTCTTTTCTGTGATACCTGCTTTGCTCTATACGGGTTTCCCTGAGCCCTAAGCCCCTGGCCTCGTTGCACCTTACCTACAGTACAATCAGGGCCGCCTCAGGGGGTGTGCGAGCAGTGCGGTCGCACAGGGCCTCGCGGGAAGGGGGGCCTTGCACAAAAAAAAATAAAAAAATAATATTTTTTATTTATTATTATTATTATTTTTTTTTTTTTTTTTTTTGCGATGCCCTCCTTCCCGCGAGGCCCTTTTTCATCACAGATCTAAAATCTAGTTTTGCTTATATGCTTATATATTTCACATTAGACACGTTTGTAGAATGTGTCTGACTTGTTCCTGGCTCTGAGGCTCTGCAGATACACTATTGGAGGCAGCTCTGAGGCTCTGCAGGCAGCAGAATTGGTTTCAATGAGGGGAGGGGTTACAGGTAAGGTAGCGTCTGACTATTTCGCGCGTGCAGCATTGGAGGTTATGCCAGCCAAGATGAAGAGGACATCGTTCGGCAGATGGACTGAAGTTGAAAGTTGTTGCATGTTAGACAGTTCAGTCAGGCTAGCCATCCCGGCTAAAGACAGGGACAGCTAGTTAGCTTTAGCTACGTTATAATATTGAGTGCTAACGTGTGGTTCAGTCGGGATATAGCCATGATGATGTCGGCTAGTAGCTAGCTTAGCTAAAGGCTAACTAGCGTTAGCTAACCTAGAGACAGCGCGTGCAGCATTGTTATGCCAAGATGAAGAGGACGGTCGTTCGGCAGATGAACTTCGTCAACTCCACGCGGTTGTCTCCATCCTCTTGGACATTTGGTGAGTTTTTAATGCACTCTATTCTATTCCCGCCGTGGATATCTCTCTCTCTCTCTCTCTCTCTCTCTCTCTCTCTCTCTCTCTCTCTCTCTCTCTCTCTCTCTCTCTCTCTCTCTCTCTCTCGGGAGCCAAACGGGCCGACTAGCTGTTGTAGTACTAGTAGCTAACGGTGTGTGGCCTGGTGTCAGCACCTGGTGCGAGGGAGGTGAGCTTAGTGTTTCATTATGAGAATATCTCCATGCTCAAGTCGGCTATAGTCCGCGAGGGACTTGTTGCCGGCACCGCTATGGTAAACACCACTCTGTAGTGGGACGTGTATTGCCTTCTTTTTCCCTCTCTCTTCGTATGAGAAGAGGAAAACACAGCGGCTGTCTGAAGTGTTGGCCTGTATTGCTTTTCTCACGTTGTACAGTTTTTCAGTGGTAGCCGCATAGCTTGCTTCTGCGTTAGCTAATGGTTAGCGATAGCCGGGTTGAGCTAACTGTTAGCCAGTTAGCTGTTTAGCTACGACGTTAGCTGCTCGTTTTCGCTCGGCTGGGAACGTTAGCTTGATGCTATCAGTTAGCCTAGAGTTAGCTGTTAGCTTGTGCTACGACCATTGACATTAGCCGTGAGAATAGCAGGCCCTGGCACTCTGACTACGACATCATCTTTGACAGAAGATGTAGTCGGGCCTGCACCATGACAAGGCTCCGGCCATAGCTTCTTTTTGTCCCGCCAGCGAGAGGCCTTTCGTCAACGTGGAGACCTGTGTTGCGGCCTTTCGCCCTGCGTTCCAAGGTGCAGGTAAGATGTCCATTGGACATTACCCCACTCTTCCTTCCTTCCCCTCCCGAATGTTTTGTTAATAACGATATTTTTTTCCAGGCAAAACATATGTTACTTCACAACATTTGGAGATACGACATGTGCTGTGTGTGAATTGTCTTGGTCGTTTGTGTAGCTTGGGTAGCGTTGGCCAAAGCTGTGTGTGGCCTGGTGTCAGTACCTGGCTACTCTATTTGCAGTTAGCCTATTTAGCTGATGTCGGCCATTGGCTCCTTGCTACTTTGTTTTCTCTGGTATTGACCCTCTTCTCTTTGGATTTAAGTGTTGATCTTTGTCCTTTTGGATCTATGTATATTCATGTTGCCTTTGTGAAGCTATCTTTTCCTTCTGTTTTGTTCTTCCATTAAAAGTTGAATATCCTTTAGGGGCTCATCTTTGCTTATCTCTCTCATACATGCTCTCTCTCTAACACACACACACGACACACAGACATGCTCTCTCTCTCTAACACACAAACACACATGCTCTCTCTCTCTCTCTCTCTCTCTCTCTCTCTCTCTCTCTCTCTCTCTCTCTCTCTCTCTCTCTCTCTCTCTCTCTCTCTCTCTCTCTTTCTAACACACACAGTCTGCCTATGGCGGCCTTTCTCGATGGCTAGGCTGTGCTCGCTGAGTCTGTACCTAGTCAAGGATCTTCAGTCACAGTGCTCAGGTATTCTGCCACTGTGTACTCTCTGTTTAGGGCCAAATAGCATTTCAATTTCTTTCCAATGTGTCTCTCTCTCTCTCTCTCTCTCTCTCTGTACACTGTATATTGACTGTAGAACGGGAGCTCTCTCTCGCTCTCTCTCTTGCTATATGTTGACTGTATCATGCCCAGCCTCGGGCAGCGCTATTATTTAAGAATATGTTGACTGTATGAAAAAAAATTAATTATATATATTTTTATTTATTTATTTTTTTTCCTTTTGGGGGGGGGGCTTGCGTTTAAATCTCGCACAGGGCCTGGCATTTCTCCCAGGCGGCCCTGAGTACAATGGTCGTCATTCCCGAACGTGTTCGTAAGTGCCTTGGTAAATATCTTGTTAAAAATGTTGTACCAAGAGATTTATGGAAATCCTCCTCCGGATTCCTGAACGTGTGAAATGGTCTTCGTAAATGGGCAAAAACGTTTGCAGCTGTGGTCGGCTGAATGGAGTATGTCACTCATTCTTAAACTGGCAGTGCATGCCCGTATCCCTGAATTTGCATACAGACACGCCCAGCCAGCTCCTTATAAGGCCAGGGCTGTGTGCAAAACGAAAGTGAGAGGGTCTGCCGTTGCATCTCTGCTGTGTTTATCCTTGTATTCAACAGGTAGCGCAGAACCCCTCTCCCGATAGTTCCCTGGGGAGACCTCAGAGGTTCCTGGGACCCTGGACACCATCCCTTGACACGTGCGTCTCGCCGGGATCCCTCAGAACATCGTTTCCGACCGGGGCCCTCAGTTCATCTCGAGGGTGTGGCAGGCCTTCTGCAAGGGGATTGGGGCCACGGTCAGTCTCACCTCCGGTTACCACCCCCAGACGAATGGGCAGGCAGAGTGAGCTAACCAGGCCATGGAGGCAGCTTTGTGCTGCGTCACCACCAGCAACCCCGCCTCCTGGGCCAAATACCTGATTTGGGTGGAGTACTCTCTCAACGCTATGGAGAGCTCTTCGACCAGTATGTCTCCGTTTGAGTGTTCCCTGGGCTATCAACCCCCTCTGTTTCCCCAACAGGAGCTGGAGGTGGCGGTCCCGTCCACCAGGGTCCATCTTCGCCGATGTCATTGCATTTGGAGGACCGCTCTGCTCCGAGTGTAACGTTCTGGGTTCTCGGGTCTGGTTGACCTGAGATCCCGGCTACCATCCTGTCACCTGTCACTTTCCTCTCCCTTGATTGTATTATTGGTTGTCACCTGGTATTGGCTGTCACTCTGTGGAACGTGTGGAATGTCTGGTATGTTGCCCTCAAATAACTCCTGTCTTCTCTGTTCCTCGTCGGCTCTTCACACAATCTCCAGAACCAGTACGCGGCGGTACCAAGAGACAAGTGCTGCAGTAACTAGCATTCTATCCTTTTGTTCTCTGTTGATCAGTACTCCTATTTACCTAAACTAACTATGGTTGTTCCTAATAAAGAGGATACCCGAATTGTGAAGGAACAAACCTTGTGGCGTCGTTAGCCCTGGGCTTCCGGGGCTTTAGCCCCGGATGTTTTTCTCCTAGCCCCGGATCTAAAAAAATCTTTTTAAAGAAAATTGTACATTTTTTTTTTTTTTTTTTTTTTTTTTTTTAAGATGTCAGCATCCCCATTGTCTGTGCTGAATGCTTGTAGTGTTTGGTATTTTTTGTTGGTTTTTAGTACTTTTAAACATCCATTTTTAGTAAGTAGTTTTCATTTGATCCTATAATTTTTTCATTCACCGATTTGTGGACTTTTTTTTTGTGTCCTGAAAGGCGCCTTATAAATCAAATGCATTATTATTATTATTATTATTATTATTATTATTATTATATTATTATTATTATTATTATTATTATTATTATTATTATTATTATTATTATTATTATTATTATTATTATTATTATTATTATTATTATTATTATTATTATTATTATTATTATTATTATTATTATTATTATTATTATTATTATTATTATTATTATTATTATTATTATTATTATTATTATTATTATTATTATTATTATTATTATTATTATTATTATTATTATTATTATTATTATTATTATTATTATTATTATTATCATCCAGGAGTGAAAAGACACTTTGGATAGTAGGGACTGCATCTCTGCCGCGTCTATACTTTCCGTAGCCGCATTTCTGCAGGACGCTCTCTGATTGGCCGACGCCAGTTTCTACACTGGTTAGGCTTAGGCACTCTTTCGAAGTAGGTTAAGGTTAGAGTTTGTCTTAGAGCGTGACGGCAAGTTCTTTCGACGGTTAAGCTTAGGCACTCTTTCGAAGTTGGTTAAGGTTAGAGTTTGTCTTAGAGCATGGCGATAGAACGCCAGGTAGTTTACAGGCTGTTCGACGCGGAAATGGGCAAAGACACAGCTCGTCACGCGATTGGGCAAACATGTCAGTGGCCAATCAGAGAGCGTCAGTCAGTGGCCAATCAAAGAGCGTCCTGCAGAAATGCGGCTACGGAAAGTATAGACGCATCTCTGCCTGTCCTGACCAGGAAACACTTTGCAACTGTGATCTCCTCTGGCAATAGTTGGATATTGTAATGTGTGGCAAGGGGTTGCAGCAATTCCACTGAGAGAAACTGGTCTGAGGCTGGATAACATGCCTGTATGCCTCTCATAAGTTGTTATCCAACTCATGAGAACCTGCTCTCAAGCTCTTGCAGCATTCTGTCGACGACTGAATAGAACAGTCTCTGTCTCAGCTGATCTCCTGAGCTGAAGTCTGAGCTTGTGCCACAAGATGACTCAACTACATATTCGTCCATCCTTTTCTGCTTCCTCCTTTGGCTGGTAGTATGTTCCTCAATCCAAAGGCCATTACATATGGCCTTTGTCCTGTCATACATGTCCACTGCCATCTCTGAGGTGCGATAACCTTTGAGTGTGTCCTGCACTGTGCTTTTAAATAGTACAGATATTGAAGATGTGCACTTTAACGCAGCAGCACCTGGAGCCATCCATGCCCATGTCCAGTGTCCTATAATAAGCTTTAATCGAACCCTGGTTCATTTCCTCGGATAGTCAGGTTGGTTTGGGGTGGTGTGAAAGCTCATTCACTCTTGCAAGTGAACCGTGCTGCGGTTCATTTGAGATGTGAATGCAAAGCGGACCAAAGGCAGGAAAATACCCAAAAATCTAATATTTTTTTTATGAGAAGACTGAAACATATGTATATAATGAAACACACAATACAGTTTTTTTTCGATTGCCTAAGCATGATTTTGAAAACGGGGGCCGGTGTTTCAAAACACACAATTAGCACAACCACACACACAATTGTCAGAACACCTCAGATCCTTTGCTAAATTAAACACTTGTCAAAACCATACACTAATTTATAAAAACTACATTTTGTTACCATATGAAACACACGTTTCATATGACTTAATTCTGTTTGAACCAGTTACACACACTGCTGTGCTTAACCTAAAACACATTTAGTAATTCTACTTCTCATTAATTAGAGTACTGTAAGTGAAGTACGCAGAGAATGTGCAAATATACAATAAATGCACCTAATACTACACAAGACCAATGCTGTAGACTGATGAAAATATAATTTATTTATCTACATATACCCAAATCAATGATGCAGACTGATGAAAAAAATTACATTTTCTCTCCATATACCCAAATCAATGATGCAGACTGATGAAAATATAAATGTTCTCTCCATATAACCAAATCAGTCAACATTTCAACATGGAGAATCACAACAATACATGTCCCAGTTTTCATGCTACTATGTGCATAACACTGTAAGCTCAGCAAATATCAGACAAACATAAAATACTGTATCCAGTACAGGTTAAAATTACAGTAAAACAAAAACATTTTGAAAACATTTAAACAGAAAATACTAGACATTATCTCTTTGCCTAGCTGGATCTGGCAAGATAATTTTTTGTTGTGATTCTCCATGTTGACATGTTGACTGATTTGGGAAAATGGGAGAAAATGTATATTTTCATCAGTCTGCATCATTGGTTGTGTAGTGTTTGGTGAATGTATTGTATATTTTCACGTTCTCTGTCTACAGTACTTCACTCTCCTTCCATTTTGGTTGAAGACAGGTGAACTCACCTGCTGCATTTTTATAGTGCTTAAACCTGATTGGTGTATCTACAATTAAGCAATGGTGTGTTTGTGCATCTGATGGCTGTGTTTAACCAATTGGCTCATATGTGTGGTAATTTGACATTCTGTGTCTAATGTAATGCAAGTGTGTTTAGTGTTTTGCAAATCACTCTGTGTATTGTTTTGCAAAAAGTGTGAGGCTGACATTGTAGGGGTGCAAATCTGGGCCTATATTTTGCTCCTTGAGTGTAAGGTTTTGATAATTGTGTAATACTTTTGATTTGAGTGTTTATGCAATAAAAAAAAACTGTAAAGACTAGAGATGAACTGTTTATTTCTTTTGTACATAGGCTGTGCATATGTTTGTTTATTTGCTTATGTGTATGATTCGTATATGTATATATATTATATATATATATATGTATATATATGTGTATATATGCATATTTTTACTCCTGTTGGGGCTTCTTGGACTAGATCAATGTTTTATCTGGCTAAATAAAGGTTAAATAAATAAATAAGAAACTGATGATTTGGTCCTGTTAACTTTTCTATGGGGACTGCCCAGATCCCTCTCATGGACCTGGACCTCACTTTGAGAACCTCTAATAATTCTAGTTATTCAGTATTCATCTCTAATTACTCTAAAATTGCGTATTTCTGTGTTTAAAAAAAATATTGCGTGAATATTTTAGGCAACCAACTTGCGTCTAGCCACGCCCCCGCGGTGACGCAGCAGTGGTAGAGCGGAGCTCTGCCGCGGCAGAATTATGTAGCCGTAATTCCCCCTCTTTTAACATTGCCGACTAGCTCAACTGGTTTGCCGCCTTGCTGTGGATCCTGTGGTGCGTTGGTGACAAGTTCAATTCCCTTAAATGTTTTTTTTTCTTCTTTTTTTTAATGTGCATTCTTTCGCCAGTTAAGTTTAGTCATTGTTTCGGAGTTGGTTAAGGTTAGGGTTAAGGTTAGGCATTGTTTCGGAGTTGGTTAAGGTTAGAAGGGTTAAGTTTAGGCGCTGTTTCGGAGTTGGTTAAGGTTAGAGTTTGTCTTAGAGCATGGCAATATTCTTTCGGAGTTGGTTAAGGTAATGGTTAAGTTTAGGCATTGTTTCGGAGTTGGTTAAGGTTAGGGTTAAGGTTAGGCATTGTTTCGGAGTTGGTTAAGGTTAGAAGGGTTAAGTTTAGGCGCTGTTTCGGAGTTGGTTAAGGTTAGAGTTTGTCGCAGAGAATGACAATAGAATGCAGCCTATTTCGGCACTGCAACTCTCTCGCGCTGCCGCGGTCACATGGGCGTAGTGGCCAATCAGAGAAACACTGAACACAAGTTGGTTGCCTAAAATATTCACGCGGGGGGTGGTCCCGACTCTGTGCTAACCGGCAGATGGTTCCAGCCCCGACCTATCAACCTGGCCAGAAGGTCTGGCTGTTGGCCCGGGACCTGCCCCTCCAGACCGCCTCACGTAAGCTAAACCCCCGCTATGTCGGTCTCTATACCGTTGACCGCATCATAAATGCTTCTGCGGTCTTCCATGTGTCGCTCCTCAAACCTGTTTCTACTAGCCCCCTGCCCCCCCGGCGCCAGCTCCCCCTCCTCCCCATGTCCTTAATGATGGCGACCCGGTGTGGTCAGTGGGCCGCCTACTCGCTGCCTGCCGTAGGGGACGAGGGTTCCAGAATCTGGTGGACTGGGTGGGCTACGGTCCTGAAGTGCCCCTGTCCTATCTCGCCGACCCCGCCCTGCTGGACGACTTCTACGAGGCCCACCCCGAACCTCTGGGGCGGTCGTCTGGTGCCTCCCATCAGGAGGGGGGGTACTGTTGTGATTCCCACCTCGTCACTACCTGTTGAGCCTAATCAAGCGCAATGTGGAGCAGCTGGGTGCGCCCAGAGGCAGAGACACCTGCTGCATAAAGAGCCCGACAGCCCATATCTCAGTGCTTGATCATACTGATCACTCGTGGTTAGTCTAACTAAGGTATCTTCAAGTCTTAGTATGTGACCCTGACCAGCGATTCATGCCACATGTCTCCATTTTCATTTTCCAGATTTTTCCAGATTGTGAAATTACAGAATGTAAGCTTTCAAATGATGTGTCATACATTGAAATCTGAGATTGTTTGAAGATGATGCGCTAATTTGAATCTTGTAAAACTGACAACCCCCCCCCCCCCCCCCCCCCCCCTGGTTTAAGCTGTGAAAATGCCTCTCGAAGAATTAACACCTCTGCCTGTTTCTGCTGGGGAACTATCTTATAAATGGCCTTTTCCAGTGGTTTGCATTGTTTTATAGCAATGTGGGGTTGTACCAACACTGACTAGATGTGGAATTCTCATTCAGTCACATTCCTCCAGTTCAGCTGAGACAAGATCCTCCCCCACTAAACCAAGCCATTCTGAATTTACATCAATCTGTGACGTGTAAGAATTCTGATCTGCATACCTCAGAGAGAGAGAGAGAGAGAGAGAGAGAGAGAGAGAGAGAGAGAGAGAGAGAGAGAGAGAGAGAGAGAGAGAGAGAGAGGGAGAGAGAGGCTCATACCGTGCGATTCTCGGAGCGATCTCTCCTCTCTGCCCCTGCTTTTTACACACACTCGCCACTCGAGCTGCTCACATGCACACTCTGTGCTCTCATCTCTCTGTCTTTCTCTCTCCCTCTCTATCTCTCTCTCCCTCTCTCTAGCTGTCTCTCCCTCTCCCTCTCTCTCCCCCAAAGCAGGCATGCAGTGCTCATGGGACGGGGTCGGGGTTGCACGCCGTACCAAACTTCTTTGAGCAGGAGCACGCACATCAGGGACGTGCACAGGACTGTAGAGGGGCAGGTGCTCAAAGGCTGATAAGGGCACTATACCTGTGTGTGTTGAAAACGCAGGATTTTTGGGGGGCCTTTTTGGGCGGGGGCCCCCTTTTATGCTTTTTGGGGGGTTTTGGTGGTCAAATATTGAATATTGAACTATAATAATTAGTGCAGGAGCTCACTTATCCTTGAAAGACACTTTTATCACCGACTTGAAAGGCCCATACATCTCCATAAATATTCAGGGGGGAGGGAATAAGTGCTTACCTAACAGACCCCAAGAATTGTATTTGAAATTCCCAAATCCCATCGGACTTGACTTCTTCAGGGGCGTCATTTTGGTATGGCAAGGTATGGCACTCGCCATACCTTGGCAAAAAATAAATAAAATAAAAATAGATTATTATTATTATTATTTTTTTATTACAATTTTTTATGTTGATTTAGAATTCGAATGTCAGCATTATGAACGAGGCTTCAAACTATTCGGTACAGCCATAGCATGTTTTGATATAGTCAATTATCTCACTTTTACTAGGTGACTTTTACTGTGACTAACTGAAATATGCCAAAAAAAGAGAAAATGGACATACAGACGTTTTTTTATCAGAGGGCAGCAGAGACAAGTGATACAGGGACACAGGTAAGGTCTTACAATGGCTTCGTGATTATAACAGTGCAGTTCAGCATTCAGTAACCCATATTTTTTGTGAATGTGTTTTTGATACTATATTCTGTTGAACACACACCTCAAAACCGTACCTAAGGAAAATTGGCTCAATTGCAAGAAAAATAATAGACAGTTATGATATTACATTCTGCATAATTTGTATGCAAAATATTTTGGTTGTCACATTTCTATATTAAAAATGCTTGTGTAGTCCTGTGTCATACCTAAATGTCATACAAGTGAATTGTATAGAAACAACTCACCAAAAGTGACTATTGCACAACTGATTTGACAAAAAAAATCCACCTAGGGGGGGAAACCTAACGTGCACATAAGATGTCCACTCGACTCTGCGCCAAGTACCCACCTGGCTACTTTGCATAACAATAGCTCAGATCGCCAGGGCCCCGTTCCCCGTACCTGGATAACTGAGTTAGCCGGATAACTTTCGGTGAAGTCTGAATTAAGCCGGACTTTCCGGTTCCCCGTACCTGGATTGTCCAAATCACCATGACAACAGATCCAAAAGTTTGAGCCTGGTCGAAAGCAGGGTTTAAGTTCAAGTTAGCCGGATGAACCATAGCCACGCCCCCGCAAAGAAGTGACAGCCCGTTTCCTGAAATTATTCCCACAGTCTACGATCTGCATTATACCATTCTGAATTACGTTTTTGTGCTCCATTCTTCCAGAGGGGGCTTTTGAAATGTAAAATAGACCCAAAATGCTGATACTAAATTCACTTTGTCCTAAATAATGCACGTTATATATACCGTGGCGCTCGCTCGGTGCGATGTACACATTATGTGGTTATTTTAATTGTAACTGGGATTAAGATGTCTGATGAGATGCGCTGTTTGACGGATTTGAGAAATTGAATGAGCCGTTGACGTCACATTAATGAATGAGGATAAAGAGATATAACTTCATTCAAAATAAAGAATATTCTAAACACGGGTTTCTCGTTCATTAATGTATAAACAATGAATTTATCCCATCTGGCACAGTGGCGCAGCGGTAGTGCTCAATCCTGGCAACCCAGCGACCGGTGTTCGAAACCCCGTGTTTCCGATATAATTTTTTGGAATATAATATTAATGATTATACGCCAAAGTAGCCTAGTTTTAAGTTAAAATATTATAAATCTACATGCATTGAGGATGTCATTCTTTATATAGCTCTCAACGTGCACCAAATTGAATTATTCCTACATCGCAAAAAGAAGGGGAAGACTAGGTTTCGAACCCCGGTCGTCTGCGTGAAAGTCAAAAGAAGAACCCGTTACACCACAGTGGAGATAAGTAAAAGATCGACCATACATCAATCAATGGGAAGAGAGCCGTATCGTTATCCTGTATAACAGTTTAACTAATTATTTTCGCTAGCAAGATCTCATTTGATTATTCAATCCAGCAGGCAAGTTTAAAGAAATATAATCTGATTGATTGAGGTAATGAGGGACTTAAAATTAGCCTATAGATAACGCATTTAACTTGTCGGCGAGGCGATTGAGCCGTACTGCAATATGTTAATAAAGTTTTAAATCAATTAATCAATCAATGCCGCTAGAGAATCAGGATCTCTGCTATCGATACGTGCTGGCTTTTCAACTGGAGCGGCCGCGCGCACTTATCCTGGGTCTCAAGTCTGGCTTGAGTTAACGAGACTGAATCCACCTTCGAGGAACAGGAAAATCCCGGCTTCAAACATCGGGTTAACTGAATCTGGATAATGACATCTTGATCGACTTAGTTGAACCAGGTACGGGGAACAGGGCCCGGTGTGTTCAAATACTACAGTTGGACCATTCACACAAATCCTGTGAATAAAACGTGTTACATTCCATTCCTAGAGGCAATTAGGCATCATCTTTATTCGCGAGGGAACATTTATCCGCATGCGCGGGAGCACACGCACACACGTGACGTAATTAAAACACAGTGCAACCCCTTATGAAATCACCACTGCACCACTGCCCCAAAGGTATCTGCCAGTGCAGGTGGGTGACTGTCACTCAAAGCGCATTGCGAGTATGGTCAGAGCCCAGCCAAAAACAGCTTGGAATCTGGAAGAGCAGAAAGTGTTCCACCAAAGTACTTGATTAAAAATACATAACAATGAATTGTATTGAAAAAAACCTTACAGATGTGTTCCATAGACTCACAGGAATTGTGTAAAATTGCCCAAATAGTAAGAAAATAATTCAAAATAGTTCCCCTTTAACACTGGGTGCCACGCGTATCGCTTATCTTTACCCCTAGAATGCCAGCTTTATAGTCGTTTCCGCGGCCGTTTCACTATGTTTGTGAAGCTGTGTGTGTGTTCTGTATTATAGCTGTGGAGTCATGGTGTGGTTCATTTTGACAAACATTACTGGGAATAATAGTTTGCTTCCACACGCTGTAGTTTGTAGTTTATTACACGCTAAACATCGTGCATTTCCAAGATAATCCAGTCTTTTTTCATAGATCACGAGATAAAACATGTTATGTGCAATAAGCCCAAACCGTTCTGGCTGATCCCCTGAAACCCCAAATCAAAGGTATATGACATGTATATATGTACCTTCACAAAAAAAAGGGGGGGGGGGGCGGGTCGTTTTAACTCAAAACTGTGATCATGTTTGCCGAGCATGTTTTTCGTCCGGTGAAACACAGAACTGTGATCATTAGAAAAACAAGTTATAGATTCGGTAAAATAGACATAGAATGTACCTTACCTTAGCCAGAAGGTATTCCAAGAAGAAGAATTCCAAGTGATCGCATCGCTATCGCGATTACCAGTGTATATGTCTATACACGTTTCGATGGTCAAATACGCTTAGGAAACGGAATTTCGAGGCATCAATGTGAATTTCTGTTCAAGCAGGAGGAGGGGCCACTACCAAGGAGAAATGAAAGTGAGGCTGAGTATCAACCCCAAGCCATTGCAGTTCAGACACGGACGATACTGTCACCTGGTGATAGTCGATCGGCGTTGCAGTTCTAGTGTGTGGGGATGTGCCAAAATGATGCAGATCGCTCCGGGCAAGTCTGTAGAGCGGGGATCAAAGTAAAAATATCAGACGATCCAAAAACGTAATATCTAGATTTTGGCACTCAACGCTTGTCGAGCAAACGCGTAATTTTCCGTTTTTGGCACATAATGTGTTAACAATAGCCCCCTACAATCCGCCCAGCCACTCCCCACACTGAATAGCATTAATATACTGTTAGCTGTTAGTAAGAGCTGGTAGTCATGGCTGTGAAAATAGCTTAACCCTGTGCATTTTGCACTGGCCAGCAGCATAACTAGTAAAAGTAGGTAAGGGATATGTTGTGGTGGACACTAGATGGAGGTGTCTCACCTCAGAATGGACACTGATTGGGTGGTAAGGAGGAGTTGATGTTAACAGAATTCGGCTATAGGGCGACAATAATGTGGTCAAGAGGCATGGTTTTTATCTTGAGCCTTAACTGGCGTGGTTTATTATTCACATGGCAGAGCAGTAACACTACAGGTCTTCTCTCACTGAGAGACTGGGGGAAAGAGAAAGAAGTAGGAGGAGACACCACTATTTATACTCGCCACCTGGCAGTGTTCCTGAGTGTCTCCGCCTAGAGCGCCCTCTAGTGGAAACAGTTATATATGCAGTTAGACAGTTACTAGTGTAAACAGTTATATATGCAGTTAGACTAACAATTACTAACAATCCTACACAGAACCTCTGCCTTCAACACTCCCACTTAGGGTTTAGCATACTGGATGCAGGAATACTTTTGACAACAAATGTTTGTTTCCATGTTCGAGTTTTGCGCTCTGATTGGCCAGGTCATGTGACATGTGCGCCAATCGTGGGACAGCAAGTTCTGAGCCTATTTCCGGGTCTAACAGCCTGCAAACTACCTGGCGTTCTATCGCCATGCTCTAAGACAAACTCTAACCATTACTAACTTCGAAAGAGTGCCTAAGCTTAACCGTCGGAATCAGGGCAGGCGTTCTATCGCCATGCTCTAAGACAAACTCTAACCTTAACCAACTTCGAAAGAGCACCTAAGCTTAACCAGTGTAGAAACTTGCGGTCCCACGATTGGGCGTACATGTCACATGACCAGAAATGACCTGGCCAATCAGAGACGCGGAAACAAACATTTGTTGTCTAAAGTATTCAGGCATACTGGATAACTTCTTGGAAAAACATTTTACAAAGGAAATAATATAATCCAAAAACATCAACAGGGTATGACAGTCAACACTTTCACATTAAACTTGCAAATCCTTTCAATTTTAATTTGGAACAGGTTTCCTCATAGTGTCTGCTACTCTGTCGTCCGTTGGACAGTAAACCAGTGTCATTCTTTCTTATCTGATGACAGATCTGATGAGATGATATTTTCTATATTGGCATGTTTACATCTATGTTGACACACTGGGTTCCTAGCAATCATAATTGTTCCCTGGTTGCCCTCATAAACAACAGCCCTCATATATAAACAGTGTTTTTTTTTAACTGATGTTGACAAAATGCCCCTCATCTTCAAAAACCACCGTATCTGGTATAGAGAGTACATTCCAATTACCTATTACATATTAACCAATATACTCGTAATCTTATCTCCATCACTTCTAACAGTTGTTCTGGATAAATACACTCATGTATGGTCATAGCTAGAGCCGTATATTCGGCTTTACTAGTTGATAGTACCATTGTGGGCTGCTTCTTTGTTTTCCCACGAAACCAGTGAGCTGTCTGAATTCAAACTCACACAATATCCTGTACCTTTAAGATAACAAAAAAAACATGTTTGGCTGTAATCCAAATGCTCCTCTATGGGATCAGCCAAATGCTGTGACAATCCACTCTCTACAAACCATTGGTCAGGGCGGGTACACATTGTTAAATAAATTAGGCTACCCACAGCATCTCTGTAAATGTTTCAGTTTCTAAGCATCCTACTGATAGTCTAGTCTTTGATCACATGGTGCTTCCCTTGATCTACATTCTTACATGTCTAAACGTTTCAGGGTCTTTCCCACATAGTTACATCATTGAGAACATGGTAAATCATCCACCTCTGTACTTAAACTTGGAATTAAACAATCACCCACCCTACTTGTTAATCTGTAGACCGTTTTCGCCTAAAGGTACATGCCTAAGTAAATGGAAGATTGCTCCACTTCTGCAAGGTCAATTAGCATGTTCTTGGTATCTAGGAACATCTAGGGACCTGGGGGTATGTATTTACAGTGTCAGAAATATTGTGTCTGTTACTAGGTTGAGTAAATTGTAATGAATACATTAATTATGATTAATTATGATTTATGATTTTGATGATGATGATCAAAAATGTATACGGGTAGGAGAAAATGCTCACTGAGTTCATTCACCACCTTATTGAGATCATGTGTACAAAAAAATCTAAGCAAATTAACCGCGGGAAGATGATTAAACAGAAGGATTTGTAGATACAGTAATTAATGATAATCGACTTTAATTATAAATTCATATTTGACCTTGAGCTTGACCTTGACCTTATTATGGCCAAATCATACATCTATGGATAGGGAAAATGCTCCTCTTTCCAATGGCAGGGGTGAATCTGGATTTTGTAATTTCTTGCGGTTTTTACGATAATTCGCATTTTCTGATAAATTTGTATTTCCGATAAATCATATAAAACATCGGTAAAAATGAAAATATACACTTTGACTACTATTTTTATTTGGTCTTGGTATGGTCTGGTCTGGTATGGTCTTTACTCTTGGCTACAAAAAAATATTTAAAAACATTGACCTCTTAACATCCAAGGGCCCACATGTGGACGATTCTTTGCCGACCTCTAGTGGCTCGGGTGTGCATTTCTCTTAATACAATATATAGATAGACTTAAAGCCCTATTTGTTGCCTGTCGATTTCTGATTCAGGTGACAAAATCCGCTCAGCGGTTCTCGAGTTACATGCCGATATGTGAGGCGTGCCCCAAAGTACGCAAAAGTACACATTACCACCCCCGACTCCCGGGGCTCTAGCTCCGTCAATCATTTGGCGATCTTGAAAATCTTTGCACAGGGTTGTAGCCAATGAGTGTGGCTTCCAAATGATACCCCATTATATGATAATTGGGGATCTAATACGGTCTCTATTGATCGATTTATGATAAATAAAAGCAGGGTCCCCTTATAGGGGGACCTTAAGGCTTAACCTGGGATTAAACATAGGATCCATTTCAATATTTAGACATGGACTCTAATCAGGTATTTAAACCTGGATTCTACTCCTCCCGTATTTAAACCTGGAGTATCCTCCTCCTGCCTTTAAGCAGTGTAGCCACCCTCCTTCATTATTTAAACATGGAGTACCCTCCTTCAGCATTTAAGCAATTTTCTACGAACCACACTTTGTATTTGTTGTGGCCTTCAATACCCTCCTGGATTGAATACACCCATTTCCCTCCCACTGTCTGTCTGCCCTCTGGTAACTTGGTTGAATACATCCATTTCCCTCCCACTGTCTGTCCGCCCTCTTCGAGGGACAATGTGACCTCTTTAAAGGTCGGGGTTACCCCACTGACTACCCTGTAGTAGTAATCAACAGGGGTAGGTGTACTGTCCTCCTCGTCACTCCCTTTCCGGGCATAGTCTGTCCGATACTTTGGGGGTTTGTGTTCCCTTGAGGGCTACCTCCCACTGCTTGGGGCACTTGAAGTCACCCTCGGGTGCTCCTCGTCATCGCCCTCTGGGGGTTGCTGACTGTCTGCCTGCACGACCGTACTAAGTACACTGGGTTGATGTGTCTCTGTTTCTACACACCTTACTCTGGAGTCCAGCTCTGGCTCCTCTGTCTGTGTCTCGCTCTCACATGTTGCCTTCGTGACAAACTCGACTAGCATGTGTTTCTGCACTCTCCCGTTACCAGGATGATAAACTAGGAAAGCGGGCTTCCCTTGTCGTGTCCTACGAAAAATCCTTTTACCCCTCTGGACTTGGGCTTTCCCCTATCCTGCAGGTACGCATAACACACTGATCCAAATCGGTGCATTCTGGCTAGATTACGCTTCTTCCCTGTCAGTGCTGTATACGGGGTGGTGCCCGAGTGCTTATTAAAGCACCTGTTTCTGGTGTAAGCGGCTTCTTTCACCGCATAATGCCATAGGCTCTTAGGTAAGTTACTATCTGCTCGCTTACTTTGGTGTGGGGGATATGGACGTGACATCTCGTGTCTTATCTTATACCTTCTCAACAGTGACTGGAACTCTCTGTTTGTGAACTCGGTTTCGTTGTCGGACCTCAAGCATCCTACGTTACCATAAGGGGCTACGTCTGCCAGGAATCTCTCCGTGGCCTGGGGTGTCACTCTTTGCTTTGAGAAAGTAAACAAACACTGCCCCTGTGCACACATCTGTAAAAGACAGTACATATCCAAAACCTCCTATGGACTCATTGCTTACTGGGCCGGCTAGGTCCGTGTCAACTAATGCAAGTGGTACCCTTACTCTGTCTGTGGGATTTCTGTATCTCGGCTGAGTAAACTTCCCCGTTTTGCACTCTGCACAATTTTTGTCAGGTCTACGCTTTTCTCCTTCAATGTGCATGCCTTCTGACACTACTTGCAGTTTCAGTAAATCCTCGTAATTACAATGACCCATAAGCTCGTGCCATGTCTGAATATCGTGACTGGCCGTCACGCTACACATATCATTATTATCATTACACTTGTTGTTGTCATTACACTCCGTTTGCAGATAATATATTCTATGGTACATCTTCATGTCAAACCGTGTACCGTCAGGTTCTACAAGAAAATGTTTACCTTTATCGAAGAATACCTTGGCACCGCTTGCAGTAGCAGCTATTACAGAGAATAGTCCTTGTGGGAACGATGGTACGTAGAGAGCGTTCTTTAATGTCACCGTACGCCGGCTCCCCTTACTTTCCGTGAGACATACCTGTGCGTCTCCTCTCTGTTGCGCCAATCCGTAGGTGCGTCTCCCGTCTGCCAGCTCCATGCTGTGCCTCTCCGGGTGGAAAGTGTCATCAAAGTTTTTGAACTGACTCCTGTCGTTGATGACATGGGACGACGCACCTGTGTCCACGATCAGTCCCCCCTCTCCCTAGCACCCTCTCTCCCGCCTCTGCGGCGGCTGGGTGGGTATCTTCTGAGGCCTCGAAGTTCCTTAACTTAGCCATGAACTGTCCCAACGTCATGTCCGTTGAACCGTGTGTTACCAGGAGTGTGAACGGTTTGTACAGCTCCGGTAGTCCTCTCATCATCATTGCCATCATTAGCCCATCGCTTGGTGCTTCTCCGGCACTCCTCAATGGCGTCGTGATCTGCTCCGCTCTGTTGACATATTCGGTCACAGTCTCGGTGGGCCCCTTCCTCAGGGCCGTTAGTGCTATGTAGAGGGCCACTACTCTGGGTCTTCCTCGCCCGATGTAATGCTCTCTCAACACCTCCAGGCTTTCTCGGCCTCTGTCTTTAGTGTCGCGGAATATCAGCCCCAGGCTGGTGTCGTCGAGCAGCGGCGCTAACTCACAGTACGCGTTTACGTTACGCTGGTCATCCAGGGCTTGCTCTTCCGACGTCAGTTCTCCCGTGGGGGCTACCAGGATCGTCTCCTTCAGTCCCGCACCATGCATGCATCATAGCATGCGCTCTTCCCAGAGCTCATAGTCCTCTGCTTTTCCATTGAATGAGGGCCATTTGCCCCTTCCCTTGTTTTCCATCCTCTTCGTTGGTGGTAAGCTTTAGCTCTTGTTGGCCTAGCGTCTAGCCACGCAGTGCTCCCGGCGCTAACCTAGCCTATACTTTAGCTAAGCTTGCTACAGTACCCTTATTATTTCGCCCCGGCGTTATCTGGGCCCATAACCTGTTAACAGAATTTGGCTATAGGGCGACAATAATGTGGTCAAGAGGCATGGTTTCTATCTTGAGCCTTAACTGGCGTGGTTTATTATTCACATGGCAGAGCAGTAACACTACAGGTCTTCTCGCACTGAGAGACTGGGGGAAAGAGAAAGAAGTGGGAGGAGACACCACTATTTATACTCGGCACCTGGCGGTGTTCCTGAGTGTCTCCGCCTAGAGCGCCCCCTAGTGGAAACAGTTATATATGCAGTTAGACCAGACCTGGGCATGCCCGCGGGATGATTCTGACCGGCCCGCGAAAGATTACATGATAATAAAAAATAAATAAAAAAATTTAATTATTATTATTTCTTTTTTTCATGTCAACGTTCACACGCACAATATACGCTTACCTAGGATTTGACTTGATTCAACAACAAAGCAGTCGGGGCAAGCCGAAAACGGTCGAAAGTGTGGTTATTTGAAGTTTGGATTTCTTTTTTCACAACTGATTAAATTTTTTTAGACAAGTACAGAAAAAAAGGTACCGTTGGGTACCGGTATCGATTCACAGGTACCGGTACCGTATCGGTTCAAATGTGAACGGTACCCATCCCTACTGAACACACAACTGCAGGACAAGGGCATTTTTGCTCATGAAATGCATAGCCATGTGAAAGCCTTCATGACAAAGTTGCAATTAATTTCAAGGCAACTAGGCAGCAACAATCTCAAACACATGAAAACCCTGAAAGAAGTCAAACAATCAGCTGATCACCGGCACAGGTACTCATCCATGTTGGGAGCACTGCATGATGAATTTTCAAGGCGTTTTCAAGATTTCAAAAAGGTTGAGGATGAAATGCAGCTGGTTTCCTCTCCCTTTACCTGCAGTGTTGATAGTGCACCCACTGATTTGAACTCAGATTGAACTCATTGACCTGCAGTCTGATTCACTACTGAAAGAGCACTTTAAGTCAGCATCACTGCTAGAGTTCTACTCTGCTCTCAAGGAGGAGAACTTTCCAAACATGAGGAGACATGCTCAGAAGATGTTGGTTCTCTTTGGATCCACCTATATGTGAACAGACATTCTCAGTCATGATGTTTACCAAGTACAGGTACAGATCCTCTCTCACTGATGAACATCTGGCAGCTGTGCTTCGCATCTCCACCTCAGAGATGCAACCTGACTTTGATGGACTTGTTAAAGCTCAACAGAGACTGGATTTATCACACTGAATGAAAAAAAAATAGCTGAAGAACGCTAAAATGTGGAAATATAACAAGTGAAATGGGACACTTGATATTTTTTTTCTTTTCTTTGGACAGTTCTGAAAACATTAAATGTTTAATATAGGCATGTAAAGTAAAAAAGGCTACTGGGACACTTTTCTTTACACAGTTCAGTGACATGTCTTGTTTATTTTGGCTATAAGATGATGTGATGTCTTTAGAAAGCTAAGAAAATCCTTGTTTCAATAGTATATGAAACTCAAAATAATAACTATTTGTATAGCACTTTTTCATACATGCCATTTGTTATTAATGTTTCACATTTTGTTTATCATTTTGGAAATAAATTCTATTTGAATAAATTATATTTTTGAAAGCTAACCTCACCTTTTAATTGCCAAATAATAACATACACTCTTACCAGGGGTCAAAACAATGCCATTTACTGCTTTTTATATAGAAATAAAATGTATATTATGCATAATTGAGTTTGGAATTTTGGCCCGGCCCTCCAACATATTTTCAGTTGCTCATTCGGCCCCCCCGGGAAAAATAATTGCCCACCCCTGAGTTAGACAGTTACTAGTGTAAACAGTTATATATGCAGTTAGACAGTTACTAACAATCCTACACATAACCTCTGCCTTCAACAGTTGACTTAAGGGTGTGGCTGTACCTTGGTTCTGTTGGATTTGTTAGGAAGTAAAGCTCAGAGACTCGATACTCTGTCTGCTCGTCTCATTTATTGACTTCCACAATGTACAGATATAGATATAGTATCAACAGGTATGTAAAAATAATTATATTACAATAGGTAGTAGCCGGGCTGGACTGGGACCAAAAATCGGCCCTGGCATTTTTGGCCCAGACCGGCCCACCATAATCAGTTGGACACCACCCACCAGTACACCATCCTTGCGGTCCCCTTAAATATGCATACCTACTGTACTATTCCCCCAAACCACTACAAAGCTGGGTAGTAAGTGCCATCGACAAGTGTACCAGTGCAAGTGTACCAGTGTACTCACTCGCTCTTGGCTGAATCTTGTTTTGGTGGTGATGTAAAAACATCTGCATCATAGCAGGCTCAGGATGGGCAAAGTAGTCTATAGCCTGTTCATCTCTGTCTCTCTCCTCCACAACCTGGCTTGACTAGACATAAGGAGAGAGAGATGATTACAATTAACTGGTAAATTCAGGTCCAGAATTGTTGTAATTCCATGAGAAAGATGTGCAAAAAGCTGTACAATTTAAACAATACCATACTGGTAATGAGCAAATAGTTTATTCAATTAATGCATTGAGCTGTTCCATCTTATTTCATTTGATACTAACTACTCAGTTCATACAGATTTCAAGTATTCAAATATCATTGATATATGATATTGCATAATGTTTACACAGTTAATAGATCACTTTTTTTTATATTCATGTTCAGAGCTTTGTATGTGATGTATATGGCAATTAAATCAATGGTGTGCTTGTTTGTTTGGGGAGTTTGACCTACAGTTAATGTGCCTACCACCTGAAGGTGCATGCTCAATGGACAGCACAAAAACAATTTGTGTAGGTGGAGACTAGAGCTACCACATAGTAATAAGTTATAAGAGTAAATAATCCATACCATATCCTTTTTTTTAATCCACTTTTTCTCCTATTTTTCTTCTATTTTTTCTCCCATCCCAATTTTAGCTGTGCCAATTCTCCCCTCCCCTGTCTTGAACATTGCTCGCATATGCCCCCCACTGGCCGGTTGTAGGGAGGATAGAAGCCTTGCATCACATGTCCCCTCCGATACATGTGGAGGCAGCCTGTCACATCTTTTCACCTGCCAGCACGGACTCTCATTTGGCGAGGTGTAACGTGTGGGAGGCTCACACTACCTCCGCCATTTTCCTGTCTCTGCTGTGCAGGCGTCCCCCAACCGACCTGAAGGAGTCGCTGTCCACAACGTCCAGATTACCACCCATCGACTTCCACCCACTAACTCTGCCAATTGAGTTAGTATAACGGTTATATATATATATATCCTAATAGTTACCTTATTACCATCCTTGGCTGAAAATAAACGTTGCTGCCTGTGTTGTGAATGTGTTTTTCCCTGTAGGCTAATACATAAGTAGTAGGGGTGTGCCGGTACATGTATTCGTCCCGCAAATGTACGGTACGGCCGTCACGGTGCGGTACACGCAGCCATACGAAGAATACGCCTCACAGCGCACACACACCAGTTAGTTAATTAAATCAAAAAAGCTGTTTTTGCGGTTGAGCTACAGCTGTTGTATATACAGCCTTTTCAGGGATCTTTATCAAGGGAACCCTTATCCTAGTAGTTGGGTCATCTGTGGCACTTCCGTGACAGGAGAGCGAAGGTCCGTTTCTCAATGGATTTGTCATCTAGGAGGGTTAATAAACAAATTTAGCCGGTGCGTATTTTTTTTAAAGGCATGGAAAATGTATGAGAGACCAAATCCAAAATGGCTGCCGTGGAAATTAACGTTTTAATGGTTTGACCTACAATGGTGCACAATACATGGTACCAGACCCCTCTCAGTCATGTACCAGCCCCCTCTCAGTCATGTACCAGCCAGCCCCCTCTCAGTCATGTACCAGCCAGCCCCCTCTTAGTCATGTACCAGCCAGCACCCTTTCAGTCATGTACCAGCCCACTCTCATTCATGTACCAGCCAGCCCCCTCTCAGTCATGTACCAGCCCCCTCTCAGTCATGTGTACCAGCCCCCTCTCAGTCCTGTATACCAGCCCCCTCTCAGTCATGCACCAGCCCCCTCTCAGTCCTGTATACCAGCCCCCTCTCACAGTCATCTACCAGCCCCCTCTCAGTCATCAACCAGCCCCCTCTCAGTCATGTATACCAGCCCCCTCTCAGTCCTGTATACCAGCCCGCTCTCAGTCCTGTATACCAGCCCCCTCTCAGTCATGTACCAGCCCCCTCTCAGTCATCTACCAGCCCCCTCTCAGTCATGTACCAGCCCCCTCTCAGTCATCTACCAACCCCCTCTCAGTTATGTACCAGCCCCCCTTTTAGTCATGTACCACAGCCCCCTCTCAGTCATGTACCACAGCCCCATATCAGTCATGTACCAGCCCCCCTATCAGTCATGTACCACAGCCCCCTCTCAGTCATGTACCACAGCCCCATCTCAGTCATGTACCAGCCCCTCTCTCAGTCATGTACCACACGACTGGCGGGGGGCGTAGTAAGATATGTGATTGGGCCAGCCCAGTGTCAGTCAGTACCAATGGGCCGCTGTCCCAGCATAGTAGTGGGCCGGTCGTTGACCAAACTTTAAAAAATCCCCCTCTCAGTCCTGTATACCAGCCCCCTCTCAGTCATGTATACCAGCCCCCTCTGTCATTGTCCAATTATCTAGCAGTCTCAGTCAATGAGTCAACTAGATGTCCCCCTTGGAAGGGTGTGGGCGAAATGACTTATACTCAAACCATTGAAACAATTCGGACTTTATAAGAATGTTCGTTTATTTGGACTTTGATGTCCAGCATCCAATTCATCCTTGTTGTAACAATCACCAGGTGGTCAATTAAACAAGTGGTTAGCTTGTAGCTGATAGTTAGTAGCAGCTTACATCCAAGCATTAGTGGATAATGTTAGTAGAGGTCGATATGGTATTTGGTAATGTTCAACCAAGTTGACTTGATAATAGTTCGTTGATAGTTAGGTTGCAATTTAGCAACCGCCGGTACTTGATAGTGTAGCCAGACGTTTAGCCAGGTAACAGTTAGCCAGACGTTAGTCAGTCTGCATGTAGTTAGTCTATAGTCAGCATGTACATTCAGTCAGCGTTTAGTCAGTCAGCATACAATCAGACGTTAGTCAGATTATTTACCTATACAAAGGAAAGGAAATAAACAGCATTAATTAGTAACTAGATATATGAATTAAAGAGAAATGCAGATATTAACGGCGCATACAATGCAATGTACCATTGGCCAGTCAAGAGTTCGCCCACAGGGCTTTTCACCTTACAGTCTAGGCTCAGAGTGTCACTTATATAGCCCGACACGCCGGCGCAGAGACAGCTTACCTGCTCAGAGTCGCAATACGTACTCCAAAGTGCGTCCACTAGGCGGCACCAGATAATAATTAACTCATGCAATAAATGTATACAATAAATGTTACTCATGATAATAATGAAGGATAATAATGATAAATATATTGGGAAAAACGTCGGATAATTCTCTCAGTCATGTACCAGCCCCCCTCTCAGTCATGTACCACACGACTGGCGGGGGAGGTGCTTAGTAAGAGATGTGATTGGGCCAGCCCAGTGTCAGTCAGTACCAATGGGCCGCTCTCCCAGCATAGTAGTGGGCCGGTCATTGACAACAAAAAAAAGTAAAATTTCTTATTTTTTTAATGATATTTTATTTTATTTTTATCAAATTAGAACGGCCCATATATGCGTCGGCCCACCGGGAAAATGCCCGGTATGCCAGATGGCCAGTCCAGGCCTGGGTAGTAGTAATAAAATGGGGTCAAATAATAATAGTAGTAGTAGTAGTAGTAGTAATACTACTATACAATAATATAAAATAATAATCATAGTTACATGTTGGTGAGAGCATTCACTATAATCACAGTTACATCGTGGTGAGAGCACTAACTATAATCACAGTTGTATGCATCTCAAGGTGCTGTGCAGGTTCCATGTCTGTGTCCAATAACAATACTGCCCTGTCAAGGCAGACCGCAGTAACTCAAAAAAAGTCAGAATTGAGTTATGAGTGAAATTGAACTTGTCAATAAATGTTTTATCTTGTGACCAAGTTTCAGATGTTAATGTCGCTCAGTTTTGGAGATATGGGGTTTTAAAAACTGCAGTAACTACAAAATCACACTCAAAAACCAGGCAGACCGCAGTAACTTCCAAACAGTGAAAAATGGCTTTAAAGTGTTTTGACTTGCCATCCAAAATGTGTTATAGGTAGATAGATGATAGTACCCAGATTTAACATGTATTAATGAAGTAATCTTTAGGCATACAAAAATATGACATAATTATTTTAATTAACCCCCAAAAAGCAGATACTGCACTCTGCCCCACAGTTCCCTTAAATAATTATACAGGTAATGTACAGGCAAAGTGCAGTAACTTCAAATACAATGTTGTTTTCCCTCCAGCTTTCATAACTTAACCTAGCCATTTTGAAAATGAAATTTAACACCTGAATATATTGGAATGATGATGATCCAAATAAAATGGCTAGGTTAAGTTATGAAAGCTGGAGGGAAAACAACATTGTATTTGAAGTTACTGCACTTTGCCTGTACATTACCTGTATAATTATTTAAGGGAACTGTGCAGCAGAGTGCAGTATCTGCTTTTTGGGGGTTCATTAAAATAATTATGTCATATTTTTGTATGCCTAAAGATTACTTCATTAATACATGTTAAATCTGGGTACTATCATCTATCTACCTATAACACATTTTGGATGGCAAGTCAAAAAACTTTAAAGCCATTTTTCTCAGTTTCACTTTTTTGAAGTTACTGCGGTCTGCCTTGACAGGGCAGAATAGTCCATGTGCATTTATCTTGTGTGTGTGTGTTCAAGACTGTGGTCTCTGAGAATGTTAAAACTGACTTTTTTCTAGTTCTTCTTTCTATGTTCACAGAAAGGTGAAGACACAATATAAGTTGTATTTTATGGCAATAACGTTTAGGTTTGTTAAACCTGTGAGATATAAACATGAAAAGCGTCAGAAAATTTGTATATGGTGGGACTTCCGCTGTCAGCAGCCACTGTCAGTGTAGTTTTATCAAATCTAGACGCAAATCGAAAGCCCTGGGTCTCCTCTGTTTTAGGACTATGATTTCTTCTTATCACGTCTAATTCTCCCGGTTTCCGGTCCAATGCGCCAAGCTTATTATTTCACATTTCGCATACATTCTAAATAACCAACTAGTCAACAACTTACCCATACAGATGCATAAAGACAGACCCTCCAAGGCAGAGTCCAATATCTCATTAATTAAATCCGATGGAAAGTTTATCAACAGAGGCCATGTGTGTTGTTCTTTTTTTATTTATTTTTTATTTATTTATCCTTTATTTATCCAGGAATGTCCCATTGAGATACAGGATCTCTTCTTCCAGGGAGTCCTGACCAGTGGCAGACTCAGGCTGTTTGAAGGGCAGGGGCGAAAATAAAAAAGGGCACCTACTGCACAACATGGGACCCCATCAGTAAGCAAAAAGCTATGATGCGTCATGTATGATGAAATAGTCTTCATCCTTGATTAAGATTAACATTAGAATAACATAGACAATCCAGATTAATAGTATGACCACACCTATTATGATAAAAAAATTTTGGGAAATTTTTTTTTCTCCCGAATACCAGGTGTGCAATACGCATTTTCCCAGGCGGTGGCGCCTCTTGTAAGAAGTGGTCATCGTGGAGCCAGGGCTTGTCCAGCCGCACGTCCGCTAATTTAATATAATGATACTAGTGAATTTTTTTTAACTCTGTCAAAATAAACGAGCTGCATAGGCATAATAAACTGTAAGCGACATATAGATGTTTGCACTGTCTTTTTTCTATTATAAAGTGCCTCTCGAGACTCGGGTCCATAACACATAACAGATCAGTCATTTGATTGTAATGCAGGTGCTCGCATTATAAATCGAATGTATGCGAGACAAACAATGTAATCGTTTTGATGCATACATCTCTGCCCAGCCTACCCCACCTGTTGCTGTTGCGCCCCCGCACAGAGACACCCATATCCCCGCACCAGAACGCTACGACGGGGACGTCTCTAAATGTCATGCCTTTATTTTTCAATATTCACTAGTATTCGGACAACAGCCGCACACTTAAAGTGATACATCTAAAATCGCTTACCTTACCTGTCGGGGGTCCAGGACTCCTGGGCGACAGGCAGCTCGATCTCCACTTCCCTCTGCAATTCGTTCCCTGCATACATCGCAAAAGGTATTCGACCACCCTCCCGGGGGCTCTGATAGTTCTTGTAACTGCCTCCGTGTTCAAGTTTAAGTTAAGTATGATGTCATAGACTATGTCAAATGTCATGACTCATAGTAGAATCGGCTGGCTTGTTCGCCATCCGCCAGGGAAACCGCAGAAATGATTCCAGGCCGCTATTTCTTTACCAACGGATTTCCAGTTCCATGCGTCGGCTACACGCACGCTGCTTTAATAACACTGCATTATCGAGACAGCGCCCCTATGTATGACTTTGAGGATCTGGCAATGATTCCAAGAGTAGGGTAAATCTGCAGTGCCGGCACAGTGTAGTAGCGAGTCACAGTGCTGGCCGCCAGGCCGCGCAGTTGCAGCGGTTTGGAAAACATGGGGGGGACAAATACTGCATTCTGAAATCATGCGGGGGACATTTTCCGGGGACCCCCCCGCAAATTACGCCCCTGGGATCAAGACAAATAAACTATCCTCAGTATTTTATGGAAAAGGATCAAACTATTAGCAATATGGATGATGTGGTTAACAACTTTAATACATTTTTTGTAAATATTGGACCAGAATTAGCGGGAAAAATCCCAGATCCAGTGACTCCTGAAGACATAAAAGACAATTACATTGAAAGAAATCCTAGTTCAATGTTTCTGGAAGCGGTAGATGAAAATGAAATTATAGAAACTACTAATAAATGTAAAAACAAGACATCTACAGACAGTAATGAAATAGATATGAAAATAGTAAAAAATGTCATTAGTGGGATTTCAAAACCACTCACGCACATCTGCAATTTATCATTCAAAACTGGTCGATTTCCGAATAAAATGAAAATAGCAAAAGTCATACCTCTGTTCAAGACTGGAGATAAACACCACTTCACAAATTATAGGCCTGTTTCTCTACTTCCTCAGTTTTCAAAAATATTAGAAAAACTCTTCAACAACAGATTAGATAAATTCATTGATAAACATAATTTACTCACCGATAGCCAGTATGGATTCAGAACACACCGGTCAACATCACTAGCGTTAATAGAACTCATTGACAAAATCACAAATTCCATAGATAAAAAAAAACATGTAGCTGGAGTATTCATTGACCTAAAAAAAGCATTTGATACTATTAATCATGATATATTAATCAGGAAATTGGAGAGATATGGCATCAGGGGGGTAGTATTGGACTGGGTGAGAAGCTATCTAAATAAAAGACAACAATTTGTGACAATGAGAGATTATAAATCTGAATGTTTGGACATTGCTTGTGGTGTCCCCCAGGGGTCAGTGTTGGGTCCAAAACTGTTCATCTTGTACATTAATGAGATATGTAAAGTATCCAATATATTTAAATGTATTTTATTTGCGGATGACACTAATCTTTTTTTTTCTGGTGAGAATGTCCAGCAGCTTTTAGAGGTCATCACATCTGAAATGAAGAAATTGAAGGAATGGTTTGATAGAAACAAATTATCATTGAACTTGAGCAAAACTAAAATTAAAACTAAACAAAAAAAAGGCAACAGCCCAGAGGAGAGGGTGACCTCCTGGTTCACTCACTTCCGAAATATACTGGGAACACACTCGACAGTGGATGAAGATGAGGAGACGATACCTGCCGTCCTCACGAATCTCACTATTGACGATGGTCCCTTCACAGCCAGGGAGTTTACCAAAGTGAAATCCACACTGAAGCAGGGGAAAAGTTCTGGGCCGGACGGCATTCCCCCAGAGGTCTATAAGAACTGTGACCTTGACAACATCATCCTGGAGTTCTGCAACCATGCCCTGATGAAAAACAACCAGCCTGATATGTGGTCTCTCTCTAACATCATCCCAGTGCCTAAGTCCGGAGATCTCTCGAAGCCAGACAACTACCGTGGCATAAGTCTGACATGTGTCATTGCAAAGATGTACAATCGCATGATACTAAACCTGATAAGGAAAGCCATCGACCCCCACCTCAGGGAGAACCAAAATGGTTTCCGAGAGAAGAGGACCACTGTGGCCCAGATCTTGGCCTTGAGAAGAATCATCAAGGAGGTTAAGAAGAACAACCTGACAGCGGTACTGTGCTTTATCGACTTCAAAAAGGCTTTTGACTCGATACACAGAGCCGTGATGATGAGGATACTCAAGGCCTATGGAGTCCCTCCCAATCTACTCCGGGCCATAGGGACCATGCACACGGGTACAAGGGCCAAGGTGGTAACCCCAGACGGCAACAGTGAAGAATTTGACATCCTGGCTGGAGTGATTCAAGGGGACACCCTTGCCCCCTTCCTTTTCGTCATAGTCCTCGACTATGCGCTCAGGAAGGCCATCAATGGACGAGAGCAGGAACTTGGTCTCACAATAACCCCAAGGAGATCGAGACGACACCCCGCCATAGTCCTAACAGACCTTGACTACGCGGACGACATCAGCCTGCTCTCTGACCAGGTGGAGCAGGCACAGGAACTCCTGTGCAGAGTGGAGACGGAGTGCGCCAAGGTTGGCCTTAGGCTAAATGCCAAGAAAACCGAGGTCATAATGTATAACATCCTCCCGGATCATCCACCTCTAAGGACAACAGGAGGCTCTGCTCTAAAGGAAGTCAGTGATTTCAAGTACCTGTGCTCGTGGGTCAACTCGTCCGAGCAAGACCTTAAAGTGAGGAAGGCACTTGCGTGGAGGGCTCTGAACGGCATGACCAGTGTGTGGAAATCCAACCTCCCCCGTCAAATCAAGCTCAACTTCTTTCATGCAACAGTTGAGTCTGTCCTTTTGTATGGCAGTGAATGCTGGACCTTGAAGCCCACCCTGCAGAAGTCCTTGGATGGGTGCTACACCAGAATGATGCGTGTGGTGCTCAACATCAACAGGGATGAGCATGTCACTAATGCAAACTTGTATGGGGGGGTGCTAACGGTGAGCGATAAAGTGGCAGTCAGGAGAATGAGGCTGGCAGAGACACCATGAGATGCCAACCAGCAAACTTGTACTGTGGGAACCAACACACGGGCATCGATCACGAGGACGTCCCAGGTTAACCTATGTGGACGTACTCAGGAGAGATGTGGGAACAGAAAGCACCGGCGAGCTAGCCAGATGCATGGAGGATCGGGATGACTGGAAGCACCGATGGAGGGCCCGTCCGAGGACGACCTAGATAGAAAACTAAAATTATGTTGTTTGGAAACTGTAGATTGGATACTCAGGTACAAGTTAAAATAAATGATGTGATTATTGAAAGAGTTTATGAAAATAAATTCCTAGGTGTAATAATAGAACATAAAATCTGTTGGAAACCTCACATAAAACATGTCCAATCTAAACTCTCACGAAGCATTTCAGTCATGAGTAAAGTAAAGCACATTCTGGATAGAAAATCACTCTACATTCTCTACTGTTCACTAGTTTTACCATATTTAAATTACTGTGCTGAAGTCTGGGGAAACAATTATAAGTCTACACTACAACCACTTTTTATACTCCAAAAAAGGGCCATAAGGATAGTTCACATTGCAGGTTATCGTGATCACACTAACATATTGTTTTTGGAGTCAAAGACATTGAAGTTAAATGATCTTGTGGAATTTAAAACGGCATAATTAATGTATAAAGCAAAAAGTCATGCACTTCCAAGAAACATTCAAGAATTGTTCTTTGATAGGGAGGGGGGTTATAATCTGAGGGGAGAACACAATTTAAAGGTGCTAAACGTACGCACTACCATGAGAAAACACTGCATCTCGATATGTGGAGTGAAACTGTGGAACAGTCTAAATTCAAACTGATGTATAAGGAAAGTATGTTCACAAGGTACAGGGATGAGGAAGGGACTTGATATTCACGGGTGTTTACATTTTTATTTTGTTTTCTATTTTATTTTATTTTATACATATATAGTTTTGGTTTTTTGTTTTGCATATATATATTTTTTTCTTTTCTTTTTTATGTTTAAAATAGTACACTCATTTGAGTAGTGGAAAAGGGGTAGGATTAAATAAGTGTATACTTCTTCCTACTCCTTTTCGAACATGCAGATTGAGTTGTTTTGCTTTTTGTTATTGTTTGTTGTATTCATTGCATGTTCGAAATAAAGACTTCAAATCAAATCAAAATCAAAGTTTAACAGTTAAAGTTAATTCGAGTGCCGTTGAGCTTCATCCTTTCTCTCTCCTCCCCTTCTCTCCTCATGTCCTCTCCTCCTGTACTCCCCCTCTCCTCTCATTCTCTCCTCCTGTCCTCTCCTCCCCTTCTCTCCTCCTATACTCCCCTACTCTCCTCCTGTACTCCCCTTCTCTCCTCATATACTCCCCTTCTCTCCTCCTGTACTCCCCTTCTCTCCTCATGTCCACTCCTTCTCTCCGTCTGTCCTCTCCTCTCTGTCTCTCCTCCTGTCCTTTACTCTCCTTCTCTCATCCTGTCCACTCCTTCTCTCCCTCTCTTTCTCTCCCTCCCCCTCCCTATCTTCCCCATTCTCGCCATTAAACTTACTATATTGTACCACCTGACTCCTCCCTCCTGCCATCCTCTGTCCTCTCCTCTATCACCTCTAATGAAAATATGTTGGTTATTTTCATGGACAGATTTGTATGTGCTGGCTCTCCATTGCTGCAATGGAAGGGAGATGGTGGGTGGGGGAGTCATAGCAGAATTCGTATTTTGGTCCTCTGTTTATATATGTCAATGACCTCATTATGATCAATTGGGATATCCCTCTCAATTGAAAGCAGCATAAGATCAGAGAGCCTTTTTTCCCCACATCGGGTTCTGAGCTGGGTTTTGATCAGCTTCAGTTTAGAGAATGATCGCTCTACTGAAGCAGTTGTCACTGGTATTGTAGCATATGTTTTGAGGAGCATGGTTATATTTGGGAAAACAGATTCCACATCATTGTCTTTAAGGCACTTAAGCACAGCTTTGACATTGTTGGAGGGGAGAGCATATGAAGAGTGGAATACCTTGAGTTCGGTGACAACATTCTCTTCTTCTACACATCATAAAACGTTAGGTTATAACTATAACCAAGTTCTGTTAATTAGGGGTGACGCTTGGCATCACACTGCACTCCCTCGCGTACGTGCACGCGCACTGAATAAATTCCACAAATGTACCTTTAATACCAGTATTAGTCTGACCACACCCCTCATCAGCTTACCTTCATAAGCAGGTGTGTGGTCACCTGCTCTCCTCCTTCCCAAGCTTTCACCACAAGGTGAGGTCAAGGGCTGCAGCGGCCGTCTGATGCCAAGCGTCACCCCTAATTAACAGAACTTGGTTATAGTTATAACCTAACGTTCTGTTCCATTAGGGGCTCTGCTTGGCATCACACTGCACAAAGGGAGGCCAAGCGGAGCCGCTGGCTGACAAATACACCCCGCTGAAGGCCCCCCACAACCAACAGAACAGGGAGGGCCGAGCCCCCCCGACCCCCCCTAATGGAGGGCACCCTCCCTATTAGAGGTTTACCGAGAGGGCGACGGACCCGACCGCGCGAAGAGGCACTCAAGCAACTCAACGCACAGGGTGAGCAGACCGTGGCTTGACCCCACGACTACACCCACGCACAACCCGCATGCCACCCGGGAACGAACGTAGGAAACAACCTCGTTACTGCCCCCAGAATCACGGGATCAAGGGCAAACCCAACCCCGTGGCAAGGCCGTAGCAGCGGAGCGCGAAGGAAGACCCAGACCCACCAAAAGGACTGGACTCCCTGGAATGGGGGCCCGGAGAAGTCCATGATGCCAGCATCAAGACCCCACCAGGTGGGCACCTAGTGACCCCGCCCCCCACATCGCCAGCGTATTCGGACAAAGGCCCCTCAGCCGAGCGGGCCCTGTCCTCCCCAACAGTACACCGCCTGGAACACAGGCCCTGCAACAGGCAGACAGCATGGTCGTAACACACAAGAGTTAACCAACGGAAGCAGGCAGTGCACCGGGAAAAAAGACCAGGCAACAGGCTGGTAACCCAAGCCTGGAGACTGCGGACGAGGCAGGCGCCAGAAAGGACAGCTGAACACAGCCGCCCCGGCGGAAGGGGCGTATGCTGGCGTTGTCGCATAATCAAGCCTCCACAGAGAAGGCCGATACGATCGGCAGACGTCATGAACGTGCATGGGCACCCTCAACCGGAGAAACCGGGAGTTGACACTGCAGCAACACACCAGAGAACCAACCACCTAGGCATTACCCCATGCAATGGTTGGTCCCATAACCCCTCAGGAAAGAAACCCCCTAAAACACACCTGCGGCACCGCCGCAGCCCGCGTTCTGGTTTCCAACAGGGCTATCCCGGGCCTACGGGTCAACGAAACATTACCCCGGACCGGGCCCGGTGATACGGGGAGCACAGGGTCCCCCGAGGAGGTTAAAACCACCCCAACAGGCCCCTCTGCGCCAAGCGCAAGAGAAGAGCGTAAAAAATGGAAGACCAGCCCCAGCACCCCGCACTCGGTATTCCCAGGAGGTCACCCAACCAAGTACCAACCAAGACCAACCTGCACAGCGGCCGAGATCCGACGAGATCGGGCGCGTACAGGTTGGCACGGCCGCAAGCCATTACGACAGTGCAGAATACAACGCACCCAACAAGGGTTCCATAACGCTCAACCCTGTGACACCCGGACCGACCTAGCATTTTTTCCCCCTGAAAAAAACCCAAGTCCCTCAGGGTACCAGAACAGCAGATCTGCATCCCCAGCGGACAACAGGTGCAACTGATCTGGACCAGCGTGACCAGAACCAGTCCCGTGCCCTAATCACGCCGACCTGCCAACCCCAGGAGAAGGGGCAGATATGCGTGTTGATCCCAACATAAAAAGAAGGCGCCACCCAGACGTTTCGGTACGAACCGCGCCTGGTGGCCCACCCCTAGGGCGTGAGACCCTTCCCCATATGTCCAGACCCATTCCGTCATCATCCCCTGACATGAACGGGAACCCATCGACAACCACACAGGGTGTCGGAAGAGGAAAAGAGGCATTCTCCCTCTATGTGTGTACGTTTGAAAAGATGATGAAGTCAGACTACTATATTATATTAATAGTAAATGTACTGAGGGTGGACAGACAGATTATGTTGATATTTAAACATAAAAAATACAATACATAATAAATGTATCCATGATCATCATGCAACATAAAACAATTGCAGGAACGGTTTGGGAGAGGAAGGTGTTTTAGATTGCGTGTTCCAAAAAATTTACTTAAAGTTTAAAGCTCAATATATCAAAACGTGGCACTTTATAGTGAACAGGCACTTTATAGTGAATCCATATTCTTTTTGGATTACAGAAAATTATCCCTAAAGTGCTATCTGTTGCAGCTGCACTGTTGTCCATGAAAATACCATATTTGGATAAGTTTGACCATTTCTAAAAATCTGAAAATCATTATTTAATAAAACACAGAAAAGGATCACCAAGTTACTCTGGATAAAAAAAAACTTTACAGACAACATTGAGACAAAGCTTCCTGACACATCTCCATCCAAACTCTTGGAAGAACTCATTGAAATCTCATCTGATACCACCTGGAGAGCTAGTTTCAGAGTGTGGTGCTGAGTACCAAGTATCTCATGATGCTGCAGTTAAGGTGTTGATACCATTCAGCCCCACATATCTGTGTGAAGCTGGCTTTTCATCCATGACAGCTCTGAAAACAAAATATAGGGCCAAGTTGAGCCTTGATGATGACATGCGTGTTGCCTTGTCAAAGATCTCCCCACGTATTGACCGTATTATTAGCCAGCAGCAGCGGACCTCGCATTGAGCTAGAAATGTCCACTGAGTGAACGAGTGCTTATTTTCTGTATTTATTTATATTTTTTGAGAAATGGTAACTTGGTGATCCTTTTCTGTATTTAAAAAAAATACATGATTTTCTGTTTTTGAGAAATTGTCAAACTTATCCAAATATGCTATTTTTATGGAGAACAGTGCAGCTGCAACAGATAGCAGTTTCGTGATCCTTTTCTGTATTTAAAAAAATTACTTTTGTCATCAGATTCAGATTCAGACAACTTTATTGATCCCGCGTGGGGCAATTCATATTTGCAGATTCACCAACAAGCAACAAAGACAAACAAACAACAAAACATCTCAACGACAGCACGGCAAATAAAGAGTCATTGTATCATCATTGTAGCAAAAAAGACAGGACCGGGAAAGTCTTTATCGTATGTAGGGGTGCCCTGGAATATTTTATTGAACACAGGGGTGCCTTGGCAGCAGAAAGGTTGAGAACCCCTGGTTTAGACCACCATATTGAATCCCCAAGACGCCCAGGGGAACGACAAGAGGGGCGAGATGCAATCAACTCCATGAATGAATGAATGAAAAAGTTTACCCAACAGACTGCAGAAAGGGTACAACCCAGTACGGCAATACACACAATTGGTTAAGGGGAGGCAGACCTGAGAAAGACGTTAGTCTTGTTTCCATCAGGGACCCTCATTTCCAATCCATATAGACACATCCAACTCTTTATAATAATAAAGAAAAAGCATCACCCGTATGACCCAACTGCACAGCTGGGAGTAAAAAACCTGTTTTCACATGATTTTAATCCAGTCACTCTTTTTAATCAGAGTGTAAGACCAGACCCTCCCAGAAACACCTTCCCACATGAGTCCATAGTCATGAAAAAGATATGTCAACTGTGAGTCACGTGACCAATCGACTCAAGTTGACACATAAATCGGGCGCAGCAGAACTGTGAGCCCTACGCCCTAACCTCGACATCTTTAAGACACCAACTCATGGAAGGCGTCGCCATAGCAACACCGCTACAACGGGCGGGGAAACCTGCCGGCTCCTGTCATGTAATAGGAGTCGGTAGAATACCCCCCCCCCCCCCGCCAAGACGTCCCACTGGCTTGGCCCTGACTGGCTCAGCAGAAGAGATAAAAAAATCCCCTAAACCAATCAAGTGGGAAAGGAGGGGTTTATTCGACACCCCCTCCCGAAAAAACACCCTTTATCCCTACACACAGAAAAACAACCGTAGCCATCTTGAAAAACCTCCGGTAGAAAGCAATGCATAGCAAAAGCTAATACAATGCCCGCTACCCACAAAAATGTGTAAAGGTTTTACAACAAAACACAAGTCGCCTGTGCGTGAATCCTATACCCGTTGACTATGTCGTACATAGGAAAAAACGCTGATCGAGAGTAAACGGCTAAGCCGTGAAATGTGTGTGTACGAGTATTACTGCAACTAAACAACACAGCATTGTGAAACACATATACTTAGTTCAAGCAATGGAATAACACCAGCTTCTACCTGCATGTGGAGCATCAAGCTAATAGAACCTATTACCGAGTGTACGTTGCAGACCTTGCTTAACCTCGTAACACAACACGACTCATCCCACAACGTAAAAGGGCAGATTCATATATACACAACCCCACCATATGAATTGTTTGAAGAAACACACAGTTTGTTCGGCCAAAACACAGTCCCCCTTATGTCGGGGAACTTTTTTATTAACTAAATAAAGTGTGTCAAGGCACAAAATCATAGAGGGGCCGGGGAGGGTGTAGAGGAGAGGGGACACAGAGGGGAAAAAGTCACTTAACGGCGTCTGCCACCTCGCGCCGCTCGAGTCTTGCCACCCCGAGGAGCCCCGGAGGGACGGTAGGTTACAGTCTGCTGGACACGACGTTCCCTACCGTCTCCTCCGGTCGTGGATGGGCCGGCGGTGGCAGAAGCGCCGTTTCATCCCCTGGCCCTCTTGGCAGGGCCAGCAGCGGCGGCGAAGGCAGTGGTAGCGGCGACGGAGACAGCTCGACGTCGCGGAAGCCTTCTGACTCCACCGGCAAGGACGGGAGGCGGAAAATGGGGTTGGAGAATGGACCTCTCCTCTGCCATCTCTCTGCATGTTGAGGACATCAACCGCAGGGCCTTCCCGAATAGGCCAGCGTCGGAGAGGGCGGCCGTCAGAAGAGGAGCTCTCTTCTTCTCTGGCACACGGGCCTGCTCCAGCCAAAGGTGACGCTGGCCCAGGGTGGCCAGGGCGCGCACTTTCCCCATGGCTATGGCCAGCACCTGGGAAAGGTGCAGGACAGCTCCCGCAGCCTGGGTGATCTGATCGCATTTCACCTCGTTCAGATCCGTGCCGCCCGTCATTATCCCCGATACAAATCTAGCCAGGTGGGCGATGTTAGACGCCGCAGCTAGCAATTGTGTACCAGCGATGAATGACTGGTCACCCCAATAAGCCAATCGCCTAGCCGATTTCCCCTGGAGGACCGGCTTGCATAGGGGTTCCCACACCATATCCGGACAGAGGAGCGCGGCCATCGGACTGTCAAGCCGAGGCACGCCCTCCCCCATACCTTTGACCAACCCCGACACCCGCGTAACTGGTACGTAGGCAGGAGTTAGTCCCATGATGTTGGACACCGCCTGACCCCGACGAACACAGGCCCCCATCGATGGGAAAAATGGGTAGACAACGTCCACCCCTCTCACTGGGGGACGCTGCCAGGGATGGCCTATGAGGTCATCAGGGACAGGTGCAGGCAATGGCAGCGGCAGCGGCACGCCGTTTGCGGCGGCGGCTACCGCCATGAGCTCGGGAAACAAGGCCCGCAGTTCCCCCTGCGAACCATCCTCCACCGACCCCGCATCCCTCACATACAGCAGGCTGCGACTGGTCAAGGAGCCACAGTCTTATGTGGCCGACAGTAGGGCATCCTGCTGATGAGGCCAAGGTGGTTCCTCGACATCCTCGAACAGGGCGCCCCATGGAGCCATTTCCCCCCCCTCCGGGGTCTCCTGAGGAGGGATACTCTCCTCCACGGGGCCCTCATACAAAAACCCGTCCGCCTCGTCCATGAAGTCCTCAGTCTCCATTGGAAATCCAGAGCCGGACGCACCTTCGCTGGTCTCCAGCAGTTCCCCAAACCCAGGCCGTTCGCGCCTGCACGCCACCATCTTGCGACGTGAACGGGCAGACGCGAAAAGTTTGCGTCGCAAATCCTCTGGCTCCAAGACTACCCCCCGTTCACCAACGGGCGATTCCCCAGAACCAGAGGAACCAGAGTCGAGATCAGGCCATCGCCGGAGCGACGGCACCGAACCCTCGGCTCTTCGGTGAGGCAAACTATCCACCGGCAGTCTCCCGGGCTGGGTCGGCAACCACGAGAGTGGCAACAGCCCAGCACCGAGGCGCACGACGGAGGCGGGAATGGAGAACCGCTGGTGAAGAGTAGGTCTAGCGGGTCTACTCTCTGCGGAATACATTATGACCCAACTTTTTCTTGTACAACAGAAGAAAAAATTAAGCACAATGTAAACCCGTCACAACTCTTTTCAACTAACAACACGTCAAGTGGGGTACTACCGAGGCACTTCCTTGTGGTGAAAGCGAGAAGGAGGAGAGCAGGTGACCACACACCTGCTTATGAAGGTAAGCTGATGAGGGGTGTGGTCAGACTAATACTGGTATTAAAGGTACATTTGTGGAATTTATTCAGTGCGCGTGCACGTACGCGAGGGAGTGCAGTGTGATGCCAAGCAGAGCCCCTAATGGAACAGAACTGGCACACATCTCTGACAGATACAGCAGCTGTGTCGTTTGTCATGCCCTTCCAGTGACTTGAGATGATAAGGCAGTGAAGACCTGATATGATTGACCCAGTAGGCGTGTCATCCTTCCATTTGAATCTTCGGTGTAGCTCATGGGAGAGTATGTCAAGAAAGGTAAAGAACACCTTTCCCCGGTAGTGCTCCTCCAAGTCTTGGATTTGGTAGTCCTCCGTAGCAGATTGAGAGCTATACCTGTACCTTTGAGGTACCTTCCTGCGTCTTGTTTGTCCAGGTATTTCTTCTGGCACCTCAATGCCTGCTGCCTCTGCTTGCCCTTTTGCTTTTGAGAAAAGGACCTTGAACTCCTCATCCTTCCTCATTGCTTTCACTCTTTGTATGACTCCCTCCACAATGGTGTATGATGCTGACAAGTCAAGGTATTTTCTCTGAAGTGAAGCAGATGCGATGGCAGTCTCATTGAAGACAGGTGTGGCAATCTCCATGCATAGCATAAATTCAAAATCTATGCTACGCAAGAGCATCCGGGCATCACCTGCTGCAGAGTCTGGTGGATCACTATCAGCCATGTTCTGAAGCAGCTTCACCACAGCAGAAAGGACCTTCTTCAGGGATCTCAGAGCATCTTCTCTACACGCCCACCGTGTGTCAGACAGCCTTTTCAGTTCACAGAGTCTTTGGCCAGGGTACATGGTCTGTTGCATTTTCACAGCGTGGTGTTTTGGAGATCTGGATATGAAAGTGTACAGATTTTCAACTAAATTGAAAAACCACCAAGACCAGGTTAAGACAGTGGGCATGGCAGTGCACGTATAAAGCTTTCTCATTGTGGCTCTGAATTTGCGACTGCAGACCGTTGTAGCTTCCGCTCATATTTGCGGCTCCATCGTAGCCTTGGCCCCTGATGTCTTCCACTTTGAATCCATTCTCCTCAAGGAATGTCATCACAACATTCTCCAATTATTTTGCTGTTGTTCCACTCACATCACAAACTTGTAAAAATCTCTCCTTGATTTCCATCTGATGGACAAAGCGAACAACAAAGGACACTTGTTCGACATGAGAAACATCAGTTGTCTCATCCAAGAGAATGGAGAATATTTTGGAATCTTCCATTTCTTTGAGAATTACTCTTCTGACATAGGTGGCAAGGGCACTGGTTATGTCATTCTGTGTCTTGTAGGACAACAGTGATTTTTCTGTTGAGACTGGAAGTGATTGATTTATTTATTTTTTTGATTTATCAAGGTGCATTTTGATGGTGGAATCATATTTTGCAAGTAGCTGTACAAGTTCAAGGAAATTCCCTTTGTTCAAAGATGTACCACTTTCATCATGACCCCTGAACGCCCCATCTTGCCGTGCAAGATACAATGTGATGTCTACCAGTCTTGTCATTAGCTCCCTGTTTCTTTGTCGTTCCTGTTCTCTTTTGGCTTGGCCTTCTACGTCTGCCCTCCTGAAAGCCTCTTCCAGTGGTCTCTGTTTGAAGTTGCTCCATCTTACCATGCCGTGGGGCACATGGTCATGTTTAGACCATTGGAAGGGCACCAATGGGCACGTCCTCTCATTTTCAACAATCAAAAAGGGCATTTTAGCGCGATGTTTTCAACTGTGGGGGCACATGGTCACGTTTAACCATTAGCGGGGCACCAATAGGGCACATCCTCTAATTTCTTTCACTCAAAAGGGCACTTTTGCGTGATATTATTTAACCGTGGGGCACATGGTCAAGTTTAGACCATTGGAAGAGCACCAATAGGGCACACCTTCTATTTTTCTCCACTCAAAAGGGCACTTTAGCGCACGTTTTTCAACCATGGGGGCACCAATAGGGCACGTCCCCTCATTTCTTTCACTCAAAAGGGCACTTTTGCGTGATATTATTTAACCGTGGGGCACATGGTCAAGTTTAGACCATTGGAAGTGTACCAATAGGGCACACCTTCTATTTTTCGCCACTCAAAAGGGCACTTTAGCGTGCGTTTTTCAACCGTGGGGGCACCAATAGGGCACATCCTCTAATTTCTTTCACTCAAAAGAGCACTTTAGCGCGTTTTTCAACCGTGGGGGCACCAATAGGTCACATCCTCTAATTTCTTTCACTCAAAAGGGCACTTAAGCACGCATTTTCCAACCGTGGGGGCACCAATAGGGCACATCCTCTAATTTCTTTCACTCAAAAGGGCACTTTAGCGCACGTTTTTCAACCGTGGGGGCACCAATAGGGCACATCCTCTAATTTCTTTCACTCAAAAGGGCACTTAAGCGTGCGTTTTTCGACCGTGGGGGCACCAGGGGGGGGGGGGGGGCGTTTTCAACATAAAACAGGGCATTGGACAAAAAACATATAATTCAAATATAAATACAGAAGGCCATTTGTGCAGTGGCAAGGAGCATAATCAGATCAGCAATAGCATCAGGTAAAACAGTTACATGTTTCATAAAGGGCTAATCGTAGCATACCTTTAAAATCATTCACAGTAGGAAGTGCCTCTAGACAAAGTTTTACTTGCAGCGTATTCCATAAAAAGGGAGCATAGTGGGAGAATGCAGCTTTACCAAGCTCTGACTGCATCAAAGGAACATTTAAAAGCATCCCATTTGCTGCTCGTCTGGTATTAAAAAAGCAAGTATAAAAGGACAAAAGTCTGGAGATATATAAGGGCAGCTTACCTAGCAATGACTTAAGGATAAAAATCAACATGTGTGATTGTCTTCTTTGGTACAGAGAGGACCATCCTAATGACTGATACAAAGTGCAGTGGTGGGTGCGAGAGCCTGCACCCGTTACAAAACGTATGGCAGTATGGTACGCAGAATCCAGCTTTTTAAGCAGGGATGAAGGAGCATGCATATAGATTACATCGCCATAGTCTAATACAGGCAGAAAGGAACTCTGCACAATTCTCTTCCTGGCTTCAGACGGGAAACATTAGGGGC
Source organism: Notolepis coatsorum (assembly GCF_963971535.1). Classification (NCBI taxonomy): domain Eukaryota; kingdom Metazoa; phylum Chordata; class Actinopteri; order Aulopiformes; family Paralepididae; genus Notolepis; species Notolepis coatsorum. The sequence goes on from NC_140176.1 coordinate 62,249,312, forward strand.
ATCAGTCTCCCATTATTGTTTTTTTTTTTTTTTTTTTTATCCTTATTGTATTCTGTCTGTCTCCTGTTTCTATCTGTCCGGGGTTCTGCCACACTTGACTGCCTTTTGTATTATCGTAACAGTCGTTGTCTCTTTTAAAAAAATATGTTTATCTCCATAAACATAACATCTTGTACAAAATGAAAGTATAGTAATAGTATGAGAAACTAGATTAGTAGATTCTATCTGTCGATCGGTGGTTCTGCTGCCTGTCTGTTAGCTGAAGCCTGTCTGTTAGCCTGTAGCTATCTCTGTCTACCGCATGGTTTTTTCCCATCCCACTCCCAACCCTCGTTCAGAGAGCTGGGAGCTCAGCTCTCGGTGTGGTTTGTCTCGCTGTCAAAACTCGTCGTCTGCCTCCCGTACCGGAAGACTCACAGCTTAAAGTTTTAAAGTCTCTCTCTCTCTTGCAATGTATACTGTATACAGCAGTGGTTCTCAAACTACGGGTTGCAACCCAAATTGGGGTTGTGGGTAGGTGACAGTGCATTGTCAAGTCAAGTCAAGTCAAGAGTTTTATTTGTCAAGGCATACAAGTATACAATGAAATGCGGGTGGTCTTGCCCGCAACGATGTGCAATACAGTAGTACAACATATAATAGAATCCAATAGACAACATTGTGCAATAAACAGGTAACATAGTGGGACATCACGGTATTTGTACATAGTTATTTACAGAGCATGAAGGACATGCTAGGTCCCTAGGTAGTGCAATACACTGTTACTATACTATTTTTAAAGTGACCTTTCTTTGTGGCCATAAGTGTGGGCGTGTGCAGCATGAGTGAGTGCTTTCTCATGTTAAAGTGGCTGCTAGTGTGCGAGCGTGCACAGCGTGTGTGTCGTGTGTGTGCTAATGTGTGCTTGTGTGTGTAGGGTTCAGTGTTCTGTGACCCTCAGTGTTCATTGTTCAAGGCTCTGATGGCCTGGGGGAAGAAGCTGAGCCGAAGCCTCTCTGTCCTAGTAGCTGGTGTTCGCAGGCGTCTGCCTGACCTCAGCAGCTGGAACAGGCTGTTATTGGGGTGGTGAGGGTCTTTCATTATTCTGCAGGCTCTGGATTTGCACCTCTTGTTGTATAGAACCTGCAGGGGACGTAGTGCAATACCCGTGGTACGCTCGGCAGAGCGCACCACTCTCTGTAGGGCCTTCTTGTCCTGTGCCGTGCTGTTACCATACCAGGCAGTGATGTTTCCAGTCAAGATGCTCTCTACAGCTCCGGAGTAGAAGGACTGGAGTATCTTCCCCGATACTCTGAACTTCCTTAACTGTCTCAGGTGGTAGAGGCGCTGCTTCGCCTTTTTTACAACTGTGTCTATGTGTGTTGACCATGTCAGATCCTCTGAGATGTGGACCCCCAGGTACTTAAAGCTGCTCACCCTGTCCACGGTGGCCCCGTTTATCCTAAGTGGTGTGTGTGTCTCCTGCTGTCCTCTCCTATAATCCATGAACAGCTCCTTGGTTTTACCAATGTTCAGGAGCAGGCTGTTGTCCTGGCACCAGCGTTCCAGTACCTCAACCTCCTCCCGGTAGGCCTTCTCGTCGTTGTCCGAGATCAGCCCCACCACCACCGTGTCGTCTGCGAACTTCACTATGGAGTTGGAGCTGAACTTGGCCACACAGTCGTGTGTGTATAGTGAGTAGAGCAGGGGGCTCAGAACACAGCCCTGGGGGGTGTGGTGATGGTGTTGGAGGTCTGACCCCCAACCCTGACCGCCTGGGGTCTTTCACTCAGAAAGTCCAGTACCCAAATGTTTTAAATAATAAAAATGAAAATCTTTTTTTTTAATGTTCTGGCATGTTTCGGCTAAATATGCCTCTTTCTATAATGTGTATTGATAACATAGTGCTGTAATTACATTTTCTAATAAATATGCATGATCAAGTTCAACAACGTGTGCTTTTATTTTGATATTCCGTAATTCCATGTTGAAATTATGCGATACATTAAGTGTGGGGTCCCCAAAAAAGATCCTAAATAAAATTGGGTCACGGTATGAAAAGGTTTGAGAACCCCTGGTATATACCTGTGTAAATATATCCATACCTACTCAGTTAAAGCACTGGATAGACTGGTTTATTATCATATTGTATTCATATGCATACCACTGTGTATATATTTAATACTGTACCTACAGTAGCTTAGCAACAAATGAGAGTCCACACACTAATGAAAAGTGAAAAAAGGATTTATTAAACTAAATGCTCCAACTCATAATGGAATATGTAAATGTTAGGCATCAGTGGGGAAATATATGTGTGCAGATGATTGAAGTGTGGGGTGTCAAAGCAAAAGCAGAACTAATCAAAAGTAAAGGCCACAAGGAAGTCCTGGCTGCTCAGGAAACAAAGGAGGAAGAACCCCTAGAAATATAATTGTATATCCCTAGGCCACTCCCTCTTCAGGTGCAGCCACCCAAATGACGGACCTCTGGTGCTCCTGGAAGAGAGAGAGAGACAGAGAGATACAAGGGCCATCACCCCCCCCCCCCCCCCCCCGCGTCTCTACTTTTCGTAGCTCCATTTCTGCAGACCCCTCTCTGATTGGTTGAGCCCATTTCTGCAGACCCCTCTCTGATTGGCCGAGTGCGCACATGCGCATGAGCCACGACAAGCTCCTCTAGCTTCAAAACTCCGTTAAGCTCCAGAGAGAGAAGCTGAAAACCCACAGTTCTTGGGCGACGGATGGGAGCCAAATCCCGGATCCGAGTTTTCTGATGAATACCCTAAAACATGGAGGTCGCGAACGCAATTTATATGCATGGAAGTATTGATTACGCCATAACGAATCATTAAAAAAATATACTGTTAACTGGAATATGTTGTGTGTGCCTTTACACATATGTTGGATTATGTAATTGGTTTGTCATTAAAAACCAATAATAATCGCTCGCATTGCCGGCTTCGCTGACCAGAGCTCTCTCAGATTCAAAGTTTTAATTGCAGCCTGGAACATACATGTTTCGGAACCAATGTGTAACTAGACAGTTACAATATAACATTTATATTAATTAACCCAGTTAATGCCTTAAGAGTCTGGTGGTCAATGTCACCTCGGATTGCTACGGAAATGTTGTGTCTTACGAATAATAACTAATGCCTTGGTCAATAGAAGTCTCTGTGATACTTTCTGAATATGATTTGGGAACATCAAGGGTTATAATAGAAGAAAGACAGTGTAAACAATATAATTAACTCTGAATATAATAATGAGGAAAAATAAACAGGATACACAACAAGGTGCATGAGATGAGGTTATATGTAGAACATGGTACAGTTACAGTAAGTGGGGAGTGTGTCATGGTACAGTTACAGTAAGTGGGGAGTGTAAACACTAAACAGTGATCTAAACAGTTTCTGACAGCTGGGCTGTGTTGAACTTGTCACGTGAAATAACGTTATGTGAATAAACCGCAAAATAACATAACGTGTTATAATAATATAATGTTATATAACGTTACAATGTACAGTTTCTGACAGCTGGCTGTGTTGTGAAATGTGCATAACGTTATGAATAAACCGCGAAGTCACGCGAAATAACGTTATACGCGAATCTGGTAGTACATTTCTTTTTATCTTCTTGATATGATAACATTACATCCGCCTTTTACCGCATGACGAGCTAAACCAATCAGAGAGGGGCTTCGCTCAACCAATCAGAGAGGGGTCTGCAGAAATGGAGCTCAACCAATCAGAGAGGGGTCTGCAGAAATGGAGCTACGAAAAGTAGAGACGCCCCCCCCCCCCCCCCCCCCATGAAGAAAGAGTTTCATCAAATGCAAAAGAAAAGTCACTTCATTCACATTCATTCAAATAAACAAGGACTATTACCATAACAATCCATTTGCCCTTTAAACCACCCACTCTAAACACCCACTCAGCAACTTTGGTATGTAGAAGAAACAAGTTACCCTTGGGAGTCGAAAGTCCTGTTTGCACCCGTGGGCGGAGAACAAGAGGATTTAGAATTTCTCCCAAATGCTCATTTTCAGAAATTGGTAAAAATAGAAAAATGACATTTTCGAGTGCTTTGAGATGTTACAGTATATATATATGTCTCCTTACTTGCTAAACTTAATATGACTTGTAAATACGTTTAATTCTTGCTAGATGGTATGATTGTAATTATCTCTCAAAGCAATAGATTATATATTTTTCCGGACTGATCATCTGAGCTCCTGTCCAGTTGAAATGCTACTGTGTTTAAATCCAAATAATCCTCTGCCATTGTTGTAACATGTCATCTGTTCTCTAGTATTCAGTCTTGTGAAGTTAAATCCTCTCTAGAAGTGAAACTGAAACTTACCAAGCCACTGTAAGATTTTTCACCGTAAAGTCACAATAAATTACTGGCAATATTTTGCACGACTATTACAGTAAGGTTTACAACTATTTACTGTGAATGGCTTCACAGCAATGTGTTGTAATTTCACAGCACTGGTAGTACAATACATTGTTGTAATTTCACAACTTCAAATTGTAAGAAATTACTGTGATATCACATTATTTTGTTGTATATATATTACAACAATTTACTGTGACTTCACAACTTCAAATTGTGAGAAATAACTGTGATATTACATCATTTTGTTGTATATATATTACAACAATTTACTGTGTATGTATAGCCTATGTGCATTTTTGTAGTCCAGCTCCAGTATACTTCCTGGCAGAAGCTCACACTTTGGTTTCCTGTTGTGATTAATCACGTCATCCAATAGTATTTGACAGGAAACTATTGTATGAGCTTCCTCCAGAAGTATACTAGAGCTGGGGACTATACAGTTATGCATGTCTATCATTGTAAATTTACAGTTATTTTGCCAAATTATTTATAATTATAATTATATAATATAATTATTATTATTTTTCAATTATTTTGTTGGCAAGTCTTTTGCATTACTTTTCAGATTTGCCAACAAAATAATTGAATAATTATATTATATAATTATAAATAATTTGGCAAAATAACTGTCAATTTACAATGATAGACATGTATAACTGTATAGTCCCCAGCTCCAGTATACTTCTGCCTTTTTTTTTTTTTTTTTTTTTTTTTTACAATTTGTGCACATTTTACCCATTCACACATGCAAGGTGCCAACCTGCTCATCGGGAGCAAGTAGAGCAAGATTTTTCTTGGAAAAATCCCATATTAACTCTGAAGAACTGGTCCTCTGCGAAACGCTCGTTGTACAAGTATCGCAGAGAAAATTCAAATGAGGGGCACTAGGCAATTAATTTACTCAGTGAATGCCTGAACACAGAATGACACCAGTATCACTGACTGCCACGGCAAGCATATAGAAAATTATTCTATTTAATAATTATAATTATTATTATAAATGTCTCTCTCTCTGTCTATATCTCTGTATCTCTCTCTCTCTTTCATTCTTTCTTTCTCTCTTTCATTATTTCTTTCTTTCTTTCTTTCTTTCTTTCTTTCTTTCTTTCTTTCTTTCTTTCTTTCTTTCTTTCTTTCTTTCTTTCTTTCTTTCTTTCTTTCTTTCTTTCTTTCTTTCTTTCTTTCTTTCTTTCTTTCTCTCTCTCTCTCTCTCTCTCTCTCTCTCTCTCTCTCTCTCTCTCTCTCTCTCTCTCTCTCTCTCTCTCTCTCTCTCTCTCTCTCTCTCTATATATATATATATTATATTATAAATTATATTACTATACTATTATATATCTATATATATATCTAATGTATTCAGGTGAACCTCGATCTATCTAGTGTGTGTACATGGCATCAAATCAAAGTGTGTGTCGCTGTAGGCCTGCCTGGGCCCAGTCATTGAAATAACAAAAGGAACAACAGAATATAAACTGGGCTTTTGTTCCAGGTCTGAATTGGTCTAGTGACATTGACATCACATTGCATTCTGGGAGGGAGTGTAATTCTCTTATCAAATAGCTGGAATTCACTGAATCCTTTCAAATCCCTGTGCCCCGACTTGGTAAGGATTTTACCAAAATGTTTCATAGGACATTGATTAATCGGCTCAAATTTTACAATTGATTGAAATGTACATACATTCAGAAAAATGTGAGATGCTTGTTTTTAGTAGTAGCTTGTAAACACAGTGTATATTATATGTATACAAACTAAATATAAACTATAAATATAAACTAAATAAGCATGGCATGAACTCAAACAGTTTGTGGTTTGGGTGGCTAGGGTCTTGGTCTGGTTTGGATTAGAGTTGTCAAGATACCAAGATTTTTTACTTTGATACCGATACCAGCCTGAGTAAAACTATACCGGTTCTAAAACGATACCACGGCAAAAAACGTAAATATCCGGAAAAGTGATGGAATGTAATATTAGATGACAGAACATGGAAATGTTTAAATTAATCATATTTTGCTGCTGTTGAAACAAATTGATAATAAAAATGATATGGCTGCTGAGCTATGATGTAGCTCATCTACAAGGTGTTTGTATGTGTTATTTCTCCACTCCACATTATGTTAGTGTTTGTGCCAGCACAGGAGATACGATTATATTAAAAATATGATTATATACATATGTCAATATCAATATCTTCTTTTAGAATAAAGGAATCAGGATTGTTAGCCTAATTCATGTAAAGAAAATAGTAGCCTATAGCAAATGTACACACACACACACACACACCACACACACACACGCACGCACACACACACACACACACACACACACACACACACACACACACACACACACACACACACACACACACACACACACACACACACACACACACACACACACACACACACACACACACACACACACACACACACACACACACACACACACACACACACACACACACACACACACACACACACACACACACACACACAGGAGAAGGATAATGGCTTAAAGCACTCTTAATGATTTTAGAATAATTCTAGCTAATAAAGTGAAATATTTATCATCACCTATCCAGTTTGTTTTCATGGTGTAACGTTTGGCGAGAGACAGAGAGAGAGAGAGAGAGAGAGAGAGAGAGAGAGAGAGAGAGAGAGAGAGAGAGAGAGAGAGAGAGAGAGAGAGAGAGAGAGAGAGAGAGAGAGAGAGAGAGAGAGAGAGAGATGCAATTATGAAATAAGACATTCACAGATGTCTGTGACTATGCCTGGTACACTTCAGCTGACACTTTTGCACAGTACACACACACACACTGCTCCGGTCACCCATCCACTCAACTCATAGAAAATACGCATCAGGCTATTTGATACTAATCGATACTAATAAAATGGAGTATTGAACCGTTTTTAACAATTGGATATCACAATACTTTTCTAGTATCGGTGTATGGTGCAACACTAGTTTGGATTCTGTCTAAATTTTTTGAGAATCAAGGGGCTGTCAGTATATAATACAAGATGTTTACATCCACCACCCACACATAATTCCCTGGAAAATACATTTTGAATGAGTTGGTCAAATGCTCCATGTAGCGGTGGAGTGGGGGTGGGGTGTTGGTCAAGTCAAGTCAAGTCAAGTCAAGAGTTTTAATTGTCACGGCATACAGGTATACAATGAAATGCGGCTGGTCTTGCCCGCGACGATGTGCAATACAGTGGTACAACATATAATAGAATCCAATAAAATACAGTGGTACAACATATTAATAGAATCCAATAAAACAGTGCAATAAACAGGTACATGGTGTGCCATCTCGGTATCTGTACATTAGTATTTACAGAGCATAAGGACATGCTAGGTAGCTTTAGTAGTGCAATACACTGTTCCTGATGTTATACTACTTTAAGTGGCCTTTCCTCTGGCCATAAGTGTGCGTGTGTGCGGCATGAGTGTTAAAGTGGCTGCTAGTGTGTGAGCGTGCTCAGCGTGCGTGTCGTGTATGTGCTTGTGTGTGGATAGTTCAGTTTCTGTGTCTCTCAATGTTCATTGTTCAAGGCTCTGATGGCCTGGGGGAAGAAGCTTAGCCTAAGCCTCTCCGTCCTAGTAGCTGGAGTTCGCAGGCGTCTGCCTGACCTCAGCAGCTGGAACAGGCTGTTATTGGGGTGGTGGGGGTCTTTCATTATCCTGCAGGCTCTGGATTTGCACCTCTTGTTGTATAGAGCCTGCAGGGGAGGTAGCGCAATACCCGTGGTACGCTCGGCTGAGCGCACCACTCTCTGTAGGGCCTTCTTGTCCTGTGCCGTGCTGTTCCCATACCAGGCAGTGATGTTTCCGGTCAAGATGCTCTCTACAGCTCCTGAGTAGAAGGACTGGAGTATCTTCCCCGATACTCTGAACTTCCTTAACTGTCTCAGGTGGTAGAGGCGCTGCTTCGCTTTCTTTACTACTGTGTCTATGTGTGTTGACCATGTCAGGTCCTCTGAGATGTGGACCCCCAGGTACTTGAAGCTGCTCACCCTGTCCACGGTAGCCCCGTTAATCGTCAGTGGTGTGTGTGTCTCCTGCTGTCCTCTCCTATAATCCACAATCAGCTCCTTGGTTTTACCAATGTTCAGGAGCAGGCTGTTGTCCTGGCACCAACGTTCCAGTACCTCAACCTCCTCTCGGTAGGCCTTCTCGTCGTTGTCCGAGATCAGCCCCACCACCACCGTGTCGTCGGCGAACTTCACAATGGAGTTGGAGCTGAACTTGGCCGCACAGTCGTGTGTGTAGAGTGAGTACAGCAGGGGGCTTAGAACACAGCCCTGGGGGGACCCGATGCTCAGGGTGATGGTGTTGGAGGTCTGACCCCCCACCCTGACCGCCTGGGGTCTTTCACTCAGAAAGTCCAGTACCCAGGCGCTCAGGGCGGAGCTCAGGCCTAGCTCGATCAGCTTGTCCACCAGTCTGGTGGGGACTATGGTGTTGAACGCTGAGCTGTAGTCAATGAACAACAGTCTCACATAGCCCCCCTTCTGACGGTCAAGGTGGGAGAGAGTGCTGTGCAGTACCTGGGAGACCGCGTCATCAGTGGACCTGTTTGTCCTGTATGCAAATTGCATAGGGTCCATATCACTGGGGAGAGAGGCACAAATGTGGTCCTTGACCAGCCTCTCGAAACATTTCATGACCACAGAGGTGAGTGCCACCGGTCTGTAATCATTTGGACATGTTGGGGAGGGTTTCTTCGGTACAGGGATGATGGTAGACATCTTGAAGCAGGCAGGGACTACTGACTCCGCCAGGGATTGATTAAATATGGCGGTGAACACCGGGGCAAGCTGGTTTGCACAGGACTTAAGTATGCGTCCTGTTATACCATCTGGGCCTGCAGCCTTCCTGGTGTTCACCTGCATAAATGCTCTTCCCACACTGTGTTCCGACAACGAGAGAGCGCCCCCGCCCCCCTGCGGTTGCCCCCCCCCCCCTCCACAACAGCCGGTGCGCCAGTGACGTCACTAGCCAGAGGGCTAGCGGCGACACTGTCTACACCGAACCGAGCGTAGAAGGAGTTGAGTTTGTCCGCTAGAGAGGCGACGTCGCAGTAGATCCGGTGGTCTTGGGGGTGGGGGAGGAATGTCTGTCTAATGTAATTTGTGTTTGTGGTGTGTTTTTGTTTTTATTTGGTATATTGGTATTTTGTATGTATTAGTTATGTTTAGATCTGTATTTATTATTTCCTTTTGTTTTGTATTATTATTAGTGCTGTTACTGTTGCCGTATGTTTTTGTACTTTTTTATTGTTTATTTATTGTTATTTTTATTATTTCTGAATGTCTTATCGTTATTGTAGTTAATATTGTTGAAGTATGGTCTTGTGGTGTCCCTTGTATTATTGTGTTGTGTTTTGATTGTTGTTAAATAATTTTTTTACTATTTAACACATCCACCGCCGGAAACGGCTTACGACGTGTTTCAAGTTCATGCGAAATTCTGCCATTACACGGCGTACGACGTTATTGAAATCATATTTAATTTTTTCGCCTTGTTATTCATAATTCCCTCACGGAGCCTGGTCTGATGCAGTGGGAGCGGGAGCTCCCCTGTTCGACCCTTCCTCGGGACATAAGCATTTAACAACAACACAACGCAGACCAATACGATCTGTCACAGTGGTGCCCAGTGACCCAGATGTCCTGAGGGGCGTGAGTTTAAGGAGGTGAGTGTAACGGGGAAACCCGTGAGTATATCCACAGTCACAGAAACAGGGGTGTTGACAAGTGACTGTGGCATTACGGGCTGGTAAGTTAAACTCACTTCCTCATAACAGGGTTAATAAACGCATAGGTACAGTACATAGGGGTGGATTCACTTCTTAGTGCAGCAGCCTCTGTCGTCGCCCGCGGCGCGGGAGCTCCCCTGTTCGACTCCCCCTCGGGACATAAGCATTTAACAACAACACAACGCAGACCAATACGATCCGCCACCTATAAATCACGTTCTAGGAATCACTGCAGAAAACGATAAAAACATATGTATATTCTAGACGGTATTTTCGTATGAATCTATGAATGAAAAAGTATAACGTTCCCACATCCTGAACGATAGATAATCGATGTTGAATGGGCCATAGTAATGTCAATTTAGCAATACAATTTAAAAAGTTAAAGCCCTGCAAAGAAGGTAAACATCTCCATAGGCTTAGACTGTTGGCAGTGATCATACATTGATGGATATAAGCGTGGCAGTTAATGTGTTAATTTGAAAAGAAAATTAAAAAAAGATTTGATAAAACAAAAAAAAATAAGAAAAAGTGATCAATACCGTCAGCACCAGTGTGCAGAGTACAGCTCCAGCTCCCAGAATTGCTGGCATCTACCTGCAACTGAAACGCTTCACCAAGACGGGCAGCTGACAAGACAGGAACAGAGGAAAACAAACTTTTTACATTTTTAAAAGCACATTGCCACTGAGGGAACCAGTCACACTTGACCTTTGAACTCAACAGGATAGCAAGAGGTGCGATTAGTTGGGGGCATAAAATGTTCTCGGGGGGGCACAATGGTTTTTCAACACAGGTTCCCTTTTATACGTTTCAGCTGGGACAGCGGCGCTGTGGCTTGCTTGGTGCTGCCCACGGTGCTGAACTAAACAGCAGAGAGGCAATTGAAAAATCTAACATTCACTTATACAAAAACAGACTGAACGGATATATATAACAGACCTGCTGGGGCAGCGGACTGAGAGCAGGGGACACAAACAGGCTGGATAAGATGGTCAGGAAGGCCAGTAGCGTGGTTGGGGTGGAGCTGGACTCTAGCGAGGGTGGCAGAGAGGAGGAGCCTTGCTAAGCTCCAGGCCATCAGGGAAAACCCCTCCCACCCACTATACACAGACTTGGCTGACAGGAGGAGCATGTTCAGTGCCAGGCTCACACTACCTAAATGCAGCACTGAACGGCACAGGAAGTCCTTCATTCCGACAGCCATCAGACTATACAATGCATCACTGTGCCTCACTGCATCACTGAGCACAGAGTGACAGTTACCATCTTCCTGGACTCTTACTTTACAGCACTGTGCAATATTACACCTACTGTAGACTTCAGTATATTTTTACTTCATTTATTTACTGTATCTTTTATTCTATTTTTATTCTATTTCATTTTATTCTATTCTTAGGCCATTGGTTTTGTTATTCTTATTTGTGACTTGTTCTGTCTAAATGTTTAATGTTGAGCGATTTGCAGTGTCAAATTTCCCTCAGGATAATACATTTCTATTCTATTATATTCTATATCTTTGAAAAGTCTCCATTTATTCAACACTTCTGAATTCACTGAAAACTGAACTGAACTGACAAAAATAAGGTGCATAAAAAAGCAAACAAAATTCCTCCACAGGCTACTCACCATCATTAGTAGAGCGGCAAGTGGCGTTTGGGGACAGAGTGAAATCTTCTTAAAACACTGTCGCTCCACTCATTCCTGAACTTTTTTGTTAAGTCCTTCTCAAATGCCAACAGAATTAAATTGGCCTTGCATCGATGAAGCATACCAAGGCAATATTCTGTAAAGACGTTCTTGAGGGTAGAAAACTAATTCTCACAGAGTGCCGTGCTAGCTTCAGTAGTGTTGTTGTTGACATCAGTGCCCACTAGGGCTGTCCCCGACTAAGGATTTGGATAGTTGACTTTGATTGACAAAAAAAAAAATAAAAATTTACCAGGGTGGGCACAACTGACTCTGTGGGCGGGCCCGGCCCCCTAATGCCCGCCCATGGCGCCGGGTCTGGACTACCGTGGATACATTTCTCCAAAACTGTCGGTAGGCCTACTACCCTACCATGCCTAAAAAGCGCACAAGTTCTTTCTTAATAGTGGGAGTTGGGAACTGGTCTATAGCAATAACTTTGTATCTAACTGGGCGAACCTGACCTTGGCCAACTACCTTCCCCAATTAGGTGACAGTACCCTAGACATATTTGCATATAGCCAGATGTACAGTGAGATTGGCCCATGCAAGACGGTCAAACAGAGGTCTGGTGTACATTATTGAGCTAGTTTATGGTACACTCAGTTTTTTGCCATATGCTTATACAGTCACCAATAAGAATCCATTCATCCATCAAGATAACTAATTTAGCTAGCAAACTAATTGGTATTCCGACCCCCAACATATCCAGTCTATGGTATATACAGTAGAGTGTCAATCCGTGTATCTTTCTCTGCTGTGTGACCCCTGTAATTAAAGGTTCCTGTAAATCCTGTATTTTGTATAATGATGTAGCCTATGTCTTACTTGTTGTGTTATCTACTGTGGAAAATAATGTCCTCATGAGGACAAATAAATTATCTATATCTATATGCTCTTTTCAAGTCTCACTGATGACAACATCATCTACAGTAAATACACTGCACATCCCTCTAGCTCTGCCACTACCTTATTAACATTGAAAGGAAAGCTAGCTGGTGCATTTTGCAAATTAAATGGCATTGCCTTGTAAGAATAAAGGCCTGAGGGTGTTATGAATTATGTACTGAATAACCCCGTTTGGACAGGGGCACCTGCCAGTAACCCTTCAAAAGGTCAAACTTGCTTACAAATTTCACTGTGTCCACCTGATCGACACACTCCTCCATACGAGGAAATGGATAGGAGTCTGGCTTTGTGATATTATTCATTTAGCAGAGGTTTGGTCTGGCTTGGTCACTAGCACACACCCTCAACTAGAACATGAGGGTTGTGCAATGTTGTGTTCCAACATGTATTTCTGACTCCCAACTGAGTGCATTTTTCTTGATAAACACGGTTAAAATGTCTGGTCCAGTCTACATCAATGTTCTATTAGATGGGATTGAAAAGGAGTCCGACTTTGCATAACACAGTCATCTAGGGCATTTACTGGCTCTTCACCACCTTCCTCCCCCAAAGATAGAGAAGACCCTGCACCAACAGAAGCCACCAGGGCCACTGGCTTTATTTCCCCTGGCAAATTCCACCTCACTGGAATGAGGAAATTTGTTTTTGTTTTTTTAGCGTATTTACATGGCATAACTGGGTGGTCAGGCACTGGTCAGGAGTGGACATTTAAATCTGGGGAAAAACACAGCTTTACCAACTACAGACCAGTGTCCTAAAGAAGAGATAAATAGACAGTATAGAACAGTTATATATCGTATTTGCTTATCGCGTCCCGCTCTGAGCCTTATGAGATACCCCTTATCTCCTATGATACCTACTGTATCCCCAACGAACAACTACATGCACCCACACCTGTATGGGGCCCCGCCCCTATGGAGGCGTAGCCCATATAACCATGACTCTGGTCACCAAACACCCTTCCTCTATTTTCGTTCCAGCGTACTGGCTGCGTGCACCATACGTAACTAGCAGGATGAAAAAGATCAGAGTCATAATGTTGAAAGCTTACCGGAGGTTGCTGGCCCCTGGCATCTTCGACGCATGTTTTCGGCGACACGACGGGCCTATGTTGATGTTCCTCGTCTGATGACAGCAGATCGAGGTTCAGCTGTACAAGATTGGCTGTCGGGCCAGCTTGTACCCAGGTAGGCCCTGTGTCTTCAGGCATGGGTATTAGTGTTAGTAATGCTGGTTTGTTTTGTTACACAACCATGTTGTGTGTTGGCGCCGGGGGCAGGATGGTTTGGTGAACGTTCACTGCAGGGAACGGTTTCCAAGCTGTCTTGGGCGTGCTACTAAACATCTAATGCTATGCTACATGCTATTGCTAATGCCACATGCTACCTCTACTGCTAACTGCTACGCTGTTCTAATGTCTCCGCCGTGAGATGTTGTCACTTCTCCCTCCTCTTGCCCGGTTCATCAATGAAGGTCAGTCGGTAGCTGTTGTGGGTTTTTTTGTTGAGTCCTATTTACCTTTTTTCGGGTAAATGGGTTGACAACAGGGTAGGCCGTGGCTAGGTAGCCTAGCCAGGTATGTTACCTTGTGTTCCGGCGGGGTCTATGGAACGGTGTCCCCATCTGGGGCGATGCGTGAGCTCGGCGGTGTAGCAGTAGAGCTATATTACTGCAGGATGGGACTTAACGGCGGGTTATGGCTCAGCTGGCTAGTTCCTATCCACATTGGCGTCGGGTAGTGGGGCTATGGGTCCAGCCGACATGGTAAACATGTTGCGTGTCTGTGCGCAGGCGGTTGTTGATCTGGGTCCCACATCGCCTCACGCTAGGCTGTAGTAGTATAGGGGCAGGGCCGCCTGGGAGAAATGTGAGGCCCTGTACGAATTTAAACGCGAGGCCCCCCACCCCCTGAGGCGGCCCTGTGTAGTGGGCTATGGTTTCGTTCTGTCACTCTGCTATGAGAAGGTCTGTCTTGCTACAGTTTTCTCTCCTCTCAACCATTCATACTGACGGTCAATCGGTATACTGGGGGAGTAGTGCGGGGGGGGCTTTGTTTACCTTTTTTGGTAAATGGGCTAAGCTAGGGCTGGTGTGCTGTTGTGAATATTTTGAATGAAGGCGGGACTAGTTCGCTCTGGTCCGCCTCCCCTTAACGTTGTGTGTATGGGTTTGCTCATTCTACAGTATTTTGTGGTTTAGTTCTTTTATTCATTTAACCCTTTCATGGTGCACACCACAGTGGAGGTTGCTGTTTGCACCCACCACTGGTGCTCCGTGTTAACATCAGTCCTTTGTTTTTGACATATTGAAACAGTGCCCCGCCCGGCCGACGCCATGGGTGGGTCGGCCTGGCGAGTGGCTGGTGGGCTGTTAAAGCTTGTACCGCCACGGTATGGAATTGGCAACGATTAGAACTGTGTTCGAATTGCTGTTTTTTTCTATTAAAAAAATGGTGTCTGGTGGCGGGGCCTTGAGGGCCAGCCGACGTCGACACATCGCGCGAGGTTGTTGACGTTATTAGCTTTGACCCAGCCGCAAGCTATAACCGCTCAGGGTTCCCCTCTCCGCAGGGGATTTTGGTCTTCTGCTGGAGCGCGGGCGGTATTGTCCTAGGCCCTACACCGCCTCACAACGCGCAGCCAGAAGAAGAGAGAGCATGGCCTCGTCAGCGGCGATGACGAGGCCCTCGACAGGCGGCCATGTTTTCCCCCGCCGGAGGTATCCTGGGCCTTGATTCGACAGGTGTCCACAAGGCCGACAGCCTTGGTGGCCGAGGGATCGGCCATGTAGGATGGGTTCGGCTTGAACAAACAAGCCGTCACCGTCCTGCCGCGAGCAGCCCGCTCTCCGATCACTCCCTTCCCCAACACCAGCGGAAAAAGTGGGCTCTGATTGTTTCCTTTGGCTGCGGGCCACGTGCCTTCGTTGATGCGCGGGCGGCCCCCCTTTCGCTTCTCAGAACTTCTCTGTGCCCACAGAACTGCGCTTATTCCTGCGCCCCGAGGTCCTGCGGCCGAGGGGGTGGACTGGCTGTTGTCCACCGGGACTGTTTCTCCTCACGGAGGGTGAGTTCTGGAACGTATTCATCTTTCGAGGTACTTGTGAATAAAATTGGGCACACAAACCCCTTTCACTGTGTACTGATCTACCGACCCCCTGGGAAAAATAGCTCGTTCCTCGCTGATTTTGGTGACTTTCTAGCGTCCATTATTCGCTTGGACAGGGTCTTGCTGATTGGAGACTTTAATATCCATGTAAACAAGAGCTCTGATAACTTTGCCACTGACTTTTTAAATGTTACGGACTCGTTTCATTTCACCCAACACATCTCCGGTCCGACGCATTGCAAAGGCAACACGTTAGACCTTGTGTTCACGATCGGGTTAAAAGTCAGCAATGTTAGCACAGAGGAGTTATTGGTGTCCGATCACAGCTGTATTTTGTTTAGCCTAGCGTTCGATAATGACTTTGTTCCATTGAAGTGTGTAAAAAGCTCTCGTATTATCAATAGCGCAGCTATAGATAGCTTCCTTGCTAGCTATGATAGAAATGTTTTGGTGTCCTCTGTTGATGACGTTGATTGTCTGGTTGACAAATTCAACACACACTGCGCGGCCATTTTAGATGACGTAGCGCCCCTAGCAACACGCAGCGTTCGTCCTGTGAACCCCTCCCCCTGGCTTGACAACAACATCTGTGAGCTCAGGCGTAACTGCCGCAGAGTAGAGAGACGCTGGAAAACCTCTCATTTAGAAGTTCATCGGCTATACCTCAAAGAGCTGAGGGCTGAGTTTAATAACTCAGTAAAGTCCGCCAGGGCTACCTATTTCAGTAATTTAATCTCATCCAACAAGCACAATCCCAGAGTATTATTTAAAACCATTAACACACTTGTCAGCCCCCCCCCCCCCCTACACCAGTGCTGTCAAATGAGGACTGTAACCGCTTTCTTCAATTTTTTGTCACCAAGGTTGCAAACATAATGGCAAACATCACTCCTTCTCTATCCCCCCTTCCCCTCCATCCCACCACTCAAGCATCCCTGAGCGATTTCTCACCTGTCTCTCTGGATGATCTCACCATCTTAGTCACCTCCATGAAGACCTCCTCGAGCCCCCTAGACATCCTTCCTACATCCATGTTCAAGGAAGTTTTCTGCTCTGTTGGCCCCAGTCTAGTCACTATCATTAACTCATCCCTAGCCTCTGGTTCTGTCCCAATCTATTTTAAGGAGGCAGTCGTACAGCCACTCCTAAAAAAGCCCAACCTAGACCCCACCATCCATAATAATTTCAGACCCATCTCCAAGCTGCCCTTTGCATCAAAGGTGTTAGAAAAGGTTGTAGCCAACCAGCTCACCACCCACATGTCACAGAATAACATCTGTGACTAATTCCAATCTGGCTTCCGCAAACTCCACTCCACTGAATCTGCCCTTCTCAGAGTATCAAACGATCTCCTGATGTCTGCTGACTCTGGTGAATGCTCTGTTCTGGTCCTGTTAGACCTGAGCGCAGCGTTTGACACGGTCAACCACAACATCCTTTTGGACAGGCTCAGGGAGTGGGTGGGCATCTCTGGGAGTGCTCTAAACTGGTTCGCCTCTTATCTGAGGGAGAGAACGTTCTCGGTGGCTGTGGGTCCTTTTAAATCTGACCCCACCCCTCTCTCATGTGGGGTACCACAGGGATCGGTGCTAGGACCACTCCTCTTTGCCATTTATATGCTTCCCCTAGGCCTCCTCATCAACAAATTCACCGGCATTAAATATCACTGCTACGCAGACGACATACAACTACTCTGCTCTTTTAAACCCGACAACTTGGAGAAACTCAGCCTTCTCCAGGAGTGCCTGCTCGGCATTGAGAGCTGGATGGGGAGTAACGTAAAGACTGCAGCTAGAGTGGCCACTCACTTGGGGTCCCTTAAAGACAACATACGTCCCCACCTGAGAAACCTGGGTGTTGTCTTTGACCAGGCCATGAACCTAGACAAACATGTCAAAACACTCACACGCACCTGCTTCTTTCACCTCAGAAACATTGCAAAACTGCGCACCATCATATCTCACTCTGAACTAGAACTATCCGTGAATGCTTTTATTTCCTCTAGGCTTGACTACTGCAACTCACTTTTCACCTGTCTCACCAAATCATCCACAGATAAACTACAAATGGTCCAAAATGCTGCAGCCAGGCTACTCACAAGGTCAAAAAAATCATGTCACATGACTCCCATTTTGGTATCCCTGCACTGGCTCCCGGTACACTATAGAATTCACTTCAAAGTCCTCACTTTCACTTTCAGAGCACTTCACGGTCAGGCCCCTATCTACATCACGGAACTCATCCATCCCTACACAAACACCCGCTCACTCAGATCTGCCGATCAGCACCTCCTAGTGATCCCCAGGACCAGGCTAAAAACAAGGGGTGATCGAGCCTTCGAGGTGACAGCACCAAGGCTCTGGAACGCTCTCCCCCTGGACCTGCGAACTGCCCCCTCTGAGAACTCTTTTAAAAAACAACTAAAAACACATTTGTTCAGGCAGGCTTTTAATCACACATAGGCGCCTTTTTACTGTTCTATAGTGTTGTTTTAATTAGTGACTCATGATTTTATCCAAATTCTTTTATTCTACTTTTTCTATCTGGTTTCACTGTTTTTAACTGCTGTTTGTCTGTTGTCATTTATTTCTGATTTTGTTTTTATTGTGTCTTTATATTAAGCTGTAGTGTAAAGCACCCTGTGCATTCGAGCTGTGAAGGGTGCTCTATAAATAAAGGTCATTCATTCATTCATTCTCATGGGGACAGGGGCTGACACCCAGTTGATGGCTGAGCCTGGGTCTGTCCGTGAGAATGTTGTGCTGTCAAGCGGCTCCCACACCTTGAGCTGTGTTGGTTGAGCCTGGTGTTACGTCTGTCAACTTAAGTGTTGTCAGCAGGGGGGCTTGAAACCTTTTGAGGCACACAGTGCGGGCTTCCCCGGCCTCGCCTTCGCCAGGCCAGGTATCATGTTGGTGCCTCCCACTCCTGAAATATTGGCAAGTGGTCGCAGGCACACGTGATTTGGGGTGGTAGTAATATCACTGCAGGGCTACGGTGTGTAGGAACCCATGGGGGCCTTACACCTTGCATGTCCGGCTGCAGAACAACTCCTCAGCATGTTCTGGAGGGGTGTTCAGTGGGGGGGCTTTTTTCATCGGAAGTCTCCCGTATCAGACCGGCCCTTTCTGTCGGGGTTCCCCCTTGGGTGCGATTGCCTCGTGGGTGGTGTCAGGGTCAGATGTTCCGACACGGAACGCGCTGCTCGCACGGTTCCAGGGTTGGCTACGCACAGCGGGGGGACCGGGCCAACTATCTACAGTTCCTGGCGGACCTGCGCCACGTGACGGCGGGTGCGTTGGGAGTGTCGTCACATATGACTACGGCAGTACCATATGTCGAGGTGGATGGAGAGAACGCTGAGGCGGGGACTTGTGTTTACACAACCCCACCCGTTTTCAGGTTTGGTACAGACCCTATTGTCAGGGTCTCCAGCAGTGACAGCTCTGGACAACGAGTTCCAATCTCTGTGGACGAAGCAAGCCATCGCCGTGGCGTTCTCCTCCCGGTGTTCTCTGCCTGAGAAGTCGGGAGGGAGGGGTGTAAGACCCAGGCTGGACCTGTCCCATGGGAAGGTTCAGCATTTTTTGGATCGTCTCCTACCTGTTGAACACTGTCAGGTGGGGGTCTGGTTCTCCTCCATAGACCTGTAGGACGCATCTCCGATCTTCCATCCTAGGGCTTACCTACACTTCCTTTGCAGGGTTAGCGTATGAGTACCAGAGGCTGCCGTTCGGTTTTCTCTGGATCCCTGCATCTTCACCAAGTACGTGGAGGCCGCACTGGGGCCTCTGCGTCGTCAGGGGTTACGGAGTGTTCTGCCCTGATGATGTTCTGGTCCTTTGCGGTCAAGGTGGATCGTCAGGTCTCGTACCAGGCAGGTCTCTACCAGCCTGGGGTTGCTGTAGACTGGATGTAGAGTACTCCTCTTCCCAGTCAACGGTTGAAGGGCTATGGGCATCCATCTCAGAGCGTGTTGTCAACACGCTCGGGAGGTTCCGTCCTAGGACGGTTACGGCGCTGTCTCACGTCGCGTTTTCACCGACGCCTCCCTCGCTGGTGACGCGTCGGGCTAACGCAGTAGGGGGCAGCTGGCAAACCATGCTGCCCGGTCTGCGCTACGTTCAATGTGTTGGTGTTGAAAGCGGTCCTTCTGGTCCACAAATGGTGTTGATCAGGACGGACTATACGACGTCAGTGTCGTGTATCGACAGACAGGGAGGAGTACGCGCCCCCTGTCTGCACCAGGCGGCGGGCGGCTGGCTATGGGCGTCCTCCATCTGCGCGGCCTGAGGGCTCCCCACATCCCCGGCAGGGAGAATGTGGGTGCAGGTGTACTGTCGCGGGGCGGTCCTCATCCTGACGGGTGAGGATTACATCTGGACATGGCCAGGCAGGTCTGGGACCGATGCCGTGCCACCAGGGATTCTTCCCCATACATCTGTTAGGTCAGTTGTTGGGACGGGTACGTTGAGGGGCGCAGGTTCTTGATCCTGATGGTGTTACCATCTGGAATGCGCATGCTCCCTCCACTGTCGCGCTTACGCGGGCAGATGACGTATGTTCCAAGTGTGGTGTAAGGCGGGGGGCCGGGACTCAGTCTCCTGCCCCCTGGATGCTGTCCTTAGTTACCTCCAGTCTCTCCTTGATAGACTGTCGGCTTCAACGGTGAGGGTATATGCAGCAGCTATATCCTCCTATCATGAGGGGTTTGAGGGGATGTCTTGTTCAGCCACCCTCTTGTGAAGCGCTTCCTGCTTGGCGCTCGACGCGTTAAGCCGGTGCAACGCTCCTTGGCTCCGACTTGGGATCTTCAATTGGTCCTCGGTCGGTTGTCCTTGGCCCCGTTTGAGCCGCTCGAGCAGGCGCCGTTGGGACGGCTGTCCTTCAAGACCGCGTTCCTACTGGCTGTCACTTCCGCTAAACGCATAGGTGAGCTCTGTGCTCTCTCGGTACGTCCAGAGTGCCTGTCTTTTCGGACCGATTGCGGTGCCACTCTGCGACCTAATCCTGCTTTCGTGCCTAAGAATATCCGGAGTTCCTCCCGCTCCCGGGATATTGTGGTTCAGGCGTTTCGTCCTCCTCCTCACACTAGTGAGTTAGATGCAGGCCTTCACCTGTCATGTCCAGTCCGTGCTTTGGGGATTTACCTCAGCCGTACTCAGGACTTCAGGGTTACCGACCAGCTTTTTGTCTGTTACGGTGGGGCTCGTGCTGGTAAGGCACTGTAGAAGCAGCGCCTGTCCCTTTGGTTGTGCGAGGGCATTACCCTCTGCTACACGTTGGCTGGGCAGGATCCCCCTGGGGGCGTCCGCACTCGGTGGAGGACATCTGTGCTGCAGCTTCATGGTCCTCCCCGGGTCCCTTTGTAAGGTTTTACCTCATGGACATGACCGGGGGTTCTGTCTCCCAGGCGGTTCTGGGGTCTGTGGCCTTTCCTGCTTCCCGTCCTTGGTCGGGTAGGAGGAGTGTATGGGTATGGGCCACAGTGTGTTGAGTCACACGTGGTTCCGCCTGTACGGTGTGTTCAAGGGGTTCTGGTTCCCTCTTGTTCGCATTCAGGTGGAGTTGACTGTGCCCCCCCTTCATTAGGAAGGATGGGGTGACAGGGCTCCCCGCACCCCTTGATGTGGTCTTACGGGTCCTCAGGGGGTACATCTGTCGGGTCTCGCGTCCGCTCTTCCCCATATCTCATAAGGCTCAGAGCGGGACGCGATAAGCAAATACGATATATAACGATAGGTTATGTAGATAACCTAGTTATATTAGTATTGGCTGAGCGTCCCGCTCTGCACGGCCCTGAGTTCCCTCTTGAGGGATCTTTTCCTGGAACGGGATTTGGCGAGGAAGGGTGTTTGGTGACCAGAGTCATGGTTATATGGGCTACGCCTCCATAGGGGCGGGGCCCCATACAGGTGTGGGTGCATGTAGTTGTTCGTTGGGGATACAGTAGGTATCATAGGAGATAAGGGGTATCTCATAAGGCTCAGAGCGGGACGCTCAGCCAATACTAATATAACTAGGTTATCTACATAACCTATTGTTTAGTATACTATTGCAGTTTAGCATAACAGGATAATATAGCATAGTATTATAGGCTAGTAGGAGTATAGTAAATGGCTGCATTTATATAGCGATTCTATCCACTTTACAATTTGTTCCTCACAATTTAACCATTCACTCACACACCGACGGCAGAGGCAACCATGCAAGGTGCCAACCTGCTCATCGGGAGCAATTAGGGGTGAAGTGTATTGCGCAATGACACTTCGACATGTCGCCCCATTATATAGTATAGTAATATAGTATATAGCAGCTTGACATAGAATAATAATTTATATACAAATAACAGTATATATATAAAATAATATTGTATAATCTGATGGAACCGCTCGATAGCTTCCTGGATATCTGCACGACTGAGCATTTGATACAAATCTCTCAGAATGTCTGAAAACACGTGTGAGGTCAAATCGGTACCCTGATCACTTTGGATGAGCTTGGGAATAATGGGTATCTAGTAGTTTTACACATTACAGTGAAAAGATAGATGCTACCAGATTTGGACTTGGGCAGTGGGCCAACTGGGCCATCTGCTGGTATGGGCTGCAAGGGAGCAGGTTTAATGGACCGATTTGGTTTTCCTGTGAGCCGACAAGTGTAACAGGTTTTGATGGAGGCTGAAATGCCTTTTCCACCGAGGACAATAAAAGTAATGGACAATGTTGTCATGTCTTTTTAACCCCCAAATGCCCGGCCACCATGTCATGAGTAGCTCTAAAGATCCCTGCTCTAAGTTAATGGGAACCACAATCTGGAAAATGGCATCACCAACAAATTTGGCACCTTGAGGCAACCATTCTCTCACCACCATGCCCTCATCAAGGAAGTATCCATGTGCCACATTCTCCATATCTTCCCATGGCCACACCTGCTGAAACAGCTCTGTTAGAGTATGGTCCTTCTGTTGCTCATGTATCAAGTGAGACACAAGAAAAAAGCAGGCAAAGAATTTACAGCAAATGTATTCACCCTTTTCTCATCTAGCTTATTTGTGTCCAACCTAGCCTGAGCCCTAGTGGCGGGCTGGCGGTACATGCTGGAAAGACCTGTGGATGGTCTTTGTCCTTAATCTCATCCTCATCCACGGAGGGGGAGTAGTTAACCACTGGAGCAGGGGGTGAGTCCGCCCAGACAACGTCATCAGGAGCTAGGTCATTTGCCAGAATTAATTGCACTTGTAGAATAATGATCCCCTCCCCCCTCAAACATCACTCAGTCATTCCAACCCCCTCCCCCGTCTCGCAGTCCCCCCCCCCCTTTTCAACCCTTTCCAGCCTCCCTCAACCCATGTTTACCCCCTCCTCCTCCTAACGCATCCCTCCCCCCTCCAACCCGATACCTACAGTACAGTAGCCAGATCTATCCAT
Organism: Notolepis coatsorum; assembly: GCF_963971535.1. Lineage (NCBI taxonomy): Eukaryota > Metazoa > Chordata > Actinopteri > Aulopiformes > Paralepididae > Notolepis > Notolepis coatsorum. The sequence goes on from NC_140176.1 coordinate 62,272,593, forward strand.
AATCCCTTTCTCTCTACTATAAAGACCTATGTTTTACTTGATTCAAGGGCTCTTTGTAGGGATACTAGGCCGTATCACTCCTGGAGTCATCCAGCAATAACTCTTGATCTATTTGTACTTTGATACTCTCTTTGAGCTAAATAAACCTGTGTTCTACATCTGACTGAGTGTCCAATAGAGTGTTAGTGTCTCCAGTGTCGGATGAGAATGGCAACACAGATCATACCTGTCAACCCTCCCGTTTTTCCGGGATTCTCCCTTATTTGACCCTTCTTTCCCGCCGTCCTCCCGTTTCAATATTTTCCTGTATTTTGCCCTTCTTTCTAAAAAGGCTTCATTACCCGCTGTGAAGACGACAGGCAGCAGCCTGGAGCCCCCGCCAGTAGGGACCCCCCCCCCCGAGGGCTGGCATAATGACTGTACTCAACAAAAGTGACCGGAATTCAAATGGGTGATATGCAATGAAACAACAGTAGGAAACCCCCTTAGGGGCCCCATGGCACTTCTTGACACTTTTCACAGTATTCGCGTGAAAATGAAAACTTTGAGCCAGCATAACTTAGGACCTACATATAATAATCAAGCCAAATGAAGAAGACTTATCCATCTGGAGCAGAACAAATATGGAGGATAAAAGAAAGAAATACAGTGGTACTGTAATTAGAGCATAAAAGCTACTGTTTAGTAATGGTATAGCCTTAATTAATGGGTGAGATAGTTAAAAATCTCCAGCTAACATTAGCTATCTAGCTAGGTCTCACGTTATTTTCAGTTATTACATGGCGTTTTCACATTCGCCAAAATGCTTGCTTGTGATTGGTCAATAGCGCTTGTCAGAGGTCCGTTATTACTCGATAACGGATTTCTGCCGAACAATAATGACCGCTGTGTGCAGCTGGACTAATCAAGCCCACTACACAGTACACACACCGTATCAGTGCTGCTCAGCATATGCACAGCTACACTCAGTCATGCAATCAGACCACAGACCTGCCGGCTGCCGATAATAATAATCACTTTATTTGGGCTGACAGAGCCACAGAACAACTGCGTCTGCATTTGATCTCGTCTTGTCGATGAATTAGGTATATTGTTAGTAAGTTAGCCATGTAATAAGCGGGATAATGTATAGCCTATACTCGGTCATTGTCGCAAAATAATTGACATTTCACTGACGTTTAAACTCTGTGTCGTCAATTATTTTGCGACAATGACCTCGTAGCTATACATTATCCCTTACTTATCCTAGCTAGCTAACTGTAAAAGACAGGGAGACTCAATGATCATGTTTTTCACACTAACATGCAATTGTCTAGTGCAGGGGTAGGCAACCCTAGGCATTTTCATAGGCACAGGGGGCAGCATTAAAAAAATAAAAATAAAAAAATGTATCTTGTTGAAATCCTCCAGCAGGTTCTTTTTACTACCACATATTTAATTGAGACCCTTTATTTGTTTATTATTTCAATTTAGCTGGAAATACATTGCTACATCATTTGCTACATAACATTTGCAGAGCCTTATAACAAAATCATTATTACGGTCACCATTGTGACCAGTGGGATTAATCAACACATTTTATTATTTATTTTTCTATTTCATTGAAAAAAGCAATTTTTTTTTTACTCAAAATGTGAGTATTACCAAGTCAACTTGTGTTCTTAAAACAATGACAATAAACATAGTTTTATTAGGTTGAAATAATGTGGTTGTGTACTTATTATGGATTGAAAACTGAAAACCTTAATGCAAAGTAACTGAACTCAATATGTTTAAGTTCTGGTAACTTATTATTATTATTTTCTTTACAGTGTAGTCTTGCGATCAATCAAAACTTATTTACACGATATACCTCACATTCACCATCCATTCACATCCTGGTGTTCTCCTGGTGTTCTCCATTAGGCCTGTAGGTGGAGCTATGACAGCACACATACAGTACACACACCGATGGTGTGTGATGTGTCCAAAAATGAATGGGCAAATGTGAGTGAAATGGTCGCACTGTATGCAGCTGTTTGTCTGCATTGCATCCCCCCCCCCCACTCAGATTTAGGGTTGATACAACCATCATAATAATATTGTTAATAATAACAATAACAATAATGATGTAATCATGTAAAAATTATCATTAAAAAGACCTGATTATGAGAAGAAAAAAAAGACGATGCACGGAATATTGTTGAGGCACACTAGTTACAACTATATTTCAAACAGGCACTCCATGTCAAAATGTTTGCTGACCCCTGGTCTAGTGTCTCATTGCTTCATTTTGTAAAAAATATGCACTTTGCTTTTCAAAAGCTCATAAACACTGTTGGTGACTTGAGCATATTATTAACTTAGCTACTGTAGCTGTTCTTGTCATTTTAACCTATGATGAATAAGATAAGATAAGATATTCCTATATTGATCCCCATGGGGAAATGCAGGCATCATAGCAGCATGGGGGGGGGGGTACATGTAGTATAATAATACATATGTAAACAATGTAACAAATCAATATATGTGCAATGCAATGATAGATTCGGTACAGCCCTAGCATGTTTTGATATAGTCAATTATCTCACTTTTACTAGGTGACTAACTCAAATATGCAACCAAAGAAAAAAGGGAAATGGACATAGGGACGTTTTTTAGGCAGCAGAGACAAGTGATACAGGGACACAGGTACACAGGTCTTACAATGGCTTAGTGATTATAGCAGTGCAGTTCAGCATTCAGTAACCCATACTTTTTGTGAACGTGTTTTTGATACTACATTCTGTTGAACACACACATCAAAACCGTACCTAAGGAAAATTGGCTCAATTGCACGAAAAATAATAATAGAGAGTTATGATATTACATTCTGCTCAGCATAATTTGTATGCAAAATATTGTGGTTCCCTGCTTTAGTCTGTTGACACATTTCTATACTAAATGCTTTTGTAGTCCTGTGTCATACCTAAATGTCATATAAGTGAATTGTATAGAAACAACTCACCAAAAGTGACTATTGCACAACTGATTTGACAAACAAATTCAACCAAGGGGGGGAACCCCCCCCTTCACCCCCACCCTCCCTCCTTACCATACCTTGGCTTTTACTGAAATGAACCCACTGGGACCAACACAGGTAAATAATATTGTTTCCCCCCAAAATACAGCGAACATGACTTCTGGATTCGGTTAGCACAGACTTAGTCTTCTTTTTGATATTATATATATATATAAAAAAAAAAAAATTGGTTGCCTAGTGAAGATTTAGGATTCACTATGTGTAACCGTGCCTATATGTAAGGGTATTTGAAGACAAGGTGGGACGTGCCGGGACATTTCGCTGAGAAATCTCCCTTATTTTCAAATCCCAATGTTGACATGCAGCTAGTATGACACTGATGCCAAGATGAAAGACTCCAAAGCACCTACTGTATCTCAACACATTGAGTGCCACGCCCCTTCCGGGAAGTGACCTGGCCTTGCCGTCCATTAACCCCATGTAAACGTAGTTGTAGTTTGTAGAGCTAAACCTATATTTTATATTATAGCTATGGGTCTAATAACGCAGACGAGTGTCAGTGAGTTGCTTCCAGTCAATGTGCAAAAAACGGATTATTTTTTCATCCATACATTTCCATTTTATACCGTTTTGAATATGAATAGTTTGGGTGCTTCTGAGTAATTCAATAAACATGTTGTAATTTTTTGCCTGATTATCGAATCTTCCTGAAATCAACGCTAGATTATCATTATTATCCTTCCTCGTGCAAGCATGCAATGTGGTTTAGACCGGCGCCCCCCCCCCCTCCTGCACCCAACGGCACACAGCCACACACATAAAACACAGATAGCTTCAATCGCGGTAGAAAGAAATATCAGATCAACGCAAGCTTTTATATATAGAGTCCTTACCTGGTATCTGATGTAATGCAAACAAAATAATCCAATTATCTGATCGCCATTCCAGTTATCCACAGCGATCCTGTCTCCGACGTTGTTGGTCATTGCACATGAACGGACGGGCGGGGTCAGTTGCCCAAACCATCCCCACAAGCGTGTGTTTTGCCAGAGTGTTTAGGACCCACCCCCACGCCGCAGCTCGGTAGAGAAAATAAACTATCCCGTTTCGAATGGAGTGCAATAATGGCCGAAGGCATTAGAGGGCAGTATGAAAACGTCTGCCAGCTCAGACACACTCAGAACAGTATGCACATGCACATGGTGCCGTGCTGAATTATGAATGGCAATAGCGATTCAAATAAATACTGTGAGAAAAACGTAGTTCTACGTTTCCGGCACTCAACCGTCGGGCGACTGAAACGTAGTCTACGTTAACGGCACCCAATGTGTTAAATGGGAACTATCTTATAAATGGCCTTTTCCAGTGGTTTGCATTGTTTTGTAGCAATGTGGGGTTGTACCAATACTGACTAGATGTAAAATTCTCATTCAGTCCCATTCATCCAGTTCAGATGAGACAAGATCCTCCCCCACTGAACCAAGCCATTCGGAATTGACTTGCTCTCTGACGTGTTGAGGCGCTGATCTGCCACTGCCCGCCCACAATCAACTGTGATACGTTTATATGAGCAGCGAGTGGAAATAATGCGGAAGCGGTTATTTAGCAGAGACCTTCAGCTGTTCACACACACACACACGTGAATCACACAGAGAACTAGATAAAACGGGTGGGAGGTAATGGGACTGAGGGGGTCGCTCTCTCTCTCTCGCTCTCTCTCACTCGCTCTCTCTCTCGTATCAGCACTCGCTGTATCACCGTCAACCTGTTGCAAAATATCATAGCGCACGCTCAAACTCACCCGCCCGTATTCCGATCCGTGCAATAATATTCACGGGGGTATATATTGTCATTTGAAACAAGTTACCAATGCATTGTCCCATGAGATTATGCCCCCCCCCCCCCCCCCCCACCCGCGGCAAAATGAATTAGTCCCTCTCTATCTCACTCTCTCTCCCCCAAAGGTATCTGCCAGTGCAGGTGGGTGACTGTCACTCAAAGCGCATTGCAAGTATGGGCGGAGCCCAGCCAAAAACAGCTTGGATTTTGTAAGAAAGTGGTGCACCAAAGTACTTGATTAAAAATACAAAAGAATGAATTGTATTGAAAAATAGTTCCCGCTTAATCGTTTTTGATCACTCCCTGCTCGGGCTGTCCCCGACTAAGGATTTTGATAGTCGACTTTGATTGGCCCTAATGTGCCGATAGTCGACTGGTAGTTGACTACACCTGAATGCAAAAAAAATTAAAAATTAAAATGTATTTATTCCATTTGGGCTATGGGGGGTGCTTAATGTCTGAAGGAGTCGACTGAAGGCTCCTTGTCCTCCGCGAAAGCATGCAATTGGTCCACTGATGGATACATCTTGATATTTGTCTAGTCTAGTGTGTTGCATGAAGCACAGGGAAGGAAGGGTCAAATTCAACATACAGCTTTTTCAGGATATAGAACTCTACAAAGAGTCAGGCGGGCCGCTGCGTTTTGAATGAGTTGAAGAGGCTTGGTGGCAGTGGACGGGAAACCAGCTAGCAGTGCGTTGCAGTAGTCGAGGCGGGAGATGACTGTTGATTGGACGAGGAGTTGGGTGGCTTCTTTTGTCAGGAATGGGCGTATCCTTCTGACGTTGCTCAGGAGGAATCTGCAGGTTCTGGTTGTCGCTGCGATGTGAGCAGAGAAGTTCAACTGGTCGTCGAGGACAACACCAAGGTTCTTGGCGGTCGGGGACGCGGTCACAGCTGCATTCTCGACTGTGATGGAGAGGTCGGTCAGGGGGGAGGATTTGGCCGGCAGGTGGAGCAATTCTGTTTTGCTTAGGTTCAGTTTGAGGTGGTTGGTCATCATCCAGGCGGAGATGTCGGACAGACAGGCCGAGATCCGCTCAGAGACGTGGATATCTGAAGGAGGGAAGGAGAGGAAGAGTTGAGTATCATCGGCATAACAATGATATGAGAAGCCATGAGACGTGATAATGTTACCCAGTGATTTAGTGTAGAGGGAGAAGAGAAGGGGTCCTAGGACCGAGCCCTGGGGGACACCCGTCCGGAGGGGGCGGGTGGCCGACAGAGTCCCTCTCCATGACACTTGGTAGGAGCGGTCGTTGAGGTATGATGTCAGCCATGTCAGCGCAGATCCAGCCACTCCCATTCCTGCGAGGGCCGCGAGGAGGATCTGATGGTTGACTGTGTCGAAGGCTGCAGATAGATCTAGGAGAATCAGGACAGAGGAGAGGCCTTTCGCAGGCACACATCAAAAACCCACAGGGCGTACTCCTCACAACCAAGGAAGAACAGTCGAACAGATGGACTGAACACTTCAGAGATCTGCTCGACAGGCAGCCTCCTCAACTGGAAGCAGATATCCCACCAGCCCCAAATCTGTTGGAGATAAACTGCAACCCCCCCACCAAGACAGAAATCAGAAAAGCCATTAAGGCCTTAAGAGGAGGGAAAGCAGAGGGACCAGACGGGATCCCAGCAGAAGCTCTTAAGGCTGACATTGAAACCTCCACCAGCATGCTCCACCACCTCATGCAAACCATCTGGGAGAAAGAAAATGTCCCATCTGACTGGAAAGATGGCCACATCGTGAAAATCCCCAAGAAAGGAGACCTCAGGGAATGTAAAAATTACAGAGGAATAATGCTCCTTTCAACACCGGGGAAGGTGCTCAACCACATCCTGCTGGAAAGGCTCCAGAAGTGGGTCGATGAGAAACTGAGGGAAAACCAGGCTGGCTTCAGGAACAACCGATCCTGTGGAGACCAAATCGCCACCCTTAGGATTATCATTGAACAGTCTATTGAATGGAACACTTCTGTCTATGTGAATTTCATAGATTTTGAGAAAGCCTTTGACAGCGTGGATAGGGAAATGCTGTGGAAACTGATGGCCCACTATGGGATCCCAGCAAAGATCATCAACATCGTAAGGAACACCTACCAAGGGATGAGATGTCAAGTCCTCCATGAAGGATGTATATCGGAAGCTTTCGAGGTCCTGACTGGTGTGCGGCAGGGGTGCCTGCTCTCACCCTTTCTTTTCCTCCTCTGCATAGACTGGGTGATGAAAGAAACAACCAGCAAAAAAATAACCGGCATACAATGGAGCTTGACAGAGCAGCTGGAAGATCTGGATTTCGCTGATGACCTGGCACTACTGGCTCACACACATCAACAGATGCAGGAAAAATTGGGAAAACTGGAAGAAACTGCTGCTCTGCTCGGGCTCAAAATAAACTCATCCAAAACCAAAGTAATGCGTATCAACAGCAAGAACAACACACACATAACCATGGAACAAAACCCATTAGAGGATGTAAACAGCTTCACTTACCTTGGAACCATAATTTCTGTGGAAGGGGGTACGGAAGACGATGTCCAAGCCAGGATTGGAAAGGCAAGGACATCATTCAACATGCTAAACATTATCTGGAAGGCAAAAAAGTCACTCAAGACCAAGCTACAGATCTTCAACTCAAACATAAAGACCACTCTACTATATGGCTCAGAATCCTGGAAAACCACGACCACTATACTCAACAAGCTACAGACCTTCACCCACCGGTGCCTCAGACGCCTCCTGGGAATATACTGGCCCAACACCATCTCTAACGCCAACCTGTGGGAACTCACCAAACAGGACACAATAGAAATTCAAATCCGGAGGAGGAAGTGGAAGTGGATAGGTCACACACTCACAAGAAAGAAATCAATCACAAAGCGGGCACTGGCATGGAACCCACAGGGCAGGAGGAAGAGAGGCAGACCGAAAACCACCTGGAGAAGAACCACAGAACAGGAGATGAAGAAAGAAGGGCTGTCCTGGCAAGATCTGGACCGGAGGGCACAAGACCGAAGGGGATGGAGGAGCTTCGTCGATGACCTATGTTCCTTTGGGAATTTAAAGGCCTAAGTAAGTATAGTTCAACCTCTCAAAAAAGGCTAACCTAGACCCCTCTCTTCCTGAGAATTATAGACCAATCTCCAAACTACCTCTGCTGTCCAAGGTGCTGGAGAAAATTGTGGCTGAGCAGCTTCTCATGGTTCTAGAAACCCATAATCTGCATGACCCATTCCAATCAGGCTTTCGGAAATGTCATTCCACCGAAACAGCCCTTCTTAAGGTTACCAATTACATTGTAATGGCTGCAGATGATGGTAAACACACACTATTAGTTTTATTGGACCTCAGCGCAGCCTTTGACACGTTGATCATGTGGTTATGGTGCGTAGGCTCAATGATGTGTTTGGAATCTCTGGGTCAGCACTGAGATGGTTCTCATTTTACCTAGCTGATAGAAGCTTTTCTGTGTCAGTGGGTCAGTTCATGTCGAACTCTACCCCACTGTCCTGTGGGGTTCCGCAGGGTTCTGTGCTAGGGCCAATGCTGTTCTCCCTATATATGTTTCCCCTAAGCCAGATTATTAAACGGTTTAATGGAATATTTTATCAATTTTATGCGGATGACATCCAATTGTATTGTTCTTTTAAGCCCAGTGAGTGTAATAGTTTTTGCATTATTAATGAATGCATCGATGCCATCAAGAGCTGGATGGCTGATCATTTCCTTCAGCTTAATGCAAGTAAGACAGAAGCCCTCATTATTGCTCCCGACCACATCATCCCCATTATAAAAAATTATATTGGACCTTTAGTTCAGTGTGTCAAACCTCATGTGAGGAACTTAGGTGTAATTTTTGATGACTCTGTCTTTTAACAGCCATGTCAACCAGCTCACACAGTCATGTTTTTATCAGCTGAGAAACATTGCCAAATTAATATTTGTTGTTTCTAGAGCTGAAATGGAAATGATCATCCATGCTTTTATTTCATCACGCCTGGACTATTGCAATTCAATTTTTACCTGTCTGGATAAATCTGTGCTAAACCGCTTGCAAATCATTCAAAATGCAGCGGCAAGGCTTTTAACTGGGACAAGTAGGTGTGCCCACATCACCCCCATTTTATCCACTCTACATTGGCTCCCCATTAATTATCGTGTCCATTTAAAAATTGTTTTAACTTTTAAAGCCCTCCAAGGTAAATCCCCTGTGTACATTTTTAATTTAATTTTCTTATGTTATGCCTATGCTTACGATGTGTCAGAATTGTTTTATGTGTAGTGCGTTCATCTCTATGTAACTGTTGCTATGTTTTACTTCTGTGTAAAGCTGTACCCCCTAATAGGCAAAAACATATTTGAATAGATATCACTATGAAACTTTCCCAGTTTGTTATGTACGTTATAAACGAAGAAAAAATATATTGCACGTTTTTCAGAATTTTATCTTTATATATGCAAATGAGGCACTTCCCCATTACATGTGCACATTTATGGATGCAATCAGGCACAATGAAGTAAAATAAACAACAAAATGTGTATTATTGTTGTTTTATTGTCACTAGTTTCATAGAAGACATGTTTAGGAAGCAAAATATAACCAAATCTCAAAATCAACGAAATAAATTATATTTGCCTATTCACCTGGGTAGTCTCGCCTTAATATGATCAACTAGTAATACTACTAGGCAAAAACACGAGGCAACAGTCTTAACACATTGAGTGCCAACGACGAGATTAGTCGTGTTAACTTGCCATGCGTTGAGTGCCAATGACGAGTGTTCTCGTCTTTTTCTCGTTTTTGCTTTTATTAGCAATATCCATTAATTTCTCATCCATCCAGCCTGACGTTATCATTGGGAATGGGTCTGAGCTCGAAAAGGGCAAATACCGCCGCCTATCGTCTCCCGGATGGTATGGCCCATCATTGGATTGGATTGGGTGGGCATGTGCATCAGAAAAAAAGTCCGGTCCGGGGTTTTCCCTTCTCTGGCAAGCAGTATCTGTTACCACATTCACTGGGGAGGCTGGGAGCAGATTTCGATTATGTGTTTTGGACTATAACGTTGGATCAATAAACGCGATCAATATTTGGAATGGCGATCAGGAATTGGATTAATCTTTTTGCAGAACATCTGATGTGAGGTAAGGACTCTATTTTACCAGTATTGGGTTAATCAGATGTTTTTTTCTCAGCCATCGCAGCGTGTCTGTGTGTGTGTGTGTAATGTATGACGTTAGCGCTGACCAGGTCATGGATAATATATTTTTCAGCCAGCTTCTCTAGCGTGCATAATATTTGTTTGTTTTTCAAATGTTTGTCCTACGATTGTGTCAAAATAAAGTATTTAATTCAATTAAAATAAATACACATATACTATCGATAATCTAGCGTTTATTTGAAAACTATTCATAAATCAGCCAAAAAATGACAACGTGTTTTGTGTATTCCACTAAAGAGCTATTATCGCGGAATTTCTCTGGAATTACTAGAACTCTCCAAAACTATACTCATATTCAAAACGGTATAAAACGGAAATGTACCAATGAAAAAACAATCCGTTTCGTACATGTTGACTGCAAGCAAGTCATTGATAAGCGAGGTGTGTTTTAGACCCATAGCCATAATTTAAGATATAGTTTAAGCCTTCGCAAATTTCCCTGACCTACCATTGACTTCCTTATTGGCACTGTAGCCCATATATGGTCAAAGGGGCGTGGCACTCAATGTGTTAACAGTGTATCTTAAACAACAGCCAAGAGGGCCAGGAGATATGAGAGGTCCAAGGTTATTTTGGACTCCAGTTCTAGTGTGAAGACACAACAAAGCCATAGACCCATTCTTTGTTTGAATTATTTTCATCTTTGTTATTATATCTGGTATCTTATGTACGTCATGTAAATTATGTATTTAATGTACATCTGACCAAAGTTCTTTCTCACTCTGGTCAGATGTTAGTATGTCTGATTCAAGTTTATTTATTGGTTGTCATACAGAAGTACAGAATACTTTTATACAAAATGCTTCTTTCTGTTACGCTCCAGAGACTGTGCTAGACAAAAGGATAAGTATAAAATATAATAAGTATAGCAAGTATAAAATAGAAGTCACGTACGTAGACACAAGTGTTCAGTATGTACATTATGTACAATGCCTCTTGTCCAGGTGTGATGCTGCTGTGTGCAGCACATGGGCTATGGCGTCCTCTGTGGACCTGTTGGGGCGGTATGCAAATTGCAGGGGGTCCAGGTTGATGGGGAGGGAGGAACAGATGTAGCCCTTCACTAGCTTCTCATAGCACTTCATGGCTATGGAGGTGAGAGCTACAGGGCGGTAGTCGTTCAGGCAAGCGGGCGTAGATTTTTTTGGGTACAGGGATGATGGTGGACTTCTTCAGACAGGTGGGGATGACAGCCTGTTCTAAGGACAGGTTAAATATGTCAGTGAATACCGGGGCCAGTTGGTCGGCACAGACTTTTAGGACGCGGCCGGGGATGCCGTCCGGTCCTGCTGCCTTCCTGATATTCACTTTCTTAAAGGTCCTCCTCACCTCATGTTCTGTTATTCTGAACACTGAATCTCCATCAGCAGCGCCCCCCCCTCCATTGCAGTGGTTTGTAGGCTGGTGTTGTTATTCACAGCCTCAAACCTCACATAGAAGGTATTGAGATCATTTGCTAAGGAGATGTCACTGTTCAGTTTGAGGGAGGTGCCTTTGTAATCTGTCATCGTTCTGAGGCCCTGCCACATACCTCTAGAGTCAGCCTGTTCAAACTGAAGTTCAACTTTATCCCTATAACGCCGTTTTGCCTCTATTACTGCTCTCCTGACGTATCTCGCCGTCTTGTGTTCATTCATGTTGCCTGTCACAAGCCCGGCGTTGTAGGCTGAGGTGCGCACTTTCAGAGCCTCACGGACGGATTTATCTACCCAGGGCTTTTGATTTGGGTAATTTCTAATTGTGGTAGAGGGGATTGTTTCTTCTACCAGAGTACAGACAAAGTCAAGCCCCGTTTCAGTGTATTAGTTAATATTGGCTGTGTTATCACGGAACACACTCCAGTCTGTGCATTCCAGTGCAGCCTGGAGTGTCTCCTCTGACGTCACAGTCCAACGCTTAACCTCTCGCGATACTACCGGCGTGATTATAAACTGAGCTCTGTGGAAACAGAAATAAACTATCTTCTATATATTTTATAAATATAAAAATGTACTCAGTCTGAATTCCTACAGTTCACTGTCATGGCTCATTTGAATATTCCCCAACACATTCAAACAAAGCAGTATCTCAGGGAGGTAGCCACCAACCTACTGGCATGGTCAAAACTAATAGCCTGAACCACAATCCACACTAAACTGAAAACAGTTACACCGCCATGTGTGGGACTCTATTAATGCTTGCTTTAGGCTACAGCTACAAAGATATACAGAAAACAATAATCACAGTCACTATCTTCCTACTCACCATAGTAGACGATCCCTGGGGATTTACATAATGCCCTAACTGTATACTAAGCACTAGCAAATAGCAAATACTATACCAGAGATACTTTGATCTTCTTTGACGAGACCAAACCAGGCTCAGGATTTATGAGAGTCCACACACTGATCAAAGGATGAAAAAAGTATTGAATGTACTAAATGTACCAACTCATAATGAAATATGTAAATGTTAGGTATCAGTGGTGTAAAGCATGTGTGTGGATGAGTGATGTGTGGGGTACAACTGCTGCCAGACATCCAACTACAACTACTAGGAACCTACAAGGGCAATAATAATACCTTATGCATACTGCACCTTATGTGAATACTGTATACTTCAGTTAGTTATTATACTTCAATAGTTAATTATATTGATTTGTTATATTGTTTACACTGCTTGTTTTTACTACCTGTACCTCCCCTCCCCCATGTTGCTATGATGCCTGAATTTCCCCAAGGGGATCAATAGGGGAATATCTTATCTTATCAATGTAAAAGCAGAACTAATAAAAAATAAAGGCTACAATGAAGTCCCGGCTGCTCTGCAAACACAGGAGGGACCTCCTAACCTTGGTAGGCTATTCCTGAAAGACAGACAACAGAGAACCAGAGAGATAAAGGGCCTGTAGCATTCTGGCCCTCCTGCCGGGCCATGGACTACCCATTTCTTTCTTCCCCCTGCCCTTGTCATTAGCTCGCGTTTGCACTGCAGGAACTTCCCCCTGGAACTAGGGACTCAGTGCTTTTGCACCATGCAGACCAAAGTCTAAAGCCAAAAAGACCCTGCTCTCGGGGTAGGACTTTTCCAAAGTTCAGGAACTTTGCGTCGGAGGGGAGTGGCTACTGGCTAAGTACTTTCTGTCTCTGGTGTCGGAGAGGAGACACACCAAAATCGATTCCGAGACAACAGGCCCAGTACTTTGTATATGCAGCATTTAATTTCAACCGACATTGCCAAAATTCTGCAGCAATCAATACTGTGCCTTCAGTACAGTCCACCATTTACACCTTAAACACACTAACATTATGGGAAATGCGCTTGCCGTCTTCTCCAGACAGTCAGAAAGGCTGCAAGCTAGCCTAGCTTAGCACAAATGACTGTAAGTGGATAAAGACCAGTGTGTCTTTCAAGCTATGCTGATGTAAAATCACCCAAAATGTTAGAACTGCTGTTGTGAAAATGATGACTAAATTGCTTTGAACTCTATCTCCCTGGATATCAGCGAAATCAAGCCATTTCAGATATCCAATCAAACATTCTAGAGTTGAAAATTGTGAATTTCCAGGTATTTCAAGAAGAAAACATTTATAACAAATCAAATGATACATCTGAAGCTGATAAAATGACACACTTGATATTCACATTCCACCAAAAGGCTGAATTAAAGATTTATTGTACTGGATCTTTAACTTTGGAGCAATATTTAGACCTATTCCAGATAAGCTAGCATTACATGATTGGTACATATTCTCCAAGGTCTCTAGTTTCATATGATTTCCACTACAGCCTCTGAAAGACAGTAATGTTGATCCAGCGGCACAGTCTCTTTCAGAGGGGTAAATAATGGAGGGTTATGTATATAACCCAGTTCTATGAGTTATGGTGCGCTCAGCACCTGTCTGCATATATCTCGCTTCAGCGTATATACACTGAATAAAAAATTCCACCATGTACCTTTACATGCCAGCATTCATCTGGCCACACCCCCATCCGCTTACCTACATAAGCAGGGGTGGGGCCACACACTCATCTCCTTCCCAACAAATTTCACCACAATGAAAAATCAAGGGCCGCAGCGGCGTCCAGGTGCTGAGCACACCATAACTCATAGAACTGGGTTATATACATAACCCTCCGTTCTATGTCGTTATGGCTTGCTCAGCACCTGTCTGCATGACAGGGGCTGAGCGGGAGCCATAGCCCGACAAATACACCCTGCTGAGGCCCCCCACAACCATCAGACTGGGGAGGACCGAGCCCCCTCGACCCTCCCTAATGGAGGATACCCCCCCTATTGGAGGTTCACGGGAGGGCGACGGATCCGACCGTGCGAAGAGGCACTCAAGCAACTCAACGCACAGGGTGAGCAGACCGTGGCTTGACCCCACGACTACACACACGCACAACCCGCATGCCACCCGGGAACGAACGGAAGGAACAACCTCGTTACTGCCCCCAGAAATCACGGGGTCAAGAGCAAACCCAACCCCGTGGCAAGGCCGTAGCAGCGGAGTGCGAAGGAAGACCCAGACCCACTGAAGGGGCTGGATCCCCTGGAAAACGGGGGCCCGGAGAGGTCAATGACGCCAGGCATCAAGACCCCACCAGGTGGTCACTTAGTGACACCGCCCCCCACATCGCCAGCGTATTCGGATAAGGCCCCTCCAAGAGCGGGCCCTTTCTCCCCAATAGCACACCGCCTGGCACACTGACCCTGCAGAACAGGCAGTCAGCATGGCCGTAAGCACACAAAAAAGGTTAACCAACGGAAGCCGGAGCGCACCGGGGAAACCAGGCAACAGGCTGTAACCTGAGCCTGGAGCACTGCGGACGAGACAGGCGCCAAAGGAGTCGGCTGAAAACAGCCCCCCCGGCGGAGGGGCGTATGCTGGCGTTGTTGCATGACAAAGCCTCCATTAAAAAAAAACCACCCAGAGGGGTCGAGGCAGAGAAGGCTGACATGATTGGCAGACGTCATGAACGTGCAGGGGCACACTCAACCGGGTAACCCGGGAGTTGACACTGCTCCAACACACCAGGGAATCAACCACCCTCTTGATACCGACGGTGGTTGTTCCTATAACCCCTCAAGAAAAAACTCCAAAACACACCTGCAGGCATACACTGGCTATACCGCAGTACAAGTGTTTCAGTTTTCGAAAAAGGGTTATCCCAGGCCTACGGTATCTATGAAACTTTACTTCGGACCGGGCCCGGCGGCACGGGAAGCACAGGGTTACCAGAGGAGGTCCAAGACCACCCCAACAGCCCCCTCTTCGCCACGCGTGAGAGAGGAGCGAAAATAATGGAGAACCAGCCCTAAGCACACCGCACTTGGTATTCCCAGGCGGTCTCCCAACCAAGTACTAACCAGGACCGAACCTGCGTAGCGTCCGAGATCGGACGAGATCGGGCGTGTACAGGTTGGCATGGCCGTAAGCCCTTACGATAGTGCAGAGTACAATATGTACCCAACAAAGGGTCTCCACAGCGCCTAACCCTGTGACACCCGGACCGACCCGGCATTTTCCCCCCCGAAAAAAGCACAAGTCCCTCAGGGTACCAGAACAGCAGATCTGCATCCCCGGCGGACAACAGGTTAACTGACCTGGACCAGCGTGACCAGACCAGTCCCGTGTCCTAACCACACCGACATGCCCACTCCAGAAGAGGGGGTAGGTATGCGTGTCGATCTAAAACATGAAAAGAGGGCGCCACCCAGACGGTCCCATTTGGACCATGCTCAGTGGCCCACCCCAAGGGCGTGAGACCCCTCTACCTATGTTCAGATCTATTCCGTTAACATCCCTCAGATATGAACGAGAATTCATCGAGACAACCTAGTAAACTGACGCTCGGAAGAGACAAAACTCCATCCCAGTTGCCCTATAAAAACGCTGTTTTAACAAGCAACCAAGGCGCCCCTGTGTGATTCTTTAACAGAAACACACCGAGCCAGCACTATGTATGTGTCGAGACCCAAACACATCAATGGATAGTCTAGCAAGACACCAAACATTGTTCCTCCAAGTCGCCTGGGAGAACGACACGGAGCCGTCGTGCTTCATTTACCTTCCTCTTTTTATTCAAAAAAGAAAGAACACAGACTGACATGAATCCCTCGTGACGCAGCTGAGGGTAAAAATTGTTTACATTTTTACATCCCACCACCCTCCCATAGGGAGGAGATGGAAATCCCCAGAGAGACTTCCCATGCGAGCTGTATAGATTGAAAAGAATATATTGCAACATTGAGCTATGTAATATTTGGGTTAGGGCTCTCCGAGGAGGAGGCACTAAACCAATACTCGAATTGAATCGAATACACACACAATAGAGCAGAACTCCTTTTCGAAGTTCTACTCACCTTGACAATCTGAGGAGGAGGCTCTGAACTCTGAGGAGGCTCCCTCACAGGGAAGGAGAGTCCTAACTCACAGAAGGCCCGAGGAGGAGCTTCGTGAGGAGGAGTTCTGACAACTCCCTGAAACAGATCCATCACATGGACCTGAACAACTCACGGAAGTCTTACCAACAGAGACGCGCACAGTGACGTACTCTATGGCGGGGGAATTTCTGCGGTGCACACGCCCAATCTTCCAGGGCGTGGGACCAGGAAACTCCCTCCCCCCCCCCCCCCCTCTTACCCTGTAATGTGCCGAACAGCAACGTGACAGGAACCTTGAAGGACAGGAGGTTTTAACCCCTGACCAGGGGTGCAGTCGTGCACACACGCGGTTACACGCCGTGTTACTAGATCACTGAGGCAGAAGTACGCACGATCGCACACGGATGTGTACTCGCGTGTACGCGCACATAAAAATGCGCTCTATCCATTTGTTGTGCGCTAAGTACCCGGCCACGGCTACAAACCACGGCAATGGGGGGGGGGGGGGTCTGCTGATGGAGACTCAGTGTTCAGGGTAACAGAGCATGAGGTGAGACGGATCTTTAAAAAAGTGGATATCAGGAAGGCAGCAGGACCGGACGGCATCCCCGGCCGCGTCCTAAAAGTCTGTGCCGACCAACTGGCCCCGGTATTCACTGACATCTTCAACCTGTCCTTGGAACAGGCCGTCATCCCCACCTGTCTGAAGAAGTCCACCATCATCCCTGTACCCAAAAAATCTACGCCCGCTTGCCTCAACGACTACCGCCCTGTAGCCCTCACCTCCATAGCCATGAAGTGCTTTGAGAAGCTAGTGAAGGGCTACATCTGTTCCTCCCTCCCCATCAACCTGGACCCTCTGCAATTTGCATATCGCCCCAACAGGTCCACGGAGGACGCCATAGCCCATGTGCTGCACACAGCAGCATCACATCTGGACAAGAGGCAGGGGAACTATGTGAGAATGCTGTTCATCGACTACAGCTCAGCATTCAATACCATAGTCCCCTCCAAACTCATAGCCAAGCTCAGGGACCTGGGCTTGAACTATGACCTGTGCCAGTGGGTCCTGGACTTCCTGACGGGCAGACCCCAGGTGGTAAGAGCCGGCAACTGCACCTCCTCATCCATCACGCTCAACATAGGGGCCCCCCAGGGCTGTGTTCTGAGCCCCCTCCTCTACTCCCTGTACACACATGACTGCGTAGCACAGCGGAACAACAACACCATCATCAAATTTGCTGATGACACAGTAGTGGTGGGACTGATCTCTGCCAACGACGAAAGGGCCTACCTGGAAGAGGTAGAGAACCTGTCACAGTGGTGTCAGGAGAACTGCCTCTCCCTGAACGTCAGCAAAACAAAAGAGATGATTGTGGACTTCAGGAGGTCGGGGGTCAAGGACTACAGCCCCCTCAGCATCGACGGGGCACCAGTTGAGAGAGTGAACAGTTTCAAGTACCTCGGAGCCCACATATCCGAGGACTTGACATGGACCACACACATTGACAGTGTTGTGAAGAAGGCACGACAACGCCTCTACTTCCTCAGGCGCCTAAGGAAGTTCCAAGTCAGTCAGAAGATCCTTAGGAACTTCTACTCATGTACAATAGAGAGCATCCTGACCGGCAACATCACCTCCTGGTTTGGGAATAGCACTGCAAAAGACCGTAGCAGACTACAAAGAGTGACACGTTCAGCCGAACGCACAATTAGAGGGGGGCTTCCCACCCTCCAGAACATTTACAACAAGCGGTGCAAGGGGAAGGCTAAGAGAATTATTAAGGACTCGAGCCACCCGAACAACTGCCTTTTTGAACTGCTGCCGTCAGGCAAGCGATACCGGAGTCTTATGGCGAGCACAGAAAGACTCAGAAGGAGCTTCTATCCCCAGGCCATCAGGCTGCTAAACGAACAATAATCGCTAAACGAACAATAATCACTATGCAACAACCATCAAATGCACACAGCACACACACCCACACGCACACACTCACTCAAACAAACAACACACTGCAGCACCCACTCTCCACACTTTAGATCACACAAACACACTTACACTTTATATTTATTGATAAAGGATTTGCACTACAACTCGTACACCTACTGTGAATTGTACCTAAACTGCACCTCGTCCATTTATGCCTTGCACTATATAGTATTGTATATTAGTACACTGCACAGTATTGTATATTGTATGGTAACTACGTCTACGAACATTGTACATATGTCTAAACTGAACACTGTGACCTCTTTTTTTACTTCTAATTTTTACTATTTTTACTATGTTTTTATTTCATACTTATCTTGTCATGCACAGTCTCTGGAGCGCAACAGTAAGAAGCATTTTGTACAAAAGTATTCTGTACTTCTGTATGACAACTATTAAAGAAACTTGAAACTTGAACCCATAACAAAAGCGCGTCTTCAACCACGCCCCCGCCCGCAAATACAAACAGATCATTTGACAATGATCCCACTGTCCCCCACAACAGAGACAGCTGTGCTGCCACTCCACAACAAGGCAAGTAACCGCATTTAAAACAGCTTTTCTTTTTTTCTAGTCTATAGGCCCTAATGTATTTGTCCAGATTGACTAAGGTAGGCTATTTGCCTGTTTGTTTATCTTGAAATAAATAATGGTGGCACTGGAAATAATCATGTTTTAATTCAATGTGATCACTGATTAATCTTGTACTGACAAAATGCAGATATATTCTTACAAATAAATGTATTTGCCACGCAATCACATTGGAAGAATAATAATACAATAATTCAGTACATTGGAATACTGACAAAGCCATACTTGGTAATTTACTGTACAACTGGGTTAGGACATTTGTAGGGGCCAGTTTCGAATTGCAGTCTCCCGTAGTTGTTTTTTGAGTGTTTTTGAAAGTGGGTAGTGATTCACATTCCTTTACAGCTTTGGGTAGAGCGTTCCACATTGAATCCCTGATTCCCTGCCCCCTCATCAAGTTTGGTGTGAACGATGGGCTGTGTCTGTGATTGCCATGGAATGCCATTCCATCCATAGAGGCCATTAGTGACAGTGTCATTGTCTTTTAACCATACCTGTTGACAATATAATTTCTTTATATATTGAAGGCTACATCCTGCTACCTTTTTCAGCTTCGCTATTTATAAAAAAAAAAATAAAAATCTGTTCTGTGCGCATGCACGTACCCGCGCGCATGCGCGCGCATGCACGGCGTGTTACCAGTTCCCATATTACCACTGCACCCCTGCCCCTGACCAATCAAAAAGGGGAGGAAAGGATTACCAGTTCACCCCTTTACGACCCCACACCCATGATACGATGTAATGACAAAAAAGAACATGACACAGTCATAGTCAGCTACATGAAGTGTCTAACAGCTTCACACAGCTCATGTGCTAACCTGCTATCTGATTTTTACTAAGGAAAAAACACAGAATAGAGAGGGCCCCTTTAAGAGCCCCGGTACCAGACTTACACATGTGCTTCTGTGGCCAACCTAACCCAGTTGTAGATCACAAGACACATACAACCCTTTATCACAACAAAAAATGGCAAGTACACTCTTGCTACAGAGGAACGCCGTTTTTCATAACGAGAGAATACAGAATCCTCGATTATGTATCGGCCACAGGCCTTGCTAAGCACACACGATAAGCGACCAAACAATCTTTTCTTTAGGAAAATATAGTTCCTCAAGCAGTTAGCACAACCCCAGCAATTAAGCTAAGGGTTACATCGTATCCCCACAAACACAGTGACACAATATATTGTAAACAACATGTCTGAGAGGAGGGTGGGGAAGCCCCAGGGAACCGGGGGGATCACCCCTCCTACCTTACCCTTGATACGGCCCAGTTGAACAGGTAACCCTGTTAATATGTGAACACACTGTTCATTGTCATTACAGGCTGAGAAAAGAATTCATTCTTCACTCATATGTCACTAAGCATAGCTTTATAGGTTAATTAACCCCATTAGTTGTGAGTTCACGGTACCTGAACACACATGATGTTCTCAACACAACTAACCAGATCATTTTTACACATGTAAAACAACAACCCGATTTGTATGGAGAGAGAAACTATACCAGTGACAAGACAATTCACACACAACACGCGTTGTATACATCGTTATTACAAAACATTTAGAAGGGAAGGAAGAAGAAGTGTTTAAGGTCCGGTCGGGACCTTCCTACCGTGAGCGTAGGCCAAGCGAACTGCAATCTGGCTAACGGGGCACCGACGTTAAACACAGCATTCCTGTGTTGACGACGAGGGCAGCGTCGCTGCGCCACCCAGCCGCTACGGTTCTCCATGTTGACGCAGTCCTCGCCGGCCGGGCTCCCGGTAGGTTTGACTAACATCCTCTGTCAAAGATGATGTCGTAGTCAGAGTGTTTAAGGCATCTTATAGTCACAGAAAACGTTCAACAGTGTAGCATTAAGCTAACAGCCGTTCGGCTGATAGCAACAAGCTAACGTATACCAGCCTGGTAAACACAGCGAGCTAACGCCTCAGCTAACAGCTGCGCAGCTAACAGCTGACTGGCTAACACAGTAGTCCATAAACTAGCACGCAAGCTAAGCAGCTATCACCTGAACTGTATACAATGACATAACAAGCCACACTTCAGACAGGCCGCTGTCCCAATCCCTCCCCTAACAGGGAAAAGAAAAAGAAATGTCAGAACACAGTTGTCAACGGTGATCCAGACATACACGGGGCCCTTTGAGCATGGAACTTCCGATAAAGAAGAACCTATGCCCACATTTCCTCGTTAGGGTATACTTCCATTTGTATATGAAAGATGGGGCCTGCACGGGACAGAGAAGCATCCGCTCTAGAATCCTGGGATCACCAGGACCTAGCGCGGCCCACTAGAATAGCCATCATGGGCGTCAGACCAAGATCCCCCGACCGCCGTTTAAGCCGAGCAGAGAACCCTAGTCTGGATTCGGCGTTTCGTAATTGTTAGCTAACCCCCACAGCATCAACAACAACCAGAGCTCGCAAGCAAAACAGTACGTACCCAACCTGGAAACAACCGCTTCTCACAATAGTCGGTGCGTCCTACAGTCCAGCTGTGTTGCTGGAGGGTAACCCCATCCAGCCGCAGCAAGGAGGATTGTAGTTGGGAAGCATGTCAGCGGCGTGAGCTCCTAATACGAAAAAAACGTTGAAGGTCGGAATGATCCAGACACTCCAGTAACGAAGACAATATCGCCGTATTTTCTCGAAAATAGTGAGAGCAATATCGCCGTATTTTCTCGAAAATAGTGAGAGAGAAAATAAAGATATGATGTCAACGTATCTCCTTGTTCTTCTGTTTTCGTTTCCTCAGACTAAATATTTTTCTTCACGTCAAGTGGGCATGTGAGCAGCACTTAGCTTGTGATGAAATTTGAGAAGGAGATGAGTGTGTGGCCCCACCACTGCTTATGTAGGTAAGCGGATGGGGGTGTGGCCAGATGAATGCTGGCATGTAAAGGTACATGGTGGAATTTTTTATTCAGTGTATATACGCTGAAGCGAGATATATGCAGACAGGTGCTGAGCACGCCATAACGACATAGAACTGCTAGATTGACAGATTTTTACTATTTTACTATATCATGTCTTTATTTTCATTTGAAAAGAATAGCAATTTAGATTAAAAAGAAAATCGTGAGACAAAAATATTGCTGTGAAGACAAACCCGTTCAGTAGGTTTTTGCCTTGCATTCCCTTTCACTCAAGGCACAGCTCTTCTGATCTCCTATCGTTATACGTTCATCTCAGCTGATCGTGTTCCTGATATGCAGCAAAAATACAGCGGGACTGAACTGATTAGACTCGTGAGGCAGTGTGATATCGCTGAACATGCTGCTACGAGTGCATCGACTCGAGCTGATGAAAGCACTGCATGGGATAAAGATGCATACGATGCCAGATAGCAAAATATTCAACCTTCAGGGAATAACCCCACCCATGAGAAAGATGGGGTTATTGTGCCATCTGGGGTTCAAATGTGCCATCTCTACGAGTCAAAATTAGTATTCTTCCACTTTCACAATCCAAAATCTGAATGTTCACAGATAAAAAAATATATTATCTCTCAAATAAAAGCACCACAAACGTAAATAGTTAATGCATTACATCACATTCAGTGAAACACCATGAACCTAAATGGCAAAAAAGCTGTCTCGTGAAAATATATAATAGGCTACATGGTTATAAACCAGGGTGTTACATTTAATTGCATGTAATTGCCTGCTTCACTAAGGTAGGGTTTTCCTGAATAATTTGAAGCATTTAAAGGGGAATACCACCCATTTTATGAATTCACATGATGTTCTTCCTGTGCCCCAGGACAGTTCAGTCAGTATCTGTGAATACGCACCACTTTCTGATAAAGCTAGGAATCCGAAAGAGAACCCTCTTATCAGTGATGTAACTGCAATGTAATCTGTTGCTGCTCCCTATAGACAATAAATGTGTTTCTTACACCCAAATTAGGTCTACACTCTAGTTCAGACCTTCTAGCGACACTAGAATTTAAACCTCATTTGGGTGTAAAAGCTCCAACAAACATGACATCACATCCATTGTCTATGGAGCCCTAGATTTTCCGTCCCACTTATTTTTAGGTTTAGGAGAGTTGGTGTGTGTTCACAAATACTGAACTGACCTGGGGCACAGGAAGAACATAATTAGATTAGATTAAAATGTATTGTCATTATACAGGATTAAACGTGTTGACAGAATCTGGCTATGGGGCGACAAGAGGCATGGTTTCTATCTTTAG
The DNA here is from genome assembly GCF_963971535.1 of Notolepis coatsorum. Taxonomy (NCBI): domain Eukaryota; kingdom Metazoa; phylum Chordata; class Actinopteri; order Aulopiformes; family Paralepididae; genus Notolepis; species Notolepis coatsorum. The sequence goes on from NC_140176.1 coordinate 62,295,809, forward strand.
CCTTTGGCGTGGTTTATTCATTCACATGTTAAACAGCAGTTCTAGAGTTCTCCTCTCACTGAGAGGCAGGTGGAAGAGAGGTAGAGGGGGAGGAGACATCTCTATTTATACTCGCCACCTGGTGGTATCATGAGTGGCTCCGGATCTCCTCTCTGGTAAACAAGAATACCCTGAATACTCTGGCAGGAGCACTCATTCAAGGGTACTACCACTATGCGTGCACCTCATGGTACCAAAGCACCTCAAAGGCGCTAAAAACAAGATTACAAACATCACAAAACAAACTGGTCAGACTACTACTTGACCTTACCCCCAGAACCCACCTCACCCCTGCCCACTTTGACAACCTAGGATGGCTTCGAGTAGATGACAGAGTACAGCAACTTGCAATGGGCCTGGTCTACAAGATACACTATACAACTAAGGTACCCATGTACATGTCAAAATACTTCCCAAAGGTCAGTGAATACCACAACCACTACACCAGAGGAAGCTCAACAAATCATGTTAAACCCAGATTCGGCTCAAACAAGGGACTAAACACGTTTCGCAATTATGCCACATCAATGTGGAACGCCCTACCCAAAGCTGTAAAGGAATGTGAATCCCTACCCACATTCAAAACCGCTCTTAAAGAGCACCTACGGGAGGCTGCAATTCGAAACTGGCCACCGTAAATGCCCAAATCCCCCACCACCTCCTAATAGACAGTCTCCTCCCCGCCGTATGTATATTTCTCTCCCACCCACCCCCTCCAAATGTACAGTCTCCACCCCATCATATGTATATACTCTGTCAGGATCTAGGGGTAACAGTACTGTATATTTGAATACCGTTTATGTCACAAATGTATCAATACTAAATACCTATATGTCCCTATACCATAAATGTCATGTATGTTGTGTATGTCATAAATGTCATAAATGTCTATATGAATTGAAAATGGGGGACCCTGATGTAAACAAGACAAACGTCTTTCTCAGGTCTGCATCCCCTTAACAATTGTATGTATTGAGCCGTACTGTATTGTACCCATTCTTCAATCTGTTAAATAAAGTTTTCATTCATTCATTCATCCGCCTAGAGCGCCCTCTAGTGGAAACAGTTATATATGCAGTTAGACAGTTACTTGCAATCCTACATAGAACCTCTAACTTCAACACTCCCACTTAGGGTTGTTTAGCACACTGGTTAACTTCTCCAAAAACATTTTACAAAGAAAATAATACAACCCAAAACATCAAAATAATATGGCAGTCAATATGATGATGATATTCTATATCAAGTTTCAAGTTTCAAGTTTCTTTAATAGTTGTCATACAGAAGTAAAGAATACTTTTGTACAAAATGCTTCTTACTGTTGCGCTCCAGAGACTGTGCAAGACAAGATAAGTATGAAATAAAAACATAGTAAAATTAGAAGTAAAAAAAGAGGTCACAGTGTTCAGTTTAGACATATGTACAATGTTCGATGCATATCGACATGTTTACATCTATGTCGGCACACTGGGTTCCTAGCAATCACAATGGTTCCCTGGTTGCCCTCATAAACAACAGTCTTCATATATACATAGGTGTCCATCACTTCGAGCAGTTGTTCTAATCTAGATAAACACATTTCTGCATTGTCATAGCTAGAAACATACACTCGGCTTCACAGGTTGATAGTATCACTGTGGGCTTTAAGCCCTAAACCCTTGCTGCCCTTTCTGAAACAATTTTTTTTACTCACTACAAAACATAGGTCAGGGCGAGTACAGGTTGTCAAACAACTGAGGCTACCCACAGCTTCTCTACACATCTCTTACATCAGTCAAAACATTTCAGGATATTTTCCACATAATTAAATCATTTAGAACATGGTAAATCATCCACCTCTGTACTTAAACATGGAATCCACTCAGGTATTTAAAGGAAAACTCCAACATTTTGGGAAATTAGCTTACTTAACATCTTCCCTGGAGTTAGACAAGAAGATACATACATTTTTTGTCTCTGTGCGTGCATTTAGCTTAGGGAACAGTCGCTCCGTTAGCGTAGCTTAGCTGCATCACTGGAAGTGGGGGGGTTTTAGAGCCTGACGTTCCCTACAGTGCCCTACAGTCACCAAATACACTCCAAATACAACTCCAAAACATTCCTGTAAACATGTTGTGACCTGTGTATTTACCACGTGGAGAAATAAAAAATTATTGAATTAGACAATTACGTTTTCTAAGCAGATATACTCTTAACTATTTTTTGGCGAACGACTCCTCTCTGCGCGCAGTCAGTGATTTCTACGTGGAAGCCGTGTTTGTTTACATTGTCATTCATTCAAAGGATCCGAACCGATTGAAGTTTATGGATACCATGACTTAAAATCCTCTTACCTTGACGATTAAAAGCCTCCCCAATTTAGAAAACAGTAATCCATGGTTGGTATTGATAATATACTACTAACTACTGTACGCTCGGAACTAACCAGAGCTAATACTAAAGCTAATATAATGACTTCCTTTCTGGGGGTTTTCAAAATAAAAGAGCGACGTCTATAGCAGCGGAATACATTTATTTTGTACATTATCTAACGTTAACACGAACCTAAACTAACGTTACAACTAACCTAAAGTTAGTTTAGGTTCGTGTTAACGTTAGATAATGTACAAAATAAACGTATTCCGCTGCTATAGACGTCACTCTTTTATTTTGAAACCCCCCAGAAAGGAAGTCATTATATTAGCTTTAGTATTAGCTCCGGTTAGCTCCGAGCGTACAGTAGTTAGTAGTATATTATCAATACCAGCCATTGGATTACTGTTTTCTAAATTGGGGAGGCTTTTAATCGTCAAGGTAGCAGGATTTTAAGTCATGGTATCCATAAACTTCAATCGGTTCGGATCCTTTGAATGAATGACAATGTAAACAAACACGGCTTCCACGTAGAAATCACTGACTGCGCGCAGAGAGGAGTCGTTCTGCAAAAAATAGAAAACGTAATTGTCGAATTCAATAATTTTTTATTTCTCCATGTGGTAAATACACAGGTCACAACATGTTTACAGGAAAGTTTTGGAGTTGTATTTGGAGTGTATTTGGTGACTGTAGGGCACTGTAGGGAACGTCAGGCTCTAAAACCCCCCCACTTCCAGTGATGAAGCTACGCTACGCTAACGGATCGACTGTTCCAGTGACGTCGTTTGAGTAAAAGGCAAGGTATACTAAAGCATTTTTAGTATAGAAATGTGTCAACAGACTAAAGCAGGGAACCACAATATTTTGCATACGAATTATGCAGGATGTAATATCATAACTGTCTATTACTTTTCTTGCAATTGAGACAATTTTCCTTAGGTACGGTTTTGAGGTGTGTGTTCAACAGAATGTAGTATCAAAAACACATTCACAAAAAGTATGGGTTACTGAATGCTGAACTGCACTGTTATAATCACTAAGCCATTGTAAGACCTTACCTGTGTCCCTGTATCACTTGTCTCTGCTGCCCTTTGATTAAAAAACGTCCCTATGTCCATTTTCCTTTTTTTTGGGGGCATATTTCAGTTAGTCACAGTAAAAGTCACCTAGTAAAAGTGAGATAATTGACAATATCAAAACATGCTAGGGCTGTACCGAATAGTTCGAAGCTTCATTCATAATGTTGACATTCAAATTCTAAATCAACATACAATTTTTTTATTATTTTTTATTTTTTGCCAAGGTATGGCGAGTGCCATACCTTGCCATACCAGAACGACGCCCTTAAGCTAAATTCACGCACAGAGACAAAAAAGGTATGTATCTTCTTGTCTAACTCCAGGGAAGATGTTAAATAAGCTAATTTCCCAAAATGTTGGAGTTTTCCTTTAAACCTGGGCCCTCATTCATCAACGTGGACGTAGAACATGTCCTATTTTCACACGTAAGCAGAGGATGTAGAATCAGTGTACGCACAGGAAAATCGGGATTCAACACACGTGCGTACGCAGGTTCTACGCACACCTGTCATGATGAATATGACTTTGATCCTACGTTTGAGCTCGTGCACTGTTTTAAGTATTTGCATACCAGAACCGCCCCGATTAACCATATACGGTAATGGTATACCCCCATGAAATGTGGAAAAATGGACTAAGCCGAGGGAAGCGTGTTATGAGAACGGTGATGTCGGATATGATATCTATTAACCATTGCTGCCTGGGCAGCGCAAACACTAATAAAGACCGCGCTGGAATATGACTGCCTTTTCCCGTGTTGTTTGATTAATACCCAGGGATTAAAGTTCTCCTCAATTTTATTCCAAATCGCGATGGATCTCCCGTAAATTTTCTACCTGCTGCATATGATTTCTAGAGGCATACTACAATCTATTTTGATGTCAGTATTGGGTAGCCTATATAAACAATAATACGAGAGCATATACAAGAACAATGAATCTCACTGCATGTATGATGTAGCCTGCCTTTCAATACATGAACTTGAATTCCATCATGTTTGTGTGCGGGACTCACAAGGCTGTTGTCACAATGGGTGGTACCGGTACATTGATAACAGTCCACACAATATCACCATGGACCATGCCATAGCCTATGTTCTATTAGGACATGATCTGTGACGACAAATGTTCTAGAATGTTTGATTAAGATATCATACTCTGACAGCATGCCTATGATCAACATAAACGCGAACTTGAATCCCATCATATACATAGTCTGTCCACTATCTGGTGTCATTGCAATGCGTTTTCTATTCTTTCTTATACAGTAAAAAGGGAGAAGAACACTCTATCGTGGGTGTTCATATGACTTGTATTCTGCTTACAGCTTCGAAATTCCACTTGTTTCGTTTAACGTAAAGCCTTTTAAATATAATCAAAACGTTCCCGTGTTTCTGCGGTCTGTGCGCAAAATAATAACGAGTTGAGCTTTATGATTTATGATGAATTGAAAATGGGGGACCCTGATGTAAACAAGACGAAAGTCTTTCTCTGGTCTGCATCCCCTTAACAATTGTATGTACTGAGCTGTACTGTACTGTACCCATTCTGCAATCTGTTAATAAACTTTTCAATCAATCAATCAATCAAGCTACGCGGAGCGCAGTCAGTCAGTAGCCTACACCCCGTATATTCCGATAACGCTATATAAACCATGCTGCATTCATTCTGAGAGAAAGATCTATTATTCCAAATGCTATTTATAGGGTTTTGACCATAATTACACTACTGTTGCTATTTTACAATGAACTATAATGAATTACGGTTCATACAGAACATGCCAGTGTTATTATGCACAGAAGCTCATTTCCTTGTTGTAATAATATATTCTACCACTGGGCGTCAGCTAAGTGTGGTCCGAGCTGTGCGTAAATATAAGCACAGAGTCAAGTTCAAGTTGAAATTGATGAATCCCACTCTTTGCTTAGAAATGATCGTACGCACAGGGTAAGCACAAATCTGTGCGTAAGACACATTGATGAATGAGGGCCCTGGATTCTACTACTCCCATATTTAAACATGGAGTATCCTCCTCCTGCATTTAAGCAGTGTAGCCACCCTCCTTCAGTATTTAAACATGGAGTACCCTCCTTTAGCATTTAAGCAATTAGCTACGAACCATACTTTGTACTTGTTGTCGTGGCCTTCAATACCCTCCTTGATTGAATGCACCCATTTCCCTCCCACTGTCTGTCTGCCCTCTGGTAACATCGAATACACCCATTTTCCTCCCACTGTATGTCTGCCCTCTGGTAACTTGTTTAGAGTAAAGGTGTGGTTGTCCTCTAGGGACCTCATCTCCTCATCCCTTGCTCTCTCCCATTTACTTGATTCAGGGGACACTATGGCCTCTTTAAAGGTCGGTGGTACCCCACTGACTACCCTGTAGCAGTAATCAATGATGGTGAGTGTACTGTCATCCTCATCACTCCCTCTCCAGGCATAGTCTGTCAGATACTTTGGGGGTTTGTGTTCCCTTGAGGGATACTTCCCACTGCTTGGGGCACTTGACGTCACCCTCGGGTGCTCCTCGTCATCGCCCTCTGGGGGTGGCTGACTGTCTGTCTGCACGACCGTGCTAAGTACACTGGGCTGAATGTCTGTGTGTACGACCGTGCTAAGTACACGGGGCTGAGGTGTCTCTGTTTCTTCACACCTTACTCTGGAGTCCAGCTCTGGCTCCTCTGTCTGTGTCTCGCTCTCACATGTTGTCTTTGTGACGAACTTGACTAGCCTGTGTTTCTGCACTCTCACTCTACCGGGATGATAAACTAGGAGAGCGGGGCTTCCATTGTCATGCCCTACAAAGAGTCCTTTTTCACATCTGGACTCGAGCTTTCCTCTGTACTGCAGGTACGCATAGCACACTGATCCAAATTTGTGCATTCTAGCTAGATTACACTAGCCATAGGCTCTTAGGTAAGTTACTGTCTACTAGCTTACACCTAGCCATTTCGAAAAGGGTGCGCCATTTCCTCTCTGCCACTCCGTTCTGGTGTGGGGGATATGGACATGACGTCTCGTGTCTTATCTTGTACCTTCTCAACAGTGATTGGAACTCTCTGTTTGTGAACTCGGTTCCGTTGTCGGACCTCAAGCATCTTACGTTACCATAAGGGGCTACGTCTGCCAGGAATTTCTCTGTGGCCTGGAGTGTGTCACTCTTTGCTTTGAGAAAGTAAACAAACACTGATGACATGGGACGACGCACCTGTGTCCACGATCAGTCCCTTCCTCTGGGCCCGCTGCAGCTGCGCCGGCCTGGCGATGCACGCTGTCCGTGCCCCAAAAGCGAAGTCTTCTTGTCCCGTTATTCTCCGGGCGTCGTATCGATCCGTCTCACGTCGACCGTCGCCGCCATCGTGTCCGCTGCCGCCATCTTGTCCGCTGCTGCCATCTTGTCCACACCCGCCATCTTGTCCGTAGCCGCCGTCTCGTCCATGGCCGTCATCTTGTCCATGCGCGTATCGCGCACTCTGGTCTTGTTTCTTCATGCACGCTCTGTCTGTGTGCCCCGTGGATTTGCAGAAGCTATACCAGACAGTCTTTGTGCAGTCGCCTCTCCGATGGCCTTTCTCTCCGCATCGCCAACACGCCAGCTCCGCCGTGGTCCTGGTCCTCTCCCTTGGCGTCGCTCGGGCCTTCAGCACCCACTCTCCCGCCTCCGCAGCGGCTGGGTGGGTATCTTCTGAGGCCTCGAAGTTTCTTAACTTGGCCTTGAACTTTCCCAGCGTCATGTCCGCTGAACCGTGTGTTACCAGGAGTGTGAACGGTTTGTACAGCTCCGGTAGTCCTCTCATCACCATCGCCATCATTAGCCCATTGCTTGGTGCTTCTCCTGCACTCTTCAATGCCGTCATGGCCTGCTCAGCTCTGATGACGTATTCGGTCACCGTCTCGGTGTGCCCCTTCCTCAGTCCAGTTAGTGTTATGTAGAGGGCCACGACTCGGGGTCTTCCTTGCCCGATGTAATGCTCTCTCAACACCCCCAGGCTTTCTCTGCCTTTATTCTTTAGTGTCACGGAATATCAGCCCCAAGCTTGTGTCGTCGAGCAGTGGTGCTAACTCACAGTACGCGTCTGCGTTACGCTGGTCGTCCAGGGCTTGTTCTTCCGCCGTCAGTGGTCCCGTGGGGGCTGTCAAGATCATCGTCTTCAGTCCCGCACCGTGCATGCAGCATAACATGCGCTCTTCCCAGAGCTTGTAGTCCTCTGCTTTTCCATTGAATGAGGGCCATTTGCTCCTTCCCTTGGTCGCCATCCTCTTGGTTGATGGTAGGCGTAGCTTTAGCTCTTGTTGACCTAGCGTCTAGCCACGCGGTGCTCCCGGTGCTAACCTAGCCTATACTTTAGCTAAGCTTGCTACCCTTATTATTTCGCCCCGGCGTGATCTGGGCCCATAACCTGTTGACAGAATCTGGCTATGGGGCGACAATAATGTGGTCAAGAGGCATGGTTTCTATCTTTAGCCTTTGGCGTGGTTTATTCATTCACATGTTAAACAGCAGTTCTAGAGTTCTCCTCTCACTGAGAGGCAGGTGGAAGAGAGGTAGAGGGGGAGGAGACATCTCTTTATATACTCGCCACCTGGTGGTATCATGAGTGGCTCCGCCTAGAGCGCCCTCTAGTGGAAACAGTTATATATGCAGTTAGACAGTTACTTGCAATCCTACATAGAACCTCTAACTTCAACAAAACTGGGTACAAAATATACAAATTGTTACTCCTGAGTGTATGCTAATCATATATATATGATATCCCGTCTCCCTGTCTCCCTGTCTCCCTGTGAGTGGCTGTCCTGGAGTGATGACCGGAGTGCTGGACGTCCCGTGATGACACCCACCCAGGATGCGATCCCCCTCTGCGTGCCCCCCTGTCTCCCTATCTCCGACCGGAGTGATGACTGGAGTGCTGGACGTCCCGTGATGACACCCACCCAGGATGCGACCCCCTTCTGCGTGCCCCCCTGTCTCCCTATCTCCGGCTGTCTCGTAGTGATGACCGGAATGTTCGACGTCCAGTGATGACCGGGAGGATGCAACCCTCTCTGCGTCGCCTCCTTTCTCCCTGTCTTCGGCTGTCTCGGAGTGATGACCAGAGTGTAGAACGTCCCGGGAGGACACACCCCTGTGCCTCAACTAGAGCCGCTATCAGTTCTATCTTTAATCTTATAAAATGTTCAGTTGTTATCACTATCAGCTGTATATTTAATTTTTCAAAATGTTCAGTTATATATATTAAGGCCGGGCCGCTGACGCATTTACCGAGCTAAGTTAATGCCGGACTATTATCGCGCATTAAAGAAATTGACGCGGTTAATCTATTCTCAAAATTGGGTCTGGGAGCCAATTACATTAGCTGATGTACACCTGGTCGAATTACTGTGTGTGCGACTGTGCGTAGAACTCCTGTGTGCAGGAGACACATTGAGGGCGTGTTTGTTTACACACTGCTACACTCACGTCGCCAATAAACATAATAGTTCAAGACATTGCGTCAGTCTGAGAGAAGAATCAAGCATCGGAAATACATTTGGACTGCAGTATTCTGTTGTGGATGGTTAAAACCTTTGTTTACATATTGTGGTATGGTGTGGATTAAAAAGTTCGTTTCCGGACACGTTTGCTGCCTGAAATCAAGCTGGCGGGCTCGTTCAGCTAGAACCTCCACCACAAGTCTCTGTAAGTAAGCTAGCTAATGGCTAATGCATCCTTACTGGCAAATATTTTCATATCTTAAGCAACGTTGCAACTTGCAAGGCGCTTATAATGAAACACTCCAACGGCAACATCAATTGTTCATCAATTCATTCAACCTAGCGTGCACTTATTTTCATCCTTTCTTCATGCACGCTCTGTCTGTGTGCCCCGTGGATTTGCAGAAGCTACACCAGACAGTCTTTGTGCAGTCGCCTCTCCGATGGCCTTTCTCTCCGCATCGCCAACACGCCAGCTCCGCCGTGGTCCTGGTCCTCTCCCTTGGCGTCGCTCGGGCCTTCAGCACCCACTCTCCCGCCTCCGCAGCGGCTGGGTGGGTATCTTCTGAGGCCTCGAAGTTTCTTAACTTGGCCTTGAACTTTCCCAGCGTCATGTCCGCTGAACCGTGTGTTACCAGGAGTGTGAACGGTTTGTACAGCTCCGGTAGTCCTCTCATCACCATCGCCATCATTAGCCCATTGCTTGGTGCTTCTCCTGCACTCTTCAATGCCGTCATGGCCTGCTCAGCTCTGATGACGTATTCGGTCACCGTCTCGGTGTGCCCCTTCCTCAGTCCAGTTAGTGTTATGTAGAGGGCCACGACTCGGGGTCTTCCTTGCCCGATGTAATGCTCTCTCAACACCCCCAGGCTTTCTCTGCCTTTATTCTTTAGTGTCGCGGAATATCAGCCCCAAGCTTGTGTCGTCGAGCAGTGGTGCTAACTCACAGTACGCGTCTGCGTTACGCTGGTCGTCCAGGGCTTGTTCTTCCGCCGTCAGTGGTCCCGTGGGGGCTGTCAAGATCATCGTCTTCAGTCCCGCACCGTGCATGCAGCATAACATGCGCTCTTCCCAGAGCTTGTAGTCCTCTGCTTTTCCATTGAATGAGGGCCATTTGCTCCTTCCCTTGGTCGCCATCCTCTTGGTTGATGGTAGGCGTAGCTTTAGCTCTTGTTGACCTAGCGTCTAGCCACGCGGTGCTCCCGGTGCTAACCTAGCCTATACTTTAGCTAAGCTTGCTACCCTTATTATTTCGCCCCGGCGTGATCTGGGCCCATAACCTGTTGACAGAATCTGGCTATGGGGCGACAATAATGTGGTCAAGAGGCATGGTTTCTATCTTTAGCCTTTGGCGTGGTTTATTCATTCACATGTTAAACAGCAGTTCTAGAGTTCTCCTCTCACTGAGAGGCAGGTGGAAGAGAGGTAGAGGGGGAGGAGACATCTCTTTATATACTCGCCACCTGGTGGTATCATGAGTGGCTCCGCCTAGAGCGCCCTCTAGTGGAAACAGTTATATATGCAGTTAGACAGTTACTTGCAATCCTACATAGAACCTCTAACTTCAACAAAACTGGGTACAAAATATACAAATTGTTACTCCTGAGTGTATGCTAATCATATATATATGATATCCCGTCTCCCTGTCTCCCTGTCTCCCTGTGAGTGGCTGTCCTGGAGTGATGACCGGAGTGCTGGACGTCCCGTGATGACACCCACCCAGGATGCGATCCCCCTCTGCGTGCCCCCCTGTCTCCCTATCTCCGACCGGAGTGATGACTGGAGTGCTGGACGTCCCGTGATGACACCCACCCAGGATGCGACCCCCTTCTGCATGCCCCCCTGTCTCCCTATCTCCGGCTGTCTCGTAGTGATGACCGGAATGTTCGACGTCCAGTGATGACCGGGAGGATGCAACCCTCTCTGCGTCGCCTCCTTTCTCCCTGTCTTCGGCTGTCTCGGAGTGATGACCAGAGTGTAGAACGTCCCGGGAGGACACACCCCTGTGCCTCAACTAGAGCCGCTATCAGTTCTATCTTTAATCTTATAAAATGTTCAGTTGTTATCACTATCAGCTGTATATTTAATTTTTCAAAATGTTCAGTTATATATATTAAGGCCGGGCCGCTGACGCATTTACCGAGCTAAGTTAATGCCGGACTATTATCGCGCATTAAAGAAATTGACGCGGTTAATCTATTCTCAAAATTGGGTCTGGGAGCCAATTACATTAGCTGATGTACACCTGGTCGAATTACTGTGTGTGCGACTGTGCGTAGAACTCCTGTGTGCAGGAGACACATTGAGGGCGTGTTTGTTTACACACTGCTACACTCACGTCGCCAATAAACATAATAGTTCAAGACATTGCGTCAGTCTGAGAGAAGAATCAAGCATCGGAAATACATTTGGACTGCAGTATTCTGTTGTGGATGGTTAAAACCTTTGTTTACATATTGTGGTATGGTGTGGATTAAAAAGTTCGTTTCCGGACACGTTTGCTGCCTGAAATCAAGCTGGCGGGCTCGTTCAGCTAGAACCTCCACCACAAGTCTCTGTAAGTAAGCTAGCTAATGGCTAATGCATCCTTACTGGCAAATATTTTCATATCTTAAGCAACGTTGCAACTTGCAAGGCGCTTATAATGAAACACTCCAACGGCAACATCAATTGTTCATCAATTCATTCAACCTAGCGTGCACTATTACACTATTACACTAGCACACTATTACACTATTACACACTATTACACTATTACACACTATTACAATATTACACTATTACACACTATTACACTATTACACACTATTACACTATTACACTATTACACACTATTACAGTATTACAGTATTACACTATTACACACTATTACACTATTACACTATTACACACTATTACACTATTACACACTATTACAATATTACATTATTACACTATTACACTATTACACTATTACACTAGCACACTATTACACACTATTACACACTATTACACTATTACACTAGCACACAAAATACCTAAAATGAAAAACTAAAATGTGCACATTTTGTGTAATAGTGTAATAGTGTAATAGTGTGTAATAGTGTAATACTGTAATAGTGTGTAATAGTGTAATAGTGTGTAATAGTGTGTAATAGTGTAATAGTGTGCTAGTGTAATAGTGTAATAGTGTGTAATAGTGTGCTAGTGTAATAGTGTAATAGTGTAATAGTGTGTAATAGTGTAATAGTGTAATAGTGTGCTATTGTAATAGTGTAATAGTGTGTAATAGTGTAATAGTGTGCTAGTGTAATAGTGTAATAGTGTGTAATAGTGTGTAATAGTGTGCTAGTGTAATAGTGTAATAGTGTAATAGTGTAATAATGTAATATTGTAATAGTGTGTAATAGTGTAATAGTGTGTAATAGTGTAATAGTGTAATAGTGTGTAATAGTGTAATACTGTAATACTGTAATAGTGTGTAATAGTGTAATAGTGTAATAGTGTGTAATAGTGTAATAGTTAAAAGCTAGCTAATGGCTAATGCATCCTTACTGGCAAATATTTTCATATCTTAAGCAACGTTGCAACTTGCAAGGCGCTTATAATGAAACACTCCAACGGCAACATCAATTGTTCATCAATTCATTCAACCTAGCGTGCACTTATTTTCATCCTAGAACCTAAGCGTGCTCTCTCTCTCTCTCTCTCTCTCTCTCTCTCTCTCTCTCTCTCTCTCTCTCTCTCTCTCTCTCTCTCTCTCTCTCTCTCTCTCTCTTGTTTACATCAGGGTCCCCCATTTTCAATTCATAGTCACATTTATGACATTTATGAGAGACAGAGAGCTAAGAGACATACTAGGAGAGAGAGATTAGTGGAAACTGTCAAAATGATCAACATATGTTGACTGTAAGAATCTGTAAGGGCATCAATGAGAGCAATATATTTCTTTTTAAGTAACTAAATAGTTACTTTTCACAGTAACGCATTACTTTTTGGTGTAAGTAACTAGTAAAGTAACTGAGTTACTTTTGAAATGAAGTAACTAGTAAAGTAACTGAGTTACTATTTTTCAGTAACTAGCACAACACTGCGTAGAACACATATTTTGAATGCCTTCGGCAGACTTCAAATGAGCCATTTTAATCTAGAATAATCTAGATTAACTCCAGGATTGCAGATAGATTAATCTAGATAAAAAATCTATGCTCACCTCTAATATATACATACACACACAATGTTGTAGTATAATTTATACAGTGATACAGGTATAAAGACAGTATGGTAGTAGTCATACTGGCCATTAGCGTAACTAGTTAGAGTAGGGGAGAACGGGGGACGTTGTCACACTTTTTACTCTAGTGTGACAGTTACTTGCAATCCTACATAGAACCTCTAACTTCAACAAAACTGGGTACAAAATATACAAATTGTTACTCCTGAGTGTATGCTAATCATATATATATGATATCCCGTCTCCCTGTCTCCCTGTCTCCCTGTGAGTGGCTGTCCTGGAGTGATGACCGGAGTGCTGGACGTCCCGTGATGACACCCACCCAGGATGCGATCCCCCTCTGCGTGCCCCCCTGTCTCCCTATCTCCGGCCGGAGTGATGACTGGAGTGCTGGACGTCCCGTGATGACACCCACCCAGGATGCGACCCCCTTCTGCGTGCCCCCCTGTCTCCCTATCTCCGGCTGTCTCGTAGTGATGACCGGAATGTTCGACGTCCAGTGATGACCGGGAGGATGCAACCCTTTCTGCGTCGCCTCCTTTCTCCCTGTCTTCGGCTGTCTCGGAGTGATGACCAGAGTGTAGAACGTCCCGGGAGGACACACCCCTGTGCCTCATCTAGAGCCGCTATCAGTTCTATCTTTAATCTTATAAAATGTTCAGTTGTTATCACTATCAGCTGTATATTTAATTTTTCAAAATGTTCAGTTATATATATTAAGGCCGGGCCGCTGACGCATTTACCGAGCTAAGTTAATGCCGGACTATTATCGCGCATTAAAGAAATTGACGCGGTTAATCTATTCTCAAAATTGGGTCTGGGAGCCAATTACATTAGCTGATGTACACCTGGTCGAATTACTGTGTGTGCGACTGTGCGTAGAACTCCTGTGTGCAGGAGACACATTGAGGGCGTGTTTGTTTACACACTGCTACACTCACGTCGCCAATAAACATAATAGTTCAAGACATTGCGTCAGTCTGAGAGAAGAATCAAGCATCGGAAATACATTTGGACTGCAGTATTCTGTTGTGGATGGTTAAAACCTTTGTTTACATATTGTGGTATGGTGTGGATTAAAAAGTTTGTTTCCGGACACGTTTGCTGCCTGAAATCAAGCTGGCGGGCTCGTTCAGCTAGAACCTCCACCACAAGTCTCTGTAAGTAAGCTAGCTAATGGCTAATGCATCCTTACTGGCAAATATTTTCATATCTTAAGCAACGTTGCAACTTGCAAGGCGCTTATAATGAAACACTCCAACGGCAACATCAATTGTTCATCAATTCATTCAACCTAGCGTGCACTTATTTTCATCGTAGAACCTAAGCGTGCTCTCTCTCTCTCTCTCTCTCTCTCTCTTCTCTCTCTCTCTCTCTCTCTCTCTCTCTCTCTCTCTCTCTCTTGTTTACATCAGGGTCCCCCATTTTCAATTCATAGTCACATTTATGACATTTATGAGAGACAGAGAGCTAAGAGACATACTAGGAGAGAGAGATTAGTGGAAACTGTCAAAATGATCAACATATGTTGACTGTAAGAATCTGTAAGGGCATCAATGAGAGCAATATATTTCTTTTTAAGTAACTAAATAGTTACTTTTCACAGTAACGCATTACTTTTTGGTGTAAGTAACTAGTAAAGTAACTGAGTTACTTTTGAAATGAAGTAACTAGTAAAGTAACTGAGTTACTATTTTTCAGGTGGTATTAATTATCTCCATCGTAATATGCTCATGGACTTACGCTCTTGACCTATTCATGCACATTCTTCGCCTTACAAGCGCAACTCTAATTCTCAATAATGTAAGATAATATTGATGCTCTTCTAATAAATATTACAAACAGTACTTTCCTTGTTAAGCCGTGTTATTGTGGGGGTGTTCATCTCATATACATGTGTACTGTATGGCCAGTAGTAATGTACATAACGCAGTAGTGGTTTAATGATACCATACTTATTCAATACAGTCAGGGAATTGTACCCCTCAGTTACAGTGTGTAATAGTGTGCAATAGTGTGTAATAGTATACTAGTGTAATAGTGTAATAGTGTGCTAGTGTGTAATAGTGTAATAGTGTAATAGTGTGTAATAGTGTAATAGTGTGTAATAGTGTGCTAGTGTGCTAGTGTAATAGTGTGTAATAGTGTAATAGTGTAATAGTGTGTAATAGTGTAATAGTGTGTAATAGTGTAATAGTGTAATTTTGTGTAATAGTGTGTAATAGTGTAATAGTGTGTAATAGTGTAATAGTGTGTAATAGTGTAATAGTGTAATATTGTGTAATAGTGTAATAGTGTGTAATATTGTAATAGACACTATTACACACTATTACACACTATTACACACTATTACACTATTACACACTATTACAGTATTACACTATTACACACTATTACACTATTACACTATTACACTATTACACACTATTACACTATTACACTATTACACACTAGCACACTATTACACTAGCACACTATTACACACTATTACACACTATTACACTATTACACTAGCACACTATTACACTATTACACACTATTACACTATTACACACTATTACAATATTACACTATTACACACTATTACACTATTACACACTATTACACTATTACACTATTACACACTATTACAGTATTACAGTATTACACTATTACACACTATTACACTATTACACTATTACACACTATTACACTATTACACACTATTACAATATTACATTATTACACTATTACACTATTACACTATTACACTAGCACACTATTACACACTATTACACACTATTACACTATTACACTAGCACACAAAATACCTAAAATGAAAAACTAAAATGTGCACATTTTGTGTAATAGTGTAATAGTGTAATAGTGTGTAATAGTGTAATACTGTAATAGTGTGTAATAGTGTAATAGTGTGTAATAGTGTGTAATAGTGTAATAGTGTGCTAGTGTAATAGTGTAATAGTGTGTAATAGTGTGCTAGTGTAATAGTGTAATAGTGTAATAGTGTGTAATAGTGTAATAGTGTAATAGTGTGCTATTGTAATAGTGTAATAGTGTGTAATAGTGTAATAGTGTGCTAGTGTAATAGTGTAATAGTGTGTAATAGTGTGTAATAGTGTGCTAGTGTAATAGTGTAATAGTGTAATAGTGTAATAATGTAATATTGTAATAGTGTGTAATAGTGTAATAGTGTGTAATAGTGTAATAGTGTAATAGTGTGTAATAGTGTAATACTGTAATACTGTAATAGTGTGTAATAGTGTAATAGTGTAATAGTGTGTAATAGTGTAATAGTGTGTAATAGTGTAATATTGTAATAGTGTGTAATAGTGTAATAGTGTGTAATAGTGTAATAGTGTGCTAGTGTAATAGTGTAATAGTGTGTAATAGTGTGTAATAGTGTGCTAGTGTAATAGTGTGCTAGTGTGTAATAGTGTAATTTGGGATATACTTTGGGGTATTTTAGGGTATTTTGGGGTATTTTGGGGTATTTTCTGGTATTTTCTGGTACTTTGGGGTATACGTTGGGGTATTTTAGGGTATTTTGGGGTATTTTGGGGTATTTTGGGGTACTTTGGGGTATTTCCTGGTACTTTAGGGTATACTTTGGGGTATTTTAGGGTATTTTGGGGTATTTTGGGGTATTCTGGGGTACGTTGGGGTATTTTAGGGTACTTTGGGGTATTTTGGGGTATTTTCTGGTATTTTCTGGTACTTTGGGGTACTTTTGGGTATTTTGGGCTATTTTGGGGTATTTGGGGGTATTTTGGGGTACTTTGGGGTATTTTCTGGTACTTTGGGATATACTTTGGGGTATTTTAGGGTATTTTGGGGTATTTTGGGGTATTTTCTGGTATTTTCTGGTACTTTGGGGTATACATTGGGGTATTTTAGGGTATTTTGGGGTATTTTGGGGTACTTTGGGGTATTTCCTGGTACTTTAGGGTATACTTTGGGGTATTTTAGGGTATTTTGGGGTATTTTGGGGTATTCTGGGGTACTTTGGGGTATTTTGGGGTATTTTCTGGTATTTTCTGGTACTTTGGGGTACTTTGGGGTATTCTGGGGTACGTTGGGGTATTTTAGGGTACTTTGGGGTATTTTGGGGTATTTTCTGGTATTTTCTGGTACTATGGGGTACTTTTGGGTATTTTGGGCTATTTTGGGCTATTTTGGGGTATTTGGGGGAATTTTGGGGTACTTTGGGGTATTTTCTGGTACTTTGGGATATACTTTGGGGTATTTTAGGGTATTTTGGGGTATTTTGGGGTATTTTCTGGTATTTTCTGGTACTTTGGGGTATACGTTGGGGTATTTTAGGGTATTTTGGGGTATTTTGGGGTATTTTGGGGTACTTTGGGGTATTTCCTGGTACTTTAGGGTATACTTTGGGGTATTTTAGGGTATTTTGGGGTATTTTGGGGTATTCTGGGGTATGTTGGGGTATTTTAGGGTACTTTGGGGTATTTTGGGGTATTTTCTGGTATTTTCTGGTACTTTGGGGTACTTTTGGGTATTTTGGGCTATTTTGGGGTATTTGGGGGTATTTTGGGGTACTTTGGGGTATTTTCTGGTACTTTGGGATATACTTTGGGGTATTTTAGGGTATTTTGGGGTATTTTGGGGTATTTTCTGGTATTTTCTGGTACTTTGGGGTATACATTGGGGTATTTTAGGGTATTTTGGGGTATTTTGGGGTACTTTGGGGTATTTCCTGGTACTTTAGGGTATACTTTGGGGTATTTTAGGGTATTTTGGGGTATTTTGGGGTATTTTGGGGTACTTTGGGGTATTTTGGGGTATTTTCTGGTATTTTCTGGTACTTTGGGGTACTTTTGGGTATTTTGGGCTATTTTGGGCTATTTTGGGGTATTTGGGGGTATTTTGGGGTATTTTCTGGTATTTTCTGGTACTTTGGGATATACTTTGGGGTATTTTGGGGTATTTTGGGGTATTTTGGGGTACTTTGGGGTATACTTTGGGGTATTTAGGGTATTTTGGGGTATTTTGGGGTATTTTCTGGTACTTTGGGGTATACGTTGGGGTATTTTAGGGTATTTTGGGGTATTTTGGGGTATTTTGGGGTACTTTGGGGTATTTCCTGGTACTTTGGGGTATTTTCCTGGTATTTTCTGGTACTTTGGGGTATACTTTGGGGTACTTTTGGGTATTTTGGGGTATTTTGGGGTATTTTGGGGTATTCTCTGGTACTTTGGGGTATACTTTGGGGTATTTTGGGGTACTTTGGAGTATTTTAGGGTACTTTGGGGTATCTTGGGGTACTTTAGGGTACTTTGGGGTATTTTGGGGTATTTTCTGGTATTTTCTGGTACTTTGGGGTATACTTTGGGGTACTTTTGGGTATTTTGGGGGTATTTTAGGGTACTTTGGGGTATTTTAGGGTACTTTGGGGTATTTTGGGGTATTTTCTGGTACTTTGGGGGTATTTTCTGGTACTTTAGGGTATACTTTGGGGTATTCTAGGGTATTTTGGGGTATACTTTGGGGTATTTTGGGGTACTTTGGGGTATTTTGGGGTACTTTTGGGTATTTTCTGGTATTTTGGGGTATACTTTGGGGTACTTTGGGGTATTTTGGGCTATTTTGGGGTACTTTGGGGTATTTTCTTGTACTTTGGGATATACTTTGGGGTATTTTGGGGTATTTTGTGGTATTTTGGGGTACTTTGGGGTATTTTAGGGTACTTTGGGGTATCTTGGGGTACTTTGGGGTATTTTGGGGTATACTTTGGGGTATTTTGGGGTATTTTGGGGTATTTTGGGGTATTTTCTGGTATTTTCTGGTACTTTGGGGTATACTTTGGGGGTATTTTAGGGTATTTTGGGGTATTTTGGGGTACTTTGGGGTATTTTCTGGTACTTTAGGGTATACTTTGGGGTAATTTAGGGTATTTCGGGGTATTTTGGGGTATCTTCTGGTATTTTCTGGTACTTTGGGGTATACTTTGGGGTATTTTGGGGTATTTTGGGGTACTTTGGGGTATTTTAGGGTACTTTGGGGTATCTTGGGGTACTTTGGGGTATTTTGGGTATTTTGGGGTATTTTCTTGTACTTTGGGGTATTCTGGGGTACGTTGGGGTATTTTAGGGTACTTTGGGGTATTTTGGGGTATTTTCTGGTATTTTCTGGTACTTTGGGGTATACTTTGGGGTACTTTTGGGTATTTTGGGGTATTTTGGGGGTATTTTAGGGTATTTTGGGGTATTTTAGGGTACTTTGGGGTATTTTGGGGTATTTTCTGGTACTTTGGGGTATTTTCTGCTACTTTAGGGTATACTTTGGGGTATTCTAGGGTATTTTGGGGTATTTTCTGGTATTTTCTGGTACTTTGGGGTATACTTTGGGGTATTTTGGGGTACTTTGGGGTATTTTCTGGTATTTTGGGGTATACTTTGGGGTACTTTGGGGTATTTTGGACTATTTTGGGGTATTTTGGGGTACTTTGGGGTATTTTCTGGTACTTTAGGGTATACTTTGGGGTATTTGAGGGTATTTTGGGGTATTTTCTGGTATTTTCCGGTACTTTGGGGTATACGTTGGGGTATTTTAGGGTATTTTGGGGTATTTTGGGGTACTTTGGGGTATTTTCTGGTACTTTAGGGTATACTTTGGGGTATTTTAGGGTATTTGGGGGTATTTTCTGGTATTTTCTGGTACTTTGGGGTATACTTTGGGGTATTTTGGGGTACTTTGGGGTATTTTGGGGTACTTTGGGGTATTTTCTGGTATTTTGGGGTATACTTTGGGGTAATTTGGGGTATTTTGGGGTATTTTGGGGTATTTTGGGGTACTTTGGGGTATTTTCTTGTACTTTGGGATATACTTTGGGGTATTTTAGGGTATTTTGGGGTATTTTCTTGTATTTTCTGGTACTTTGGGGTATACTTTGGGGTATTTTAGGGTATTTTGGGGTATTTTGGGGTATTTTGGGGTACTTTGGGGTATTTTCTGGTACTTTAGGGTATACTTTGGGGTATTTGAGGGTATTTTGGGGTATTTTCTGGTATTTTCCGGTACTTTGGGGTATACGTTGGGGTATTTTAGGGTATTTTGGGGTATTTTGGGGTACTTTGGGGTATTTTCTGGTACTTTAGGGTATACTTTGGGGTATTTTAGGGTATTTTGGGGTATTTTCTGGTATTTTCTGGTACTTTGGGGTATACTTTGGGGTATTTTGGGGTATTTTGGGGTACTTTGGGGTATTTTAGGGTACTTTGGGGTATCTTGGGGTACTTTGGGGTATTTTGGGTATTTTGGGGTATTTTCTTGTACTTTGGGGTATTCTGGGGTACGTTGGGGTATTTTAGGGTACTTTGGGGTATTTTGGGGTATTTTCTGGTATTTTCTGGTACTTTGGGGTATACTTTGGGGTACTTTTGGGTATTTTGGGGTATTTTGGGGGTATTTTAGGGTATTTTGGGGTATTTTAGGGTACTTTGGGGTATTTTGGGGTATTTTCTGGTACTTTGGGGTATTTTCTGCTACTTTAGGGTATACTTTGGGGTATTCTAGGGTATTCTGGGGTATTTTCTGGTATTTTCTGGTACTTTGGGGTATACTTTGGGGTATTTTGGGGTACTTTGGGGTATTTTGGGGTACTTTGGGGTATTTTCTGGTATTTTGGGGTAATTTGGGGTATTTTGGGGTATTTTGGGGTATTTTGGGGTACTTTGGGGTATTTTCTTGTACTTTGGGATATACTTTGGGGTATTTTAGGGTATTTTGGGGTATTTTCTGGTACTTTGGGGTATACTTTGGGGTATTTTAGGGTATTTTGGGGTATTTTGGGGTATTTTGGGGTACTTTGGGGTATTTTCTGGTACTTTAGGGTATACTTTGGGGTATTTGAGGGTATTTTGGGGTATTTTCTGGTACCTTGGGGTATTCTGGGGTACGTTGGGGTATTTTGGGGTATTTCGGGGTATTTTCTGGTACTTTGGGGTATTCTGGGGTACGTTGGGGTATTTTAGGGTACTTTGGGGTATTTTGGGGTATTTTCTGGTATTTTCTGGTACTTTGGGGTATACTTTGGGGTACTTTTGGGTATTTTGGGGGTATCTTCTGGTACTTTGGGGTATTTTAGGGTACTTTGGGGTATTTTGGGGTATTTTCTGGTACTTTGGGGTATTTTCTGGTACTTTAGGGTATACTTTGGGGTATTCTATGGTATTTTGGGGTATTTTGGGGTATTTTCTGGTATTTTCTGGTACTTTGGGGTATAATTTGGGGTATCTTGGGGTACCTTGGGGTATTCTGGGGTACTTTGGGGTATTCTCTGGTATTTTGGGGTATACTTTGGGGTATTTTGGGGTATTTTGGGGTATTTTGGGGTATTTTGGGGTACTTTGGGGTATTTTCTGGTACTTTGGGATATATTTTGGGGTATTTTAGGGTATTTTGGGGTATTTTCTGGTATTTTCTGGTACTTTGGGGTACACTTTGGGGTATTTTAGGGTATTTTGGGGTATCTTGGGGTATTTTCTGGTACTTTAGGGTATACTTTGGGGTATTTTAGGGTATTTCGGGGTATCTTGGCGTACGTTGGGGTATTTTCTGGTACTTTAGGGTATACTTTGGGGTATTTTAGGGTATTTTGGGGTATTTTCTGGTATTTTCTGGTATTTTCTGGTACTTTGGGGTATACTTTGGGGTACTTTGGGGGTATTTTGGGGTATTTTGGGGTACTTTGGGGTATTTTAGGGTACGTTGGGGTATCTTGGGGTACTTTGGGGTACTTTGGGGTATTTTGGGGTAATTTGGGGTATTTTCTGGTACTTTGGGGTATTCTGGGGTACGTTGGGGTATTTTAGGGTACTTTGGGGTATTTTGGGGTATTTTCTGGTATTTTCTGGTACTTTGGGGTACTTTTGGGTATTTTGGGGTATTTTGGGGGTATTTTAGGGTACTTTGGGGTATTTTAGTCAAGTCAAGTCAAGAGTTTTATTTGTCACGGCATACGGATATACAATGAAATGCGGGTGGTCTTGCCCGCAACGATGTGCAATTGGTACAACATATAACATAATAGAATCCAATACAAAAAATGTGTGCAATAAAATTGTGCAATAACAGGTAGCAGGTAACAATAAATTTGTGCAATGATGGGTAACAGTTGACAGTTAACAGTAGTAGTGATAGTAGTGCAATACACTGTTACTGTTGCTAATACTAATTGAAAGTGGCCTTTCCTTTTGGCAATAAGTGAGGGTGCGTGCAGCCTGAGTGTGTGCCCGCTCATGCTAAAGTGTTACAGTGGTACTCAATGTTCATTGTTCAGGACTCTGATGGCCTGGGGGAAGAAGCTGAGCCTAAGCCGCTCTGTCCTAGTAGCTGGGGTTCGCAGGCGTCTGCCTGACCTCAGCAGCTGGAACAGGCTGTTATTGGGGTGGTGAGGGTCTTTCATTATCCTGCAGGCTCTGGATTTGCACCTCTTGTTGTATAGAACCTGCAGGGGAGGGTACTTTGGGGTATTTTGGGGTATTTTCTGGTACTTTGGGGTATTTTCTGGTACTTTAGGGTATACTTTGGGGTATTTTAGGGTATTTTGGGGTATTTTCTGGTATTTTCTGGTACTTTGGGGTATACTTTAGGGTATTTTGGGGTACTTTGGGGTACTTTGGGGTATTTTAGGGTACTTTGGGGTATATTGGGGTACTTTGGGGTACTTTGGGGTATTTTGGGGTATTTTCTGGTATTTTCTGGTACTTTGGGGTATACTTTGGGGTACTGTTGGGTATTTTGGGGTATTTTGGGGGTATTTTAGGGTATCTTGGGGTACTTTGGGGTATTTTGGGGTATTTTGAGGTATTTTCTGGTACTTTGGGGTATTCTGGGGTACGTTGGTGTATTTTAGGGTACTTTGGGTTATTTTGGGGTATTTTCTGGTATTTTCTGGTACTTTGGGGTACTTTTGGGTATTTTGGGGGTATTTTAGGGTACTTTGGGGTATTTTAGGGTACTTTGGGGTATTTTGGGGTATTTTGGGGTACTTTTGGGGTATTTTAGGGTACTTTGGGGTATCTTGGGGTACTTTGGGGTATTTTGGCGTATTTTGGGGTATTTTCTGGTACTTTGGGGTATTCTGGGGTATGTTGGGGTACTTTGGGGTATTTTCTGGTACTTTGGGGTAGTTTCTGCTACTTTAGGGTATACTTTGGGGTATTCTAGGGTATTTTGGGGTATTTTCTGGTATTTTCTGGTACTTTGGGGTATACTTTGGGGTATTTTGGGGTACTTTGGGGTATTTTCTGGTATTTTGGGGTATACTTTGGGGTACTTTGGGGTATTTTGGACTATTTTGGGGTATTTTGGGGTACTTTGGGGTATTTTCTTGTACTTTGGGATATACTTTGGGGTATTTTAGGGTATTTTGGGGTATTTTCTGGTATTTTCTGGTACTTTGGGGTATACTTTGGGGTATTTTAGGGTATTTTGGGGTATTTTGGGGTATTTTCTGGTATTTTCTGGTACTTTGGGGTATACTTTGGGGTATTCTGGGGTATTTTGGGGTACTTTGGGGTATTTTAGGGTACTTTGGGGTATCTTGGGGTACTTTGGGGTATTTTGGGGTATTTTCTGGTATTTTCTGGTACTTTGGGGTACTTTTGGGTATTTTGGGCTATTTTGGGCTATTTTGGGGTATTTTGGGGTACTTTGGGGTATTTTCTGGTACTTTGGGATATACTTTGGGGTATTTTAGGGTATTTTGGGGTATTTTCTGGTATTTTCCTGTACTTTGGGGTATACATTGGGGTATTTTAGGGTATTTTGGGGTACTTTGGGGTATTTTCTGGTACTTTAGGGTATACTTTGGGGTATTTTTAGGGTATTTTGGGGTATTTTCTGGTACTTTGGGGTATACTTTGGGGTATTTTGGGGTATTTTGGGGGTACTTTGGGGTATTTTAGGGTACTTTGGGGTATCTTGGGGTACTTTGGGGTATTTTGGGTATTTTGGGGTATTTTCTTGTACTTTGGGGTATTCTGGGGTACGTTGGGGTATTTTAGGGTACTTTGGGGTATTTTGGGGTATTTTCTGGTATTTTCTGGTACTTTGGGGTATACTTTGGGGTACTTTTGGGTATTTTGGGGTATTTTGGGGGTATTTTAGGGTATTTTGGGGTATTTTAGGGTACTTTGGGGTATTTTGGGGTATTTTCTGGTACTTTGGGGTATTTTCTGCTACTTTAGGGTATACTTTGGGGTATTCTAGGGTATTTTGGGGTATTTTCTGGTATTTTCTGGTACTTTGGGGTATACTTTGGGGTATTTTGGGGTACTTTGGGGTATTTTGGGGTACTTTGGGGTATTTTCTGGTATTTTGGGGTATTTTGGGGTATTTTCTGGTACTTTGGGGTATTCTGGGGTACGTTGGGGTATTTTAGGGTACTTTGGGGTATTTTGGGGTATTTTCTGGTATTTTCTGGTACTTTGGGGTATACTTTGGGGTACTTTTGGGTATTTTGGGGGTATCTTCTGGTACTTTGGGGTATTTTAGGGTACTTTGGGGTATTTTGGGGTATTTTCTGGTACTTTGGGGTATTTTCTGGTACTTTAGGGTATACTTTGGGGTATTCTATGGTATTTTGGGGTATTTTGGGGTATTTTCTGGTATTTTCTGGTACTTTGGGGTATAATTTGGGGTATCTTGGGGTACTTTGGGGTATTCTGGGGTACTTTGGGGTATTCTCTGGTATTTTGGGGTATACTTTGGGGTACTTTGGGGTATTTTGGGCTATTTTGGGGTATTTTGGGGTACTTTGGGGTATTTTCTGGTACTTTGGGATATATTTTGGGGTATTTTAGGGTATTTTGGGGTATTTTCTGGTATTTTCTGGTACTTTGGGGTACACTTTGGGGTATTTTAGGGTATTTTGGGGTATCTTGGGGTATTTTCTGGTACTTTAGGGTATACTTTGGGGTATTTTAGGGTATTTCGGGGTATCTTGGCGTACTTTGGGGTATTTTCTGGTACTTTAGGGTATACTTTGGGGTATTTTAGGGTATTTTGGGGTATTTTCTGGTATTTTCTGGTATTTTCTGGTACTTTGGGGTATACTTTGGGGTACTTTGGGGGTATTTTGTGGTATTTTGGGGTACTTTGGGGTATTTTAGGGTACGTTGGGGTATCTTGGGGTACTTTGGGGTATTTTGGGGTATTTTGGGGTATTTTCTGGTACTTTGGGGTATTCTGGGGTACGTTGGGGTATTTTAGGGTACTTTGGGGTATTTTGGGGTATTTTCTGGTATTTTCTGGTACTTTGGGGTACTTTTGGGTATTTTGGGGGTATTTTAGGGTACTTTGGGGTATTTTTGTCAAGTCAAGTCAAGAGTTTTATTTGTCACGGCATACGGATATACAATGAAATGCGGGTGGTCTTGCCCGCAACGATGTGCAATTGGTACAACATATAACATAATAGAATCCAATACAAAAAATGTGTGCAATAAAATTGTGCAATAACAGGTAGCAGGTAACAATACATTTGTGCAATGATGGGTAACAGTTGACAGTTAACAGTAGTAGTGATAGTAGTGCAATACACTGTTACTGTTGCTAATACTAATTTAAAGTGGCCTTTCCTTTTGGCAATAAGTGAGGGTGCGTGCAGCCTGAGTGTGTGCCCGCTCATGCTAAAGTGTTACAGTGGTACTCAATGTTCATTGTTCAGGACTCTGATGGCCTGGGGGAAGAAGCTGAGCCTAAGCCGCTCTGTCCTAGTAGCTGGGGTTCGCAGGCGTCTGCCTGACCTCAGCAGCTGGAACAGGCTGTTATTGGGGTGGTGAGGGTCTTTCATTATCCTGCAGGCTCTGGATTTGCACCTCTTGTTGTATAGAACCTGCAGGGGAGGGTACTTTGGGGTATTTTGGGGTATTTTCTGGTACTTTGGGGTATTTTCTGGTACTTTAGGGTATACTTTGGGGTATTTTAGGGTATTTTGGGGTATTTTCTGGTATTTTCTGGTACTTTGGGGTATACTTTGGGGTATTTTGGGGTACTTTGGGGTACTTTGGGGTATTTTAGGGTACTTTGGGGTATATTGGGGTACTTTGGGGTACTTTGGGGTATTTTGGGGTATTTTCTGGTATTTTCTGGTACTTTGGGGTATACTTTGGGGTACTGTTGGGTATTTTGGGGTATTTTGGGGGTCTTTTAGGGTATTTTGGGGTATTTTCTGGTATTTTCTGGTACTTTGGGGTATACTTTGGGGTATTTTAGGGTATTTTGGGGTATTTTGGGGTACTTTGGGGTATTTTCTGGTACTTTAGGGTATACTTTGGGGTATTCTAGGGTATTTTGGGGTATTTTCTGGTATTTTCTGGTACTTTGGGGTATACTTTGGGGTATTTTGGGGTACTTTGGGGTATTTTGGGGTACTTTGGGGTATTTTCTGGTATTTTGGGGTATACTTTGGGGTAATTTGGGGTATTTTGGGGTATTTTGGGGTATTTTGGGGTACTTTGGGGTATTTTCTTGTACTTTGGGATATACTTTGGGGTATTTTAGGGTATTTTGGGGTATTTTCTTGTATTTTCTGGTACTTTGGGGTATACTTTGGGGTATTTTAGGGTATTTTGGGGTATTTTGGGGTATTTTGGGGTACTTTGGGGTATTTTCTGGTACTTTAGGGTATACTTTGGGGTATTTGAGGGTATTTTGGGGTATTTTCTGGTATTTTCCGGTACTTTGGGGTATACGTTGGGGTATTTTAGGGTATTTTGGGGTATTTTGGGGTACTTTGGGGTATTTTCTGGTACTTTAGGGTATACTTTGGGGTATTTTAGGGTATTTTGGGGTATTTTCTGGTATTTTCTGGTACTTTGGGGTATACTTTGGGGTATTTTGGGGTACTTTGGGGTATTTTGGGGTACTTTGGGGTATTTTCTGGTATTTTGGGGTATACTTTGGGGGTCATTTGGGGTATTTTGGGGTATTTTGGGGTATTTTGGGGTACTTTGGGGTATTTTCTTGTACTTTGGGATATACTTTGGGGTATTTTAGGGTATTTTGGGGTATTTTCTTGTATTTTCTGGTACTTTGGGGTATACTTTGGGGTATTTTAGGGTATTTTGGGGTATTTTGGGGTACTTTGGGGTATTTTCTGGTACTTTAGGGTATACTTTGGGGTATTTTAGGGTATTTTGGGGTATTTTCTGGTATTTTCTGGTACTTTGGGGTATACTTTGGGGTATTTTGGGGTATTTTGGGGTACTTTGGGGTATTTTAGGGTACTTTGGGGTATCTTGGGGTACTTTGGGGTATTTTGGGTATTTTGGGGTATTTTCTTGTACTTTGGGGTATTCTGGGGTACGTTGGGGTATTTTAGGGTACTTTGGGGTATTTTGGGGTATTTTCTGGTATTTTCTGGTACTTTGGGGTATACTTTGGGGTACTTTTGGGTATTTTGGGGTATTTTGGGGGTATTTTAGGGTATTTTGGGGTATTTTAGGGTACTTTGGGGTATTTTGGGGTATTTTCTGGTACTTTGGGGTATTTTCTGCTACTTTAGGGTATACTTTGGGGTATTCTAGGGTATTTTGGGGTATTTTCTGGTATTTTCTGGTACTTTGGGGTATACTTTGGGGTATTTTGGGGTACTTTGGGGTATTTTGGGGTACTTTGGGGTATTTTCTGGTATTTTGGGGTATACTTTGGGGTAATTTGGGGTATTTTGGGGTATTTTGGGGTATTTTGGGGTACTTTGGGGTATTTTCTTGTACTTTGGGATATACTTTGGGGTATTTTAGGGTATGTTGGGGTATTTTCTGGTACTTTGGGGTATACTTTGGGGTATTTTAGGGTATTTTGGGGTATTTTGGGGTATTTTGGGGTACTTTGGGGTATTTTCTGGTACTTTAGGGTATACTTTGGGGTATTTGAGGGTATTTTGGGGTATTTTCTGGTACCTTGGGGTATTCTGGGGTACGTTGGGGTATTTTGGGGTATTTTGGGGTATTTTCTGGTACTTTGGGGTATTCTGGGGTACGTTGGGGTATTTTAGGGTACTTTGGGGTATTTTGGGGTATTTTCTGGTATTTTCTGGTACTTTGGGGTATACTTTGGGGTACTTTTGGGTATTTTGGGGGTATCTTCTGGTACTTTGGGGTATTTTAGGGTACTTTGGGGTATTTTGGGGTATTTTCTGGTACTTTGGGGTATTTTCTGGTACTTTAGGGTATACTTTGGGGTATTCTATGGTATTTTGGGGTATTTTGGGGTATTTTCTGGTATTTTCTGGTACTTTGGGGTATAATTTGGGGTATCTTGGGGTACTTTGGGGTATTCTGGGGTACTTTGGGGTATTCTCTGGTATTTTGGTGTATACTTTGGGGTATTTTGGGGTATTATGGGCTATTTTGGGGTACTTTGGGGTATTTTCTGGTACTTTGGGATATATTTTGGGGTATTTTAGGGTATTTTGGGGTATTTTCTGGTATTTTCTGGTACTTTGGGGTACACTTTGGGGTATTTTAGGGTATTTTGGGGTATCTTGGGGTATTTTCTGGTACTTTAGGGTATACTTTGGGGTATTTTAGGGTATTTCGGGGTATCTTGGCGTACTTTGGGGTATTTTCTGGTACTTTAGGGTATACTTTGGGGTATTTTAGGGTATTTTGGGGTATTTTCTGGTATTTTCTGGTATTTTCTGGTACTTTGGGGTATACTTTGGGGTACTTTGGGGGTATTTTGTGGTATTTTGGGGTACTTTGGGGTATTTTAGGGTACGTTGGGGTATCTTGGGGTACTTTGGGGTATTTTGGGGTATTTTCTGGTACTTTGGGGTATTCTGGGGTACGTTGGGGTATTTTTGGGTACTTTGGGGTATTTTGGGGTATTTTCTGGTATTTTCTGGTACTTTGGGGTACTTTTGGGTATTTTGGGGTATTTTGGGGGTATTTTAGGGTACTTTGGGGTATTTTAGTCAAGTCAAGTCAAGAGTTTTATTTGTCACGGCATACGGATATACAATGAAATGCGGGTGGTCTTGCCCGCAACGATGTGCAATTGGTACAACATATAACATAATAGAATCCAATACAAAAAATGTGTGCAATAAAATTGTGCAATAACAGGTAGCAGGTAACAATAAATTTGTGCAATGATGGGTAACAGTTGACAGTTAACAGTAGTAGTGATAGTAGTGCAATACACTGTTACTGTTGCTAATACTAATTGAAAGTGGCCTTTCCTTTTGGCAATAAGTGAGGGTGCGTGCAGCCTGAGTGTGTGCCCGCTCATGCTAAAGTGTTACAGTGGTACTCAATGTTCATTGTTCAGGACTCTGATGGCCTGGGGGAAGAAGCTGAGCCTAAGCCGCTCTGTCCTAGTAGCTGGGGTTCGCAGGCGTCTGCCTGACCTCAGCAGCTGGAACAGGCTGTTATTGGGGTGGTGAGGGTCTTTCATTATCCTGCAGGCTCTGGATTTGCACCTCTTGTTGTATAGAACCTGCAGGGGAGGGTACTTTGGGGTATTTTGGGGTATTTTCTGGTACTTTGGGGTATTTTCTGGTACTTTAGGGTATACTTTGGGGTATTTTAGGGTATTTTGGGGTATTTTCTGGTATTTTCTGGTACTTTGGGGTATACTTTAGGGTATTTTGGGGTACTTTGGGGTACTTTGGGGTATTTTAGGGTACTTTGGGGTATATTGGGGTACTTTGGGGTACTTTGGGGTATTTTGGGGTATTTTCTGGTATTTTCTGGTACTTTGGGGTATACTTTGGGGTACTGTTGGGTATTTTGGGGTATTTTGGGGGTATTTTAGGGTATCTTGGGGTACTTTGGGGTATTTTGGGGTATTTTGGGGTATTTTCTGGTACTTTGGGGTATTCTGGGGTACGTTGGTGTATTTTAGGGTACTTTGGGTTATTTTGGGGTATTTTCTGGTATTTTCTGGTACTTTGGGGTACTTTTGGGTATTTTGGGGGTATTTTAGGGTACTTTGGGGTATTTTAGGGTACTTTGGGGTATTTTGGGGTATTTTGGGGTACTTTTGGGGTATTTTAGGGTACTTTGGGGTATCTTGGGGTACTTTGGGGTATTTTGGCGTATTTTGGGGTATTTTCTGGTACTTTGGGGTATTCTGGGGTATGTTGGGGTATTTTAGGGTACTTTGGGGTATTTTGGGGTATTTTCTGGTATTTTCTGGTACTTTGGGGTATACTTTGGGGTACTGTTGGGTATTTTGGGGTATTTTCTGGTACTTTGGGGTATTTTGCGGTACTTTGGGGAATTTTGAGGTATACTCTTGGGGTACTTTGGGGTATTTTAGGGTTTACTTTGGGGTATTTTGGGGTATTTTGGGGTATTTTAGGGTATTTTCTGGTACTTTGGGGTGATTAGTAGGACCCAAAAATTATGCTTTTGAGTACTTGATTAGAAATATAAAACAATGATTTTTTTTTTAAGAAAACCTTACAGATGTGTTCCATAGACTCACAGGAATTGTGTAAAGTTGCCCAAATATGATTATGATTAATTGATTGTCAATAACGGCATTCGTTAGTACAACAGCATACGTTGATCAGAGCGATGGCTATGAGAACAATGTACAACCAAGTTGAAATTAATGTTAGATTTCTCTTACCTGTGGCCGATGAGACTCCAAAAAGAATATTCCAATAGTCCAGGGGTGGCCAACCCGCGGCTCGCGAGCCGCATGCGGCTCTTTGCCCGTCAATGTGCGGCTCTTCCATCCACAAAAAAAAATAAAAAAAAATTTAAATTTTTTTTTTTTTTACTTTTTTTTTAATTTATTTATTTTTTTTTTTGCTTTTTTTTTATGTCACTCATTCCATAAGGACGTAGAATAAACATTTACAATTTTTTTTTAAATGGTCCATTTGCATGTTCTTGGTATCTGAATCTAGGGACATATATGGATCAGTGTCAGAAATAGTGTGTCTGTTACTAGGCTTGAGTAAATTGTAATGAACCAAAGGAGAATATCAATTCTATTTAAAAAAAAAATTATCTTTGACTGTAAATAACACCATGCTAAAATTGACCAGACCTGAAAAATCTAAGCAAATGAATAATGGGAAGATGATTAAACAGAAGGTTTTGTAGATACAGTACTGAATTCTGCCATCTTTTTTATAATGTAAATTTCTCCACCATTTTTCATCATATTGCAACACCGTTTTTTGCAAGACGTTCACAGAAAGGTAGAGAAACTAACTGCGTTCTGTTTTATGGCAATAACGTTCAGGTTTGTGGGAGATAATCCCAAAAAATAAGAGAAATTAAAAAGTAAATCCAGAAGTCAGATGATTGACAGGGGCTGGTGTGAGCTGGGTAGGGTAGTTTTTCGAAATTTGAAAGCCCTGAGTCTCTTCCTTAAAAAGACTACACTCACTTTTGGCTGTGCCACTTCCTCCTGTCAATATGCGCCGGTTTCCGATCAATGCCCTGAGATTTCTATAATCTTATATTTCACTAATAACAGTTAAAATAATTGGTAAACAAACATAATGCTGAAAATATACACTTTTACTGTATATCTCGGGCTTAAGAGGTTAACCCTGTGAGGCCCAAATTAAAAAGAAATTAGCAACTTCAGAGGCCAGAGGGTGGGACATATAAACACATTTACTATCAAATAGCATTGTGAGGCTGAACAACAGGACCAATTGACTATACATGTGCTTAAAGGGGAACTATCTTATAAATGGCTTTTTTCAGTGTTTACCATTGTTTCTTAGCTATGTGGACTTATATTAATAGGATATATGTCTCTAATTCTCATATTGGCGAATTCTTCCAATTCTCCTCTCACAATATTCACCCTCACTGAACTGAGTCATCTGAAAATGTGCATATCTGTGATGTCAGAGATTTCTCAGCTGCATAATAATGTGGCAGTTGATGTGGCAGTTGGCACCAGGCCACACAGTGGTTGGAGCCCAGCCTCAAAACGGCTTAAGATCTTGAGGTAGAAAAATGCGGTTTTTAGTACTTGATTAGAAATACAAAACAATGCATTTTTTTTGAAAAAAAACCTAGGTGTTCCATAGACTCACAGGAATTGTGTAAAAGTGCCCAAATAGTGAAAGAAATAGTAAAATAGTTCCCCTTTAACATTTTTTAAATAAACATTATTTTTTTAAATGGCTAAAAGTGATTTTGTAATTTTGCAACCGTGGGTCTCACAGGGTACTTAAAAAAAAAAAATGTGTACACAGGAAAACAATATGATTATTATATATTTATAATAATTATTATAATAATAATTATTATATATAATATTTTTTTATTAAGTTATACTTAGTT
Organism: Notolepis coatsorum; assembly: GCF_963971535.1. NCBI lineage: Eukaryota > Metazoa > Chordata > Actinopteri > Aulopiformes > Paralepididae > Notolepis > Notolepis coatsorum. The sequence goes on from NC_140176.1 coordinate 62,328,261, forward strand.
CCACCTATGCTTGCTGCGGTAGTCAGTCTGTGTTCAGGAATCCACTTGAGTAAATTAATTGCCTAGTGCCCCCTCCCCCCACTGTTATAGTTTATAGTTTCACTTTCACTTCTAGAGTAGATTTTACTTTTACGCAGAGAAATACTAGAGAAGCGATGCCATGTTACACAACAATGAGAGGATTTATCACTATTTTGGATTTAAACAACATAGCAGCTCGACTGGAGAGGAGCTCAAAGGACCAGTCCAGATCAGCAAAAGTACGTTTGCGTGTTTTTTTTTTCTCGGATCAGCTGGAAAGTAGCGCAGAAGAAAGTTGGTGTGTGTGTGTGCATGTGCAACGTGTGTGTCTTTCCATTGGTTAACATTATTACGCGAATAAGAAAACGATGAACATTTTCAGCCTATTGTATATGCTGTGTTACAAACATACTGTATCATTCATGGTTGGTTTTGTTTCAGTGACTGTAGGTAAGGGGAGGAGAGGAGGGGAGAAACAGCCGAGTGCAGAGTGCGCGTTCATTTGTTCTGTCGGCTTGTTCATGCCTTTACAAGCTTCAACGTTGTATTCATCATCTAAATGTGGCAATCCAAGCTTGATATGCAACGTTATGAATCACCTTCTGTGTTAAGACTGTTAGTAAGCCAGTGTAAAGTAAAAATATTGAGCATAGATTTGTAAAATGGCGGGATGTAAAATGTAAACCATTTTTACCCTCAGCTGCGTTACGTGGGATTCATGTCAGTCTGTTTCTTTCTTTTTTAATTAAAAAGAGGAAAGAACATGAAGCATGACGGCTTCGTGTCGTTCTCCCAGGCGACTTGGAGAAACAATGTCTGGTGTCTTGCTAGACTATCTATTGATGTGTTGGGTCTCGACGCGTACATAGTGCTGGCTCGGGGTGTTTCTGTTAAGAATCACGCAGGGGGCTAAGTACGCCTTGGTTGCTCGTTATTAAAACAGCGTTTTTATAGGGCAACTGGGATGGAGTTTTGTCTTTTCCGAGCGCCAGTTTACTAGGTTGTCTCGATGAATTCTCGTTCATATCTGGGGGATGTTAACGGAATAGATCAGAACATAGGTAGAGGGGTCTCACGCCCTTGGGGTGGGCCACTGAGCGCGGTACAAATGGGACCGTCTGGGTGGCGCCCTCTTTTCATGTTTTAGATCGACAGTGGGCATGTCTGGAGTGGGCATGTCGGCGTGGTTAGGGCACGGGACTGGTTCTGGTCACGCTGGTCCAGGTCAGTCAACCCGTTGTCCGCCGGGGACGCAGATCTGCTGTTCTGGTACCCTGAGGGACTTGTGCTTTTTTCGGGGGGAAAAATGCCGGGTCGGCCCGGGTGTCACAGGGTTAGGCGTTATGGAGACCCTTTGTTGGGTACACGTTGTACCTGACACTATCATAAGGGGCTGGTTCTCCTTATTTCGCTCCTCTCTCACGCATGGCGAAGAGGGGGCTGTTGGGGTGGTCTTCTGGACCTCCTCTGGTAACCCTGTGTGCTTCCCGAGCCGCCGGGCCCGGTCCGAAGTAATGTTTTGTTGAAACCGTAGGCCTGGGATAACCCTTTTTGGAAACTGAAACACTTGTACTGCGGTATAGCTGGTGTATACCCGCAGGTGTGTTTTGGAGTTTTTCTTGAGGGGTTATAGGAACAACCACCGTATGTGGTACCAAGAGGGTGGTTGATTCCCTGGTGTGTTGGAGCGGAGTCGACTCCCGGGTTACCCGGTTGAGTGTGCCCCTGCACGTTCATGACGTCTGCCAATCGTGTCAGCCTTCTCTGCCTCGACCCCTCTGGGTGGTTTTTTTTTTGATGGAGGCTTTGTTATGGTGCGCAACAATGCCAGCATACACCCCTTCCGCCGGGGTGCTGTTTTCAGTTGACCCCTTTGGCGCCTGTCTCGTCCGCAGTGCTCCAGGCTCGGGTCTACTGCCTGCTGCCTGGTTTTCCCCGGTGCGCTGCCTGCTTCCGTTGGTTAACCTTTTGAGTGCTTTACGGCCATGATGACTGCCTGTGTTGCAGGGTCAGTGTGCCAGGCGGCGTACTAATGGGGGGAAAGGGCCCGCTCTTGGAGGGGCCCTGTCCGAATACGCTGGCGATGTGGAGGGCGGTGTCACTAAGTGACCGCCTGGTGGGGTCTTGATGCCTGGCGTCATTGACCTCTCCGGGCCCCCTTTTTCCAGGGGATCCAGTCCCTTCAGTGGGTCTGGGTCTTCCTTCGCGCTCCGCTGCTACGGCCTTGCCACGGGGTTGAGTTTGCTCTTGACCCCGTGATTTTGGGGGCAGTAACGAGGGTTGTTCCTTCTGTTCGTTCCCTGGTGGCATGCGGGTTGTGCGTGTGCGTAGTCGTGGGTCAAGCCACGGTCTGCTCACCCTGTGCGTTGAGTTGCTTGAGTTCCTCTTCGCACGGTCGGATCCGTCTCCCTCCCATCCTCCAATAGGGAGGGTATCCCTCCATTAGGGAGGGTCGGGGGGGCTCGGTCCTCCCCGGTCTGATGGTTGTGGGGGGCCTCAGCGGGGTACATTTGTCGAGCTTCTGGCTTCCGCTCAGCTCCTCTTGTGCAGACTGACGCTGAGCGGAGGCCAGAATGAAATAGAACGTAAGGTTATGTATATAACCAAGTTCTATGAATTCTGGTGACGCTCAGCGTCAGGACGCCACTGCGGTCCTTGATCTCACCTTGTGGTGAAAGTTTGGGAAGGAGGCGAGTAGGTGACCACACACCTGCTTATGAAGGTAAGCGGATAGGGGTGTGGCCAGACGGATGTCGGTATGTACAGGTACATTGTGGAGTTTTTTTATTCAGTGCTAGGCACGAAGTGAGGTTAGTGCAGACTGACGCTGAGCGTCACCAGAATTCATAGAACTTGGTTATATACATAACCTTACGTTAACTCGCTTTTGGCGGGAATGAGTTAATGATTCAATAATGAATCCATTATTTTAAAAACCTCTTAACAGGCCATTTTAGTTTTCGTTTTTGAGGACTGCATACTTTTTCTCATCACCCTCTCTGCCACCACCTCTAGTCTAGGTAGCTCGACTCCCACCACGGAGCTAGCCTTCCTCACCAGCTTGTTGAGCTTGTTGGTGTCCCTCTATGTCCCTCTATGTCTAATGAAATAGAGTAGCAAAGGTTTGAACTTGAGTTGTAGAAAAACGTGTTACTCACATTGTTCTGTTAGTAGTTAGTAGTCCAGAAGTAGTATTGCCAAAAACATTGGTATGGCTGAAAATACACCCTGGGTCCATAGCCTGAAGTCTTTTGTAGTAAATGTCCAGATTTCATAGAAATCCGTTCAGAAATTAGTGATTAGAAGCGGTTTTGGTAAAAGGTGAGAGGGCTCAGAAAACAATTTTCTCATAAACTTCAATGCACTTCTCTTCCTGTTTTGGCTGGTGACTTTTAACACATTGAGTGCCACGCCCCTTCCTTGCCGTCCATTAACCCCATGTAAACGTAGTTGTAGTTTGTAGAGCTAAACCTATATTTTATAGTATAGCTATGGGTCTAATAACGCCGTCGTCTCAGTGAGTTGCTTCTGGTCAACGTGCAAAAAACAGATAATTTTTTCATCCGTACATTTCCGTTTATACCGTTTTGAATATGAATATAGTTTGATTGCTTCTGAGTAATTCCAGGGAAAAGACGCGAAAACAGCGTTTTTGTGTAATTCAATAAACACGTTGTAATTTTTCGCCTGATTGTCGGATATTCCTGAAATCAATGCTAGATCACCATTATTATCCTTCATCGTGCACGCATGCAATGTGGTTTAGACCGGCGCGACTGTCACTCAAAGCGCATTTCTAGTATGGGCGGAGCCCAGCCAAAAACAGCTTGGAATCTTGAATGCAGAAAATGCTGATCGAAAGTACTTGATTAGAAATACAAAACAACGCATTTTTTTTAAACTTACAGATGTGTTTCATAGACTCACAGGAATTGTGTAAAATTGCCCAAATAGTGAAAGGAATAGCAACATAGGGGACCTTTAAGAGGTTTAAAAAGTACTTTACGTTACTATAGCTGCAACAAACCAAACATAACCTAGGTCAGGGTGGTGTGTAGCTAGCTAGCTTAGCTCTATTATTATGTTTGCTTACCTTTGTCAGTGTTTCAACATCTAAGGCAGGGCTATTCAACTGGCGGCCCGCGGGCCAGATCCGGCCCGCGGGATGATTCTGACCGGCCCGCCAAAGATTACACGATAATAAAAAAAAACAAAAAAAAATAAAAAAAAAATATTTTGACATGTCCAGATAATTGATGCATTTTGTGAGCAACCCATTTGCCAATGTAGCTGCTATTTCCACAAAAGGACAAGAGTTCCTTGCATCACTTCACATTGATGAAGGTCTCCTGCAACTTGAAATAATTGACATGCAAGCATCATCTGCTCTGAAGCAGGCACTTGAGAATGAATCCACCACAACATTTTGGATAAAGTGTATTCATGTCAAGACATTCCCCAAAATAAAAACGCTGGCAATATCTGTGCTAACAATGTTTGGCTCAACATACACCTGTGAATCCAGTTTCTCTCACATGAATGCCATTAAAACAAGCAACCATGCCTCCTTGACAAATGAGCATTTGCATCACTGTTTGCGGGTAGCCCTCACTTCCTATGAACCCTCTTTCTCTGCCATTGCCCAGTCAAAGAAGTGCAATCGCTCTCATTAGATGTGTGTATGTAGGCTAGGCCTGTCTGCCCCCCACCCCCCTGATGTTTGAGAGTTAAGAGTCGACAATAAGTGCTAATAAGATGCTGTGATTTGCTGTTGTTGCACAGACATGAAGCACTTTTTCATAAGCTCAGCTGCACTATAAATGTGTTTTTTTGTTCAAGTGTTGATGTTAGAATGTTCATATGCACATCATGCACTTGTTTGTTTTTTATTTTATTTTTATATTGAAATGTTGAAGAGGAGATGTTGCAGTTGTTGCACATAAATGAAGCACTTTTTTTGAAAAGTATACTACTTTTGCAATGTATAAAGGGGATCTTATAAATTGCCTTTTTCAGTGTTTAGCATTGTTTCCTAGCTATGTGGACTTATATTAATATGATCTATGTCTCTAATTATCATATTGGCGCATTCTTCCAATTCTCCTCTCACAATATTCACCCTCACTGAACTGAGTCATCTGAAAATGTGCTGATTTGTGATGTCAGAGAGACACTGCTGCATGATAATCAGCTGCGTTTCCACACAGTTCCCACAGTGGTTGGAGCCCAGGCTCAAAACGTGTTTTTGAGTACTTGATTAGAAATACAAAACAATGAATTAAAAAAAAACATATTACAGAGGTGTTCCATAAACCCACATGAATTGTGTAAAAGTGCCCAAATAGTGAAATAAATAGTAAAATAGTTCCCCTTTAAATAAAAGTTGTGAAAATGTGGTTGCGTGTTGTGTCAAGTGTACATATATTCATAGCACGGGGAGGCGCCGTGGCAGTCCGGCCCCTGGCCCCTTGGGTTTCTGACAATGTGGCCCCCTGAACAATTTAGTTGAATAGCCCTGATCTAAGGGATGCAGCCTTTACACCACATGAGCCGTGATACTCCTCAACTCACATGATGAGGTCACTTCAATTTGGAACCGGGTCTCGATGACCAAACCTCACACCACTGTCATGCACTCGAAAGAGCTGGTGTGTTAAATTTGGATAATTATCTTACACCATCCCACGATTCCCACCACAAGACACACGAATCATCGCGGCATCACAAACTGTGAAAATCCTCTGCCAAGATATACAAATAATTATGGATACCAATCTTTCTTTTACATTAGTGCAGTAAACTGGAATGAGATTCCCCTACATTTGTGCAGTAATTCATCAAGTTATCTCTTCCTTCTAAATGTCTATCACTTTAAATGTCCTTTTTTAACCTCCTATGCTTTTCTTTTTTGCTGCAGGACAACAGGAACCCTCTGAAAAGCAGCCTTTTTGCTGAGTAGGGTATTTTAATGACATTGTATGGCGTTTATATGCTCCCCCCGTTTAAATCAAATACATCTTATGAAAATGAAAACAAAATTGGTGGCATTCTCCTTTAAGCTTCATTCATAACTTAAACATTGAACCAACATTTGAGGGTGATCCATATGTTGATTTTATCATGTAATGTATGTGTACAATTAATTCAGTTGTAGTTTACTGTGCAGTCGCAGATAAAACGATATGGCTAATATAGACATCACTTTAGCAATAAATATATAAACATTTTGGCAATATGAAAAGTAAGTATGGAAAGGAAGTATCTGCATAGCATTCATCAAGGTGTCATCACTCTGTGCGAGTGTGCTCAGTGACATTGTTGCTACTTTTTAAACCTCCATCCCCCCTTTCTTTTTTTAATAATAAAAAATAAAGACTAGCAAAATAAAACTGTTCACTTTATTGTCATATCAAGATGTGGGGAACGGCGGCCTCCGTCATTTGTGTCGCTTCAGCATCTCGGCACCGTTGGTAGAGCCAACTTCATTCACGCCTTTGAATGCTGGGGGTGTTCTGGCATTCACACGTCTTGGGTGGCAGCTGTTTGGTCCTGATCCAACCGCTTACCTTCACCGTTGGAGGGAGAGAGGGAACTGGGATGAAATCAAAGTTGAAAAATCTAAAGTTGGAAACCTCACTGGTGCAAGAGGGTGGGAAGCTGTGGGGGACTGGCGGTGAAGCCTTGGCCGCTCTCTGACTGCGTGGACCACGCACTGGAATATTGGCGCAATGGAGGCTCCAGCTGTTTGATCTCAGTCCAGCAGAATAGCCTTCACCGTCGGAGGGGGAGGAAGGTGCAGGACGTTGAGCGCCACTGATGCACAAGGGTTTCAAGTTGAAAACATTGCCGGTGTGGGTCAGGTGGGGGAAGCCGTCGCACTAGTGGAGCCTCAACTTGCTCACCGAAGTAGCACAAGGACTACAGGTGGTTAGGGGTGTGTGCGCTGGTGTTTCATCTAGCAAAGTCTCGTTATCCATGGTCAATAAATCCTTCTTGCCTGATCCTCTCTCCTCGCCAAATGCGTCTCCTTCATCGGTACAAGCCAGCCGAGAGATTGTCACCGTCACCACAGGACAGGCACTGGAAGAGGCTTCGGTATCTCGTGTGCATTGAAGCAGCAGGGTGAAACGAAGGACTCTCACCTGTGACAGTTTGGGACAATCTACAGCACCATGCCGGGCATGGTCCAGACCCAGACAGAGGATACAGTCCTGACGGTAATCCAACAGATAATCTTCACGGACAAGTAAACATTGTCAAAGTAAACATCATTCAGATTTGCTGAATGATAAAGAATCAGATTGTGGGAAGTGCCAGAGTGTGGGAATATGAGGCAATACTGTATGTATTCTTGGGTGTGTGTGGATTATGTAAAATATTATAGCAGCATAAGCACATCCTCTCCCTCCAAAAAGATACAGATTGACACGTCCAGTGATTGAAATTGCATGCATTTCCAGGGAGTTAGACAAGACAGTGTATTTGGTTAAGTTTATCAGGTTGCAATAAAACAACTTTGCTCATGGTCTGTCTTTGGTTGGAAAAGAGCAATTATCTTGGCATGAGGCTCTGTGTCTTCAGTCTCACTGGACCATTCAATGTTTACACTGTACATACCAGAATGAAGTAACAATATACAAATAGGCCTAAAGGTCAATTGGATAGGCTTACTTCTTGTCTAAACTGAATTGAAATACATTAGTTATATGTGCAGTAGTATTAGATTTGATTTTATTACGGATCCCCATTAGCTGGTGCCATGGCAACCAGCTAGTTTTCCTGGGGTCCACACAAAAAAACATACAAAAACAATTATTGCAAAACAGAATTATTAAAAGCCAGTACTCAACATACAATACACAATGAAACTAACAATTAAGATGACTAAAATTACATGCAAGCAAAGAAACAGAAAACAAAACAAAATACAAAATACAGTGTTAAATACAATTTAAGATTGTTTTTAAAATTGAATATTTTTAAGAATTGCTTTTAGAATGCTCATCAATGTTACTAAAACATCCATTTCACCATACCTTTAAAAAGAAAAGAAAAAACACACAAAGTAATCAGAAGAAGTTTTGGATAACATGGCTGCAGCTACACTCATGCATGACATATATTAATTTCCTTCCGGATTATGGCTCCTTTGAGTTTCTTTTTGAAACTGTCCTTGTTTTCCGTCCGTATAATATGTAATGGGATCCTATTCCAGTATGTTATGGCTCTATACATTGCAGTTTTCTTTAGAGCAGTGTTTCTCAACTGGTGGGTCGCGACTAGGGATGTTCGATATTATCGGCCGACCGATATTATCGGCCGATATCGGCAGTAAAATGTGATATCGGAAAATATCTGTATCGGTAAAAAAAAGAAAAAAAAACAATAACAATATTTGTTATATATATATCCAGTGAAATTATTAGTTACCTGAAATTATTCAGTTTTTTGGGGGGGGGGAAACCCTGCATATATCGGTATCGGTTGATATCGGTTGATATCGGCATCGGAAATTAAGAGTTGGACAATATCGGAATATCGGTATCGGTAAAAAAGCCAATATCGAGCATCCCTAGTCGCGACCCAAAAGTGGGTCGCGGGGCCATTTTGTGTGGGTCGCGGATGTGTGTGTAAAAAAAAAGGATTTATTTTTTTCTTTTTTTTTTGCACTACCTATCTTTGTGAAAGTGGCTTCTCAGCTCTGGTCCAGCTGAAGACAAATCAGAGGAACAGATTGGACATTGAACATGACCTCAGAGTTGCTTTGTCTACCATCACCCCAGACGTTAAGACTCTTGTCAGGAGAAAACAACATCCCCAGTTATCCCATTAGTTCCCTGGGATGTTAAGCTAAGAAGTCTGCTAAGAAGGATATATTATTTATTATTATTATTATTATTATTTTATTTCATTGTGTTTTTAGCCCTAGTTGTACTTTTGTTGCAACCCCAGTTATCCCATTAGTTCCCCCAAACTTACTGTAGGTCTGTTATGTTAAGCTAAGAAGTCTGCTAAGAAGCATAATTATTTATTATTATTATTATTATTATTTTATTTCATTGTGTTTTTAGCCCTAGTTGCACTTTTGTTGCAACCCCAGTTATCCCATTAGTTCCCCCAAATTTACGTATGTTATGTTAAGCTAAGAAATCTGCTAAGATGCATTTATTATTATTTTATTTCATTGGGTTTTTAGCCCTAGTTGCACTTTTGTTGCAACCCCAGTTATCCCATTAGTTCCCCCAAACTTACTGTAGGTCTGTTATGTTAAGCTAAGAAGTCTGCTAAGAAGCATAATTATTTATTATTATTATTATTATTATTATTATTATTATTATTATTATTATTATTATTATTATTATTATTATTATTATTATTATTATTATTATTATTATTATTATTATTATTATTATTATTATTATTATTATTATTATTATTATTATTATTATTATTATTATTATTATTATTATTATTATTATTATTATTATTATTATTATTATTATTATTATTTCATTGGGTTTTTAGCCCTAGTTGCACTTTTGTTGCAACCCCAGTTATCCCACCCATTAGTTCCCCCAAACTTACTGTAGGTCTGTTATGTTAAGCTAAGAAGTCTGCTAAGAAGCATAATTATTTATTATTATTATTATTATTATTATTATTATTATTATTATTATTATTATTATTATTATTATTATTATTATTATTATTATTATTATTATTATTATTATTATTATTATTATTATTATTATTATATTTCATTGGGTTTTTAGCCCTAGTTGCACTTTTGTTGCAACCCCAGTTATCCCATTAGTTCCCCCAAACTGTCTGTTATGTTAAGCTAAGAAATCTGCTAAGCATAATTATTGATTATTATTTGATTTCATTGGGTTTTTAGCAATAGTTGCACTTTTGTTGCACTTTTTTGTGTTTATTTCATGTTTTGAAAGATTGCGTATTACTGCAATTTTTTTTTTTTACATAAATCATAGTGGTTAAAAATGTTGGGTCACGGTGACTAAGGAAAATGTTGGGTCCCGAAGCTAGACCAGTTGAGAACCACTGCTTTAGAGCGTTGGTTCTAGGCAGAGGTAGGGTGAAGCGACTACTTGAAGCATGTCTGGTATTATGGTCATGTCTATCATTGGTGGATAAAAGCATAGAATATGTATCGCCAATCTCCTTGTATCCGGCCATGCCTCCCCCGTAGCATTAATCACCCTCAGGTAATTCTCGAAGATTCTTTTCCAAGTAGCAAATGGTATTGCAGGCTCCCCCACGTCAGGAAGGAACAGAGCCGGCGCGGGTACCGAAACCGACATCGTCACCAATTTGTAATGTCCACACTTAGGCTATTAGTAATTATAATAAGCATGCAGGAGTCAGTAGGCTGTGGCGTTATCCCTCCGTGTTTATTCCTTGCTCTCATAACCTTCACATCATGGTAGCTTCAGGCACGTACCGTAACTCCAGGACACACTTCCTAGTTGAATCCTATAGCCTATTGTGCCGCCTAACGGTGGCGGTGGTAATAACAGCATATTAACAATAATGCTAACAGTACTAACAATACTAACTAATACAGAACACAACACCTTTGACGTCAAAAGTTTCTCATCTGCATAATAACGCCCGCCCCCTCTATGTTTGTTGTCAAACAAAACGGGCAAGATACGTTGTGCTGTTCCTGACTGCCATGCAGCGAATAGTCCTTGCATTCATTCCCTGATGATGTCGTGATCCGTCATCAATGGGCCAAGTTTTTGAGCTATGGTGATCACGATGGGTGGGAAGCTGGTGGGTGGGGATCGGACGTTGTGGACAGCGACTCCTACAGGTCGGTTGGTGCCCCTGCGCAGCAGAATCAGGAAGCAACGGGGGCGGCGTGTCCCTCCCATGCAGACCCTCGCCGCTGAGAGATCGCGCTGTGCAGGTGAAAAGATGCGACTGCTGCCTCCTTGTGTACTGGAGGGGACACGTGATGCAAGGCTTTGTGTGAGGGCTGGAGGAATCCTGCATGCAGCCCAACGAGGGGGGCGTGCCATTTTTCTCCTTCACGCACCTGATGGGAGTTTGCGATCAGCTCGGGAGAGTACTAGTATTGCAGACTCCCCTCCACTCCTTGTCGGGTCGTTCTTGTTACCACCATCTACTGCCGCGTCTCCGGTGTGAGACGTCGTGCCACCCATCACCACCTGTCGCCGTTTTCCTGGAGTGGGACACCGTCTTCGCTCTCTATTACTCCACAGGAGGATCCCAGTGTTCCCACTCCAGACGTCGTGCCGGCTACTTCCCTACTCCCTCTTCATGGTCCTCGTTCCTGGGGTGAGGCTCGCCATCGCTCTCTACTACTCCACGGGAGGATGCCCGTGTTCTCACTCCGTTCCCCTCGGAGCCGTCGGCAGCGTCTGGTCGGGAGGAAGGAAGAAGATTCCTTGGCAGTGCTGCAGAGCTGCAGAGCCCTACTCGGTGTAGGGACGAAGAAGATTCCTGTAATTTTTTTCCCAGCCTGTTCGCCCGTTAAAGGCACAGTGCCGCCTTTTTTGTGTTCTTGGACTTTGATGTTTTACCCCCTTAAAGGCTGAGTGCCGCTTTTTTTTGTATATAATAAATCATGCCCTTGTTTTGGCTAACTCTGATTACCTGTCTGTGTCGTGCAATTGGGGTCGCTATACAAACCATAACACTTTGTCCACATTGCAGCCGACCTGTAGGATGCATGGCCTAACAACGTTTGAGACAGGGGAGGGGTATAATTGGACAATACGAAATTGGGGATGGGAGAAAAATGAAAATGGGGAGAAAAAGTAGATACAAAAAAAAAATATTTTAGTCAAACCGGCCGAGGAGGTAACATTATTTGTCGCCGTTGTCGACGAGTTGAGAGCTCCCCAGACTACAGCTGGGCGATCACCTACAATGACAAACTATTAATTATGAAGAGGAAGAGGACAAACGGTGATGATCCATCCATAACATAAGGTGATAATGATATCGTGCTCCACAAGCAATGGGCCAAGTTTGTTTTTGGATTTTTGCAAAGACGAAGGATAATGCTACCGTGATTTCTTGGCTGATGCTAAAGAAGGGAGCTAGCCTATACCAAGTCTTCGGGACAGAAAGAACGCATCGAATCAGTAAGTACATACAGTACATCGTAATTAGTTAATTAGCAGTAGGACCTCGTTCATTCATCCGTTTGTGTATTACGGTACTCTTCCGTGTGTGTGCGCCAAGAAAATCTAATGTTAGTACAAGCACTGTGTGTCTGTTAGACGGAGCGAGAGAGCAAGCTAGTTTAGCTAACATTATTTTAGCTCTGTGCTTCGTTGTATATATCTAGACCTACTTGTGTGTATTGCAAATTAATGAATTAATGATTAAGTTCCTTGTGTGTGTTTGGGGGGGGGGGGGGGGTTATCTTAGCTCTGTTTATTGCGCCAAGAAAATCTAACATTAGTACAAGCACCATGTGTGTGTGTCTGTGTGTGTTTCTGTCTGTCTGTCTGTCTGTCTGTCTGTCTGTCTGTCTGTCTGTCTGTCTGTCTGTCTGTCTGTCTGTCTGTCTGTCTGTCTGTCTGTCTGTCTGTCTGTCTGTCTGTCTGTCTGTCTGTCTGTCTGTTGTGTAAAATTGCCCAAATAGTGAAAGAAATAGTGAGATCGTTTCTTCTTTAACACATCAAGTGCCGTTCAGCAGGGGGCACTGTGGGCCGTCAGTGCCAGCGCTCTGTTCAATTGGGGATAATACTGTGTTTGCAGTGCTAAAACTATATTAAATATTATAGCTATGGATCTAATAACGTTGTCGATTGTCAGTGAGTTTCTTCCGGTCAACATGCAAAAAAACAGATAATTTTTTCATCTGTACATTTCCGTTTTATACCATGGTGATGATGGTGAATATGAGTATAGTTTGAGTGATTCTGAGTAATCCCAGGAAAAGAGGCGAAAACAGCGTTTTAGTGGAATTCAATAAACGCGTTGCCATTCCTCGCTTGGATCAACAATCAATCTGAAATCAATGCGAGATTATCGGTATTATCTTTCATCATGCACGCATGAAAGGGGGTTTGGAGCAGGGAGCCCCTCCGTGCTGTGATTATTACCAACGGGACACACAACACACACATACCACACAGACACGCTGCAATCGCGGCGAAAAAATCATCGGATCAACGCAAGATTGGTAACATATAGTTCTTACCTTGTATCTGATGTACTGCAAAAAAAAGAATCCAATTATCTGATCGCCATTTCAAATATTCATCGTGGTCGTTTGTCCGACATTATCCAGCATTGCAGATGATCTGGCGGGCGGGGACCCTCATCAAGGGAACTGTGGTGACCGCTTGTCTTGCCGGAATGTTCAGATCCCGCCCCCATGCTGTAGCTCGGCCAAGAAAACAAACCACATCGTTTCAAATGGAGTGCAATAGCGTCCGCAAGGCGTTAGGCGGCGGTATTGGCCGTTTGCGATCTCAGACACATTCAGGACAGCCTGCACAAGGTGCCTCGATGGATTATGAATGGCAATAGCGAATAAAAGAAATAACGAAACAGAGTAGGAGTATTTCAATGATCAGAAGGTGTACTCTATTCTATTGAGTGAGAAGTCGGTTAAACTAATGTTACAAGCTTTAGTCCTATCCACTTGGACTACTGCCCAACGATTTGGTCGAGCGCTTCAAAGTGGGATCTGGAGAAACCTCAGCTTGCTCAGAAGATGATGATGATGATGATGATGATGATGATGATGATGATGATGATGATGATGATGATGATGATGATGATGATGATGAAGCCTTTATTTCAGACTCAATGTCCATAGTACACATTTACAAAACAACAACAAGAATACAATAACAAAAGCAACAAGGCCAACAACATAGATTAAAATACATTAAAATACATAAAGGCATCGGTTCCAATGTTTCCACAAATCAGAGGAGTACCTTGTATCACTTTGTTTAACATCACTAATGGCACCTATTATCTTGTTTTTAGACTCTAATAATCGACACATACATTTAAACATCAGGTTCCTCAGCAGAGCATGGAAGGTGGGGACATTTGTAGTCACAAACAAATGGCTTGCACTAGTCCGTCTTGGGAGCTTGAGGAGGATCCTAAATGCATCATTATATGCTACCTGCAGTTTTTTTTGCTGTGCTATAATTACACCATAGGTGTGCAGTATAAAATGGAGCACAGTAGGCTCTGAACAGGCTTATTTTCACATTGTCTGTACACATATAAAATGTTCGTGCCAACATATTGGCCTGTGCATATAGTTTGCAGCACTGGCGCTGCACATCAGCATCATCACACATGTCATCAGTGATATTGTGACCCAAATATCGCATACTCTTCACCACATCTAGAGCGCAGACAGCAAGAAGGAGGGACACTTTTGCTTCTGGTCCTCCTTAGTTTTCACTATCATAATGTAAGATCCTGATTGTAATCAGCCACTTCATCGTTGGCTCGTGTAGTTTCTGCGTTGTGTTTATTTCTCTCTCCGACGTCGACCTCCTCATACTGGCTGTACAATCTTTGTCATTCCCCTTTAATGCAATCCGTAATCATAATAATTCAGCACCGTCAGACGTGTTACCTTTCTTGGGAAACGTTGTTTACTACATAAACAAAACCTCTGTAATCAAGTCAAGTCAAGTCAAGAGTTTTATTTGTCATGGCATACAAGTATAGGCCTACAATGAAATGCGGGGGGTCTTGCCCGCAACAATGTGCAATACTGTAGTACAACATATAATAGAATCCAATAAAACAACATTGTGCAATAAACAGGTAACATAGTGGGACATCTCGGTATTTGTACATAGTTATTTACAGAGCATGGAGGACATGCTAAGTCCTTTGGTAGTGCAATACACTGTTACTGTTGCTATACTATTTTTAAAGTGACCTTTTCTTTGTGGCCATAAGTGTGGGCGTGTGCAGCATGAGTGTGTGCTTGCTCATGTTAAAGTGGCTGCTAGTGTGCGAGCGTGCACAGCGTGCGTGTCGTGTGTGTGCTCATGTGTGCTTGTGTGTGGAGAGTTCAGTGTTCTGTGGCAATCAGTGTTCATTGTTCAAGGCTCTGATGGCCTGGGGGAAGAAGCTGAGCCGAAGCCTCTTTGTTCTAGTAGCTGGGGTTCGCAGGCGTCTGGCTGACCTCAGCAGCTGGAACAGGCTGTTATTGGGGTGGTGAGGGTCTTTCATTATTCTGCAGGCTCTGGATTTGCACCTCTTGTTGTATAGAACCTGCAGGGGAGGTAGTGCAATACCCGTGGTACGCTCGGCTGAGCGCACCACTCTCTGTAGGGCCTTCTTGTCCTGTGCCGTGCTGTTTCCATACCAGGCAGTGATGTTTCCAGTCAAGATGCTCTCTACAGCTCCGGAGTAGAAGGACTGGAGTATCTTCCCCGATACTCTGAACTTCCTTAACTGTCTCAGGTGGTAGAGGCGCTGCTTCGCCTTTTTTACGACTGTGTCTATGTGTGTTGACCATGTCAGATCCTCTGAGATGTGGACCCCCAGGTACTTAAAGCTGCTCACCCTGTCCACGGTAGCCCCGTTTATCCTCAGTGGTGTGTGTGTCTCCTGCTGTCCTCTCCTATAATCCACGATCAGCTCCTTGGTTTTACCAATGTTCAGGAGCAGGCTGTTGTCCTGGCACAAGCTTTCCAGTACCTCAACCTCCTCCCGGTAGGCATTCTCGTCGTTGTCCGAGATCAGCCCCACCACCACCTTGTCGTCTGCAAACTTCACTATGGAGTTGGAGCTGAACTTGGCCACACAATCGTGTGTGTAGAGTGAGTACAGCAGGGGGCTCATAACACAGCCTTGAGTGGACCCGATGCTCAGGGTGATGGTGTTGGAGGTCTGACCCCCCACCCTGACCGCCTGGGGTCTTTCACTCAGAAAGTCCAGTACCCAGGCGCTCAGAGCGGAGCTCAGACCCAGCTCGATCAGCTTGTCCACCAGTCTGGTGGGGACTATGGTGTTGAACGCTGAGCTGTAGTCAATGAACAACAGTCTCACATAGCCCCCCTTCTGGCGGTCAAGGTGAGAGAGGGTGCTGTGCAGTACCTGGGAGACCGCGTCGTCAGTGGACCTGTTTGTCCTGTATGCAAATTGCATAGGGTCAATATCACTGGGGTGGGAGGCACAAATGTGATCCTTGACCAGCCTCTCGAAACATTTCATGACCACAGAGGTGAGTGCCACCGGTCTGTAGTCATTGAGACATGTTGGGGAGGGTTTCTTTGGTGCAGGGATGATGGTAGACATCTTGAAGCAGGCAGGGATCACTGACTCCGCCAGGGATTGATTAAATATGGCGGTGAACACAGGGGCTAGCTGGTTGGCACAGGACTTAAGTATGCGTCCTGTTATACCATCTGGGCCAGCCGCTTTCCTAGTGTTCACCTCCATAAATGCTCTTCTCACACTGTGTTTCAACAACGAGAGAGCGTCCCCGCTCCACCGCGGTTGCCCCCCCCCCCCCCCCTCCACAACAGCCGGCGCGCCAGTGACGCCACTAGCCCTTGAGCCAGCGGCGCCACCGTCTACACCAAACCGAGCGTAGAAAGAGTTGAGTTTGTCCGCGAGAGAGGCATCGTCACTCCCCATTGAGGGGGCGCTGACTTTGTAGTCAGTTATTGTCCTGAGTCCCCGCCATAAGCCTCTTGTGTCGTTTTGTGCCATTTGTGTCTCCAGTTTATCAGCATATGACCGTTTTGCAAGTTTTACAGCCTTGCGCAGAGTATAGACTGAAGCCTTGTACTCCTCCATGTTTCCTGACTCTCTGCCCAGGTTGTAAGCAGTGGTGCGAGAGTTCAGAGCTGTTCTGATAGTACTGTCCACCCACGGTTTCTGGTTTGGGAAAACCTGCACCTTTTTCGTGGGGACAATACTGTCAGCGATTGTTGTTATGAAGCTCACAACGGTGTCCGCGAGCTCGCTGACGTTACTGGCGCTTCCTTGAAACATATTCCAATCTGTGTCTGTGAGCGCGTCCTGAAGCGTGGCCTCTGATTCGTCGGTAAATTTTTTTGTCGTGTCACGTGATCTTTGTTTGTAAGCAGGAAATAATAAGATGGAGTCATGATCGGACGAGCTTGTAGCCCCCGTCAATGGTGGAGCCGCTACAGCCTTGTAGCCGGCTCTGAACGGGGTGTAACAGTGGTCGAGTGTGTTTCCCCCTCTTGTGGAGCAGGCGATGTGTTGAAAAAAGGACGGCATCACTTTTTTCAAATTTGCCTGGTTGAAATCACCAGCTACGATCGTCGCCGCGTCTGGATGTTTGATTTGATGCTTATTGAGGTGGTCGTGTAGCTCCACCAGCGCTCTGCCAGTATTCGCTTGTGGAGGGATATATACAGCGGTCATGATGACCGCGGTAAACTCACGGGGGAGGTGGAACGGGCGGCACAGAATTGAAAGATGTTCCATGTCTGGGGAGCATGAGCTTGAGAGAACATGCACCTCTTTGGGGTTAATCCAGACATTGTTCGTGAGGAGGCAGACCCCACCGCCGACACTCTTGCCGGAGGCTGCCGTGCGATCCGCTCGTAGGACGGTGAAGGAGTCGGAGGGAGAGATGCTATTATCCGGAGTCGCTGGCTTGAGCCATGTTTCCGTGAAACACATGATGTTAACGTCTCTCATCTCCCGTTGGAAGCGGACCCTCGCTCTCAGGTCATCCATCCTTCTCTCCAACGAACGTGCATTCGCCAGAAAGATGGATGGAATTGCTGGGCGGTAAGCAGATCTTTTTAACCTCAGCCTGATACCTCCACGTCTCCCTCTGTGCCTCTTCCTGCCGTTCCCTTTGTCTTTTCCTTTGTTGCCGTTGTCCCGCCTAATCTCCGTTGGCCATTCTAGGCATAAAGTGTCTCCAAACTCCTCTTTGAGTCCGGAGTTTAGGTCCATAAGTGTCTGGCGGTCGTATGACGTACCCGCCAGTGATGTTTTAATAAAAAAAGTAGAAAAAACAAACATAATAGCTAAAAGTGTGCATAATCGTCGCGGAGCTAAACCAGAGGCGACTGACCTGGGTCGCGCCATCATCCGTATCAGATGGAAACCAATTCTGTAATTGTCCTTGAAAGTCTTTGAAAGAAACTAAATTCATTATTCTAATGATCTCTCATTTCACCCCGCTCGGTGGTCATCGCGGCCTGGTGGTTATTCCAAAAGCCTGTCGTCGTGGCACTCTCCATTGCTGCCCCCCCCCTTTTGCGACGGGAGGAGGGAGCCGTCTCAAAGTCTCTGATCAACGCTCCTCTGTGTGTCGTAGCTGAATCTGCCTTACAACTCACTTTTCTATCTTCTCGCCATAGCAACGACAGGCCCGCCCCTCTCCTCGTTACTATGTGACGCGCTGTCATGACAACTGCTGTTCACCTTCCACACACTAAACGTCCGTTCCTGTCTCCACTTTCAATGCTTATCAAGATGATGAATGACCTTGGAGCTTCTCACACCATTCTTGCTGTTAACACTCTGACTGCTGCTAAACACACTGACTCTCTCTGACCGCCTCCACCACCACATCTACCTCTCTGACCTGGCACCTTTAGATGCTGTCATCCACCAATATTTAACATATACACCTTGAAAAACCTCGACATCCTTCAATAACAACACTCTTTTTAGGGTTGAATTTTATATCATGTTGTATACCATACACAGAGCAGATTTTAAGCAGTTGCTGGAAACCAGCACTATAGGGGGACAGTATGACTAAGTCATCAGCATAAATCAGATGGTTGATAATGCTCTCCCCCACCATACATCCAGTCTTGCATTCCCTTAGTGTAGTGGAGAGGTCATCCATATATATACATTGAACAGGAAGGGAGACAAAATCCTGCCCTGTCTTACTCCATTACCCACATTAAAATGAGCTGACATCGAGTTACTCCATTTAACTTGTATAAGCTGATGGGCATACCAAAATGCTAAGATCCTTACTATGACCTTAGGAACCCCTCTTTGGGACAGTTTATGGAACAGTATGTTATGGTTTATTCTATCCAATGCCTTAGACTTAGAGGCATCCATAAAGCATATACATTGTAGAGTTATGTCTTCTATACTTGGCTACTATTTCTTTTAAAGCATATATGCACATGTCTGTTCCATGTTTTTGTTTAAAGCCAAATTGTTTATCACTGGTGAGAATGTACATTTCTATTCTGTACAATAAGATTCTCTCCAGCACCTTAGATAGTATGCTGGCTAATGCAATTGGCCGATAGTTGTCTTTGCTGTTAATTTAACCTGTCTTGTCTTTGATAACAGGCACAAGTTGAACTGCTATCATAGAGTCAGGTAAAATACCATGTTTTAAAAAGCCAGAAAAGCACAAAGCGAGGAGAGGGATGACCTTACGACTGGCATGCTTTAGATGTTCAGCAGTGATATGATCAGTACCACAGGCTTTGTTGTTATCTAGCTTTAATATGGCATGTTGGATTTCCTAACACATACATTCTCATAGGGGTCTACATCTTCCGGTACAAATGTGTCACTTCTAATGCAATTAAACAGCTCAAAGTAGTGCTGTCTCCATACCTCTGCTATTTTATCAGATCCACAGACACCATTGATATTGGAAGGCAAGGGAGGTTTGCAATTGTTCATAATACTCACTTCTTTCCAGAAGTCATAATAGCTGTTTTTTTGTAAGTTTTTGAGCAAGGGAGTCTGCCCTCATTGTATCATCATTCCTGCTAATGAAGTGGACAGCATATTTAAATCTTGCATTAGCCAGTTTTTTGTGATCAAACAAGGGCCCCTGTCTCACTCTACCAGTCCCTGCCCAAGAGAAGAGAGTGGCGCGTCTCGCCCTCCGCTGCTCTGTGAGGAGCAGTGTTGGGGGAATGCATGCCGCTCTGCCTTGGCTTAGAGTGGATCAGAGGCTGGCATGCAGCCTTGTAACCTTTTTGTTTAATATTTATAAAATTGGTAAACTTAAGTCTTTATGGTCAAAACTAAACCCACCAATACTAGACATATCCCCAGACACGCTGTGGGTCTTCATTTTACTTGTATACCTGTGAAGATAATGATGATCAGCAACATATTTACTTTTAAGAAAAAGTTGAAGGATGCTGTTATGAATGGTGAAATATAGTTGAGTTACTGATTTATTTACCTAGTATTGTTAGTTTAGTTAGTATTGTATTTGTGGTTGGAGCCTTTGTGTGTTTTTTCTGTGTGAGATTTTGAAGATGTTGAGAATGTACTTAGGCTAAGGTGTTTCTTATGTTTTTATAGTTTTTTTGTTACTGTAATGTAATGTACTGTAATGTTGTAGGTTGTGTGTTAAGACCCCAGAAAGAATAGTATTTCACCCATGGGTGTAGACTAATGGGGATCCATAAATAAACAAATAAACAAGTACACATTGCACTTCGTCGTCAGTGTACTGTGTGTGTAGGGGCAGGTACAATACGAATTTCTTCTTCCTGTTCCTTTCGGCCATGGAATTTAGTGGATCATATTAAGTGAGCTATATGTACTGTTGTGAAGGGCCAGATTAAAGCTGAGAATCTACATTTATTGTTTTATATACATTGTATATTATTTATATATACACGGTATATCCCTTTAAACCGGCGTTCGAACCATAGTAATATTCGCTCTCCTTATTGGATAGCGCCCTAGGCGCCAGCCCGCAAGCCCCCAACGTCAGGTTCAAAGACAAGCTCAGGCATGTCGTAACATGCCCGGAGACAGCGTATTGATTCCAGACAAGAACTGAGGTTTGGGACTAGATAATCACTTAAGTATATATACGGCGCAGGTGCGCACAGCAGCACTTCGTTCATCAAGTTCATCCCGAGTCAACGTGTAGTGAAGTGAGCAACCGTGCGTCTAACAGAGCGTTGAGAACCACGTGCGAATAGAATAGTAAAGTGTCAGAGTTTAATGCAGTAACGTCAAGTTCGACCTAGTTTAATGTGAAGTAAATAGTCGTTCATTTATTGTATATCGTGCCAACCACAGTTTGTTCGTGTG
Source organism: Notolepis coatsorum (assembly GCF_963971535.1). NCBI lineage: Eukaryota > Metazoa > Chordata > Actinopteri > Aulopiformes > Paralepididae > Notolepis > Notolepis coatsorum. The sequence goes on from NC_140176.1 coordinate 62,349,315, forward strand.
TAGCATTACCCAGCGGTTCGTTCGTGTTAGCTAGTGGACCTTAGCCAGGGTGCGTGGACTAACTACATTGGTGCCAGTACCCGAGGAGGCCTAGTCGGAGAATCCGTTGGACATGTGCACAGGAGAACCAGCGGCGGCGATTGCAGAACCATTACTGGTTGGATTATATTGATTGTGGAACGTGTTACCCGGAGAAGAGCATCGTTGATTTCCACTATCGTTTGGGATTTAACCTCGTGAGGATTTACACTCAGGCTGGCCTCATGGACAGAGGCTGGCTAGCTATCATCGTTTGCTATCGAGCATTGGATTACAGTTATTGCTTTTGCTGCTGATCGTTGGATTTACAAGGACTGGCTTCTGTACGTGAAGTCCCTTTATTCTTCATTAAATCAGACTGAGTATCCGAACATTCCTCTATCCTCTAGACCTTACAACTCTGAGAGGAACCCAGTGTCTCCAGGCGGTACCAGCGTTGCCTTCTATAATTGCTATTATACGCCAGGTGGCGTCAGCTTAGTACCCATCGTAGGAATCCTGCTATTCCCAGTGACTCATGCTACTGACTGACTTTATGCATATTCTTCGCCATACAAGCGCGACCCTAATTCTCATTCTGTAACCTAATGTTGCATAATAATAAAATACCCTCAAATACTATTTCTTTGTCAATGCCGTGTTATTATGAGTGTCCACCATATCTATTCGATTTACTGTCTGGCCAGTAATTAAAGTACATACCTAGCAGTGGTTTAATCTATCACAATCTTTAATACAGTCAGTGTTTTGTAACCCCTCAGTTACAATTGGTCCTTCGAGCCGGAGGGTATCAGTAATATTTAATATCATATTAATATTGACATGGCCAGCGGTGGACACTCTCCAAACGGTTCCCCCAAGCTAGAGCGCCCGCAGCGCAAACGTCAGCCACCTCCATATCTGGAGGACTTCGCTTTCGTTTTACCCCCTAGCTTATCTAAACAGACGTTAAATACGGATAAAACGGATAGTCTAAGCATGCCCAATCCTATCGACTTGGCGGCCCTTCCAGTAGAGACCCCAGTGGGTTCAAACGAAACTGACTTAGCTCACGGGGGGGACCAAGCGGGACATGACGTGACTATACCTCCAGAAAGCGCTCCAGGGATAGACCCCGGCGCACAACCAACCCAAGAGCGCGTACCCGAGACAGACCTCGGCGCGCAACCAAGAGAAGAGTACCGCGCTCAAGAGATAGACCTTGGAGCGCGCCAGGAGAACAGGTCTCCACCAAGCCCTGTCAGCGCCCGATCACCTCCGTCAGTGTCATCCCCCAGCGAGGCGGACCAGAGACTGGCGCAAGCCTTGATCGCCACGCTGACAGCTTCAACCGAAAGAGACCGACTACAGGGTGAGCGCGACCGTCTTCAAGCAAAGACGCTTAGTGAGCGCGAACACTCTGCAACGGAACGAGAACGCCTCCACGCGCAACTCCAAGCACAAGCCCTTAGTGAGCGCGAACACTCTGCAGCGGAACGAGAGCGCCTCCAGGCGCAACAACTAAGCAAGCGCGAACACTCTGCAACGGAACAAGAGTGCCTCCAGGCGCAACAACTAAGCGAGCGCGAACAACGAGAGCGCCTCCGGGCGCAACAACTAAGCGAGCGCGAACACTCTGCAGCGGAACGAGAGCGCCTCCAGGCGCAACAACGGAGTGAGTACGAACGCATCAGACTGGAGGAGAGGCGCCTTCAGACGGAAGAGAACATCCAGCGAGAACACGCCAATGCACAGCGCGAAGCAGAGCGCGACCGGCTACAGGCGCAGATGATAGAACAATTGATCGCCAGGGCGACCCCCCCTCTCTCCACACGGAGCTCCCGGAGATCATCACGACAAGGGTCTAGGGCACCTTCCCCTACCCGACAAAGCTACACAGGAGGAAGAGGAGGAATATCAAGCCCACCAGCACGAACCTACTTTGGACCAGGAGGCCCAGTACAGCCCCGACCTCAGCCCCGAGTCACTGCACTACAAACCCCCGAACCAACTCAAGGGTGAGTTTGATGTACAGTCAGCACCGAGGAACAGCACCTGGGGGCCCGGCCTCTGGTACCCACCCAGTACTAACCCACGACCACCCGTACGGGGAGACTCGCCCAGGAGGCCTCTCCCCCTACGCTCATCGGTGTCCCAGCCATCCATGGCGTCTTACCTTGGCACACCGACATTCCCAGACTTTACGCGCGAGGACAGAGCACAGTACACAGAATTACGCATGTGTTTAGAGACTATAATGTCCGATGTCCACGACGAGTCTTACAAATATGCCATCCTCCTCAAGCATCTCAAGGTGCCCAGAGCGCATAACATAGCGCTGGCATATTCGAACTCAAGCACCCCATACTCAGCTGCTCTGGTGGCCCTCGACGCGCGCTATGGACGCATATGGGATTACGTGATCCAAGAAATACGAGATATCGACCGCCTCCCCCCAGCCAAAGACAATAGAGCACTGGATGACCTCTCTATCAAGGTACAATCCCTCGTGGGGATGCTGGGGTCCCAAAAGGAGAAGGGGAGATATGAACTGTATGCAAATTCTAACGTGGAGCGGATACTGGAGAAGCTCCCTCCAGCCCGTCAAGAGCGTTTTCGGCGGCAGAAAGACCACCGTGACCCCAACGGCCCAGAACCATCCCTCCTAGACCTGGCTGCTTTCCTCGCCAGGGAGGTTAGCAGTCTACGACTGGACACATTCGTGTGGAGTGGCTGTAGCCCTAGAGATGGACCGCGGAGGTTCAATGAGAACCGCCGGTCAGTGACAGTTATGCACCAGGCCGAGTCAGTGCCGCAGCACAAGAACCACAACACCCCCCACGTGAAGGGAAAGTGGAAGATTGCATGCCAGTACTGTGAAAATGAACATTGGCTGTCTCAATGTGACACCTTCAAGAAGCTGACCGCTGACGAGGTGAGTCAGTGGATCAAAGCCAACCGCCACTGCTTCCGCTGCGCGCGCAGCCATATGGCAGCTGAGTGCCGCCTAAAGAAAAGATGCAGCAAGTGCGACGACGCCCACTTGGAGGTCCTGCACGACAGCAACAAGAGGAGACCCGTACCCCAAAGCAGCTCGAGAGTAAATGTCATGTATATAGACCCTACGAAGAGCGGGAGCTCCCGAGTGCTCTTGAAGGTGGTCCGAGTGCTCCTAAGCTACGAGGACAAGGTCATGGACACTTACGCCGTCCTAGATGATGGGTCAGAAAAGACTCTCCTCCTCGCTTCCGCCGCAGCCCAGTTGGGTCTGCGGGGTACCGAAGAAACAATGACAATCCGTACCATTAGAACAGACCTAAAGACCATAAAGGGTGAAAATGTCTCCTTCACGATAGCAGCGGTCGAGCAGCCCGAGAAGCGGTATAGCATCACTAACGCCTTCACAAGCCACGACATAGGTCTGTCACGGTATACCTACCCCATCACACAGCTGACGGAGAAATACGTGCACCTACGTCAACTACCTATACCGCCCATCGACGGCGCCACCCCGACCCTGCTCATAGGATCCGACCACGCACACCTCATCGTCCCAACGGACCAGGTCCACATCGGGCCCAGAGGCTGTCCAGCAGCGGTCAAGACCCGCCTGGGTTGGACACTACAAGGCCCCCTCTCCGGGTCTTCCAACCGACCGACAGCCACTCGCTGCCTCTACACGAGGATAAACGAAGACGACACCACCCTCTTGCAGCACGTCGAGAGACTATGGACATTAGACGCGATGCCCTTTAAGAACGAAAATAAACTAGCTCGTTCAAAGGAAGACACTTATGCCATAGCTCTCCTCGAGCAGAAGACAAAGAGGATCGAGGTCGACGGAGTGATGAGATACGCAACTCCACTCTTGAGGCGAGAGGGGATGCCCACCCTCCACGCCTCAAAAGAAGCGACAGAACGCTATCTACTGAACACCGAGCGGCGCCTAGCCAAGGACCCCACTCAAGCCACTGTGTACCGCGCTGAGATCGACAAACTGATCACAGCGGGACATATCAAGAAAATTGACAATCAAGAGGCCGACCAGACGACTGAATCCTGGTACGTGCCCCACCACAAGGTCCACCACAACGGCAAGAACCGCATTGTATTCAACTGCAGCTACCAGATCGGACTACAGAACCTGAATAAAGAACTCTTGCCCGGCCCGACACTCGGCCCCTCCCTCCTCGGCGTACTACTACGTTTCCGCCAAGACAAGGTGGCCATCAGCGGCGACATCAAAGGGATGTTCCTGCAGGTGCGACTAGTGGAGGAGGACAAGCCCCTGCTGCGGTTCCTATGGAGAGAGAGGATCAACGATGAGCAACCATCCATCTACCAATGGGAGGTCCTCCCCTTCGGCACCACATGCAGCCCATGCTGTGCTACGTTCGCACTACAAAAACATGTGACAGAAGACCCTGAAGCTGACGAGGAGGTCAGACAAAGCGTAGAGAGGAGTTTCTACGTGGACAACTGTCTACAAAGCGTCTCGACGCCAGAAGAAGCCGAAGCCCTCCTGCTCAAGCTCCGTGCCTCACTGATTAAAGGCGGCTTCGATCTCCGGCAGTGGGCCAGCAGTGACCCTCAAGTACTTCACAGCCTCTCCCCAGAGACAAAGGCAGCAAGCAGCGAGACCTGGATGGCGACCACCCCAGGTGAAGCACAGGAAATGACATTGGGCCTCGTCTGGCGCTTCAAAACAGACTGGCTCCATTACAAGCACACACCCCTGACCCCGGAGCAGGGAAGGTCGACCCCTCTACCGACCACTAGACGGAGCGTATACAGAACACTCGCAAGCCAACACGACCCGCTGGGGTGTATCCTACCTTACACCACTCGGGCGAAGATGCTTGTGCGAGAACTGTGGGACAAGGAACAGGGCTGGGACGACCCCATACCCGACCACCTAGCTTCCACCTGGAGAGAGTGGGAGAGCGAACTCAGCTCGCTCCAGAATGTGAACATTCGCCGGAGCTACTTCCCACCCACAGTGCGGCTGGAGACGTGCCAGATGGACCTGCACGTCTTCAGTGACGCCTCGGAAGTAGCCTACGGTTCGGTGGCTTACTTGCGAGCCCAAGAGGAGGGAGGAGAAGTACACACAGCTTTCATCCTGGCTCGCTCAAGAATAGCCCCCCGCAAGCAACAATCGATCCCGCGTCTAGAGCTCTGCGCAGCTCTGGTAGGCGCGCAACTCGCCACGTTGATACAACGTGAACTCACCATAACGGTGCAAAGAACAATCTTGTGGTCAGACTCCATGACCGTACTCACATGGATCCAGTCCGATTCTTGTAGATACAAGGTCTTCGTGGGAGTCAGAGTCACAGAGATTCAAGACCTGGTAGGATCAGCGTGCTGGGGGTACGTTGACACCAAACAGAACCCAGCCGATGTCATCACACGGGGGATGTCCCTAGATGACCTCACACGTCCCAATATCTACAGTGACGGTCCTGAGTTCCTCAAGCTCCCAGAGGAGGAGTGGCCTACCCCCACCCCACGGGAGGCTAGTCAAGAGGAGGCAGAGATCAAGAAATCTATGTTCTGTGGGCTGACGCACATCCCAGCCCCCACTGACCCTAACATAGACGACTGCCTAACCTTTAAGAGTGCGCAGCTAAAAACATTCTTGTGGCACCACCCTGAGGTTCCCCCCACTACAGACCTTGACGCATCGAACTACGCAGAGGCAGAACTCCTTCTGCTACAGCGAGCCCAAAGAGACTCATTTCCAGATGAGCTAGACTGCCTGCAGGGAACAAAGCCAATCCCTTCAGACAGCCGACTGCTCCACTTGGCCCCCGAGCGCGACACCCATGGCCTCATCAGGGTGGGTGGTCGTCTGAGACGGGCCCCGGACTTAACGGATGACGTCAAGTATCCTATCGTCCTCAACAGTCGACACAAGGTCACGGAGCTTATCATAAAGAAATACGACGAGGATGTGCACCACGCTGGGGCAGAGAGAGTCTTCGCTGAGATCCGACGTCGTTACTGGATACTGCAAGGAAGAGAAGCAGTACGTCGCTTCCAGCGGACCTGTCTAGACTGTCGCAGGTGGCGAGCACAGCCCAGTATACCCATGATGGCCGACCTGCCTCCCTGCCGCCTCCGACTCGGCGAGAAGGCCTTCCACTCCACAGGCGTGGACTGTTTCGGCCCGCTCTACGTTAAGAAAGGAAGAGGGTCAGAGAAGAGGTGGGGCATTGTATACAAGTGCATGACCACCCGAGCAGTACATATAGAACTCCTTCAGACCATGACCACGGATTCATTCATCATGTCCTTCCGGAGATTTATAGCAAGAAAAGGAAAACCGTCTGCTTTGTTGTCTGATCAAGGGACAAACTTCAAAGGCGGAGAAAGAGAACTGAGAGAGAGCTTCCAGGCCATGGGCCCAGAACTTAAGACCCACCTCGCTCCCTATCAGGTCGAATTCCAGTTTAACCCCCCGAACGCCCCTCACTTCGGGGGAACCTGGGAAAGAGAAGTCCGTTCCATAAAGACAGCTCTGTACGCCGTGCTTGGGGCCCAGACCGTGGCGGAAGAAGTCCTCACGACAGTCCTCACGGAGATCGAGGGAGTATTGAACTCAAAGCCCCTCGGTTACGTCTCAAGTGATGTAGCAGACGTCGACCCAGTCACCCCAACACTCTCTTGATGGAGCGGCTGGACCCTGCTCTTCCACAGGCGGTGTACAGACCTGAAGAAGCGAACGGCCGAAGAATGTGGAGGTACAGTCAAATATTGGCTGACCAGTTTTGGAACAGTTTCCTCCTCCACTACCTACCGTCCCTCCAAACCCGTCAGAAGTGGGTAAAGGACAGAGACAACTTACAAGTGGGCACAGTCGTTATGATCATAGACCAGTCACTACCCCGAGCTATGTGGCCGGCCGGCCGCATAAGCAAAGTGATCACTGGTGCCGACGGGAAGGTCAGAGCGGCAGAAGTTATTGTCCAAGGGCGGACCTACACCCGACCCGTGGCGAGGCTGATAGAGTTGCCAGAGCTCCCTGACTCCCCTGATGACGATCATGACCCACTGACTTTGTAGATTGCCCTACTCCTCACAACAGATATTGAGCAGTTGACTGGACTATTAATCTGTCTCCCTTAACTAATTAGGTGCGGACTAATTAGGAGGCTGCTGTTGTGAAGGGCCAGATTAAAGCTGAGAATCTACATTTATTGTTTTATATACATTGTATATTATTTATATATACACGGTATATCCCTTTAAACCGGCGTTCGAACCATAGTAATATTCGCTCTCCTTATTGGATAGCGCCCTAGGCGCCAGCCCGCAAGCCCCCAACGTCAGGTTCAAAGACAAGCTCAGGCATGTCGTAACATGCCCGGAGACAGCGTATTGATTCCAGACAAGAACTGAGGTTTGGGACTAGATAATCACTTAAGTATATATACGGCGCAGGTGCGCACAGCAGCACTTCGTTCATCAAGTTCATCCCGAGTCAACGTGTAGTGAAGTGAGCAACCGTGCGTCTAACAGAGCGTTGAGAACCACGTGCGAATAGAATAGTAAAGTGTCAGAGTTTAATGCAGTAACGTCAAGTTCGACCTAGTTTAATGTGAAGTAAATAGTCGTTCATTTATTGTATATCGTGCCAACCACAGTTTGTTCGTGTGTAGCATTACCCAGCGGTTCGTTCGTGTTAGCTAGTGGACCTTAGCCAGGGTGCGTGGACTAACTACATTGGTGCCAGTACCCGAGGAGGCCTAGTCGGAGAATCCGTTGGACATGTGCACAGGAGAACCAGCGGCGGCGATTGCAGAACCATTACTGGTTGGATTATATTGATTGTGGAACGTGTTACCCGGAGAAGAGCATCGTTGATTTCCACTATCGTTTGGGATTTAACCTCGTGAGGATTTACACTCAGGCTGGCCTCATGGACAGAGGCTGGCTAGCTATCATCGTTTGCTATCGAGCATTGGATTACAGTTATTGCTTTTGCTGCTGATCGTTGGATTTACAAGGACTGGCTTCTGTACGTGAAGTCCCTTTATTCTTCATTAAATCAGACTGAGTATCCGAACATTCCTCTATCCTCTAGACCTTACAACTCTGAGAGGAACCCAGTGTCTCCAGGCGGTACCAGCGTTGCCTTCTATAATTGCTATTATACGCCAGGTGGCGTCAGCTTAGTACCCATCGTAGGAATCCTGCTATTCCCAGTGACTCATGCTACTGACTGACTTTATGCATATTCTTCGCCATACAAGCGCGACCCTAATTCTCATTCTGTAACCTAATGTTGCATAATAATAAAATACCCTCAAATACTATTTCTTTGTCAATGCCGTGTTATTATGAGTGTCCACCATATCTATTCGATGTACTGTCTGGCCAGTAATTAAAGTACATACCTAGCAGTGGTTTAATCTATCACAATCTTTAATACAGTCAGGGTTTTGTAACCCCTCAGTTACATGTACTGTTGGACTGTAACAATTCCATGTACGAATAAATAAAAATGAAATGATCCTATGATCTCCTTCTTCTTCTTCTTATCCCAGGTTAAAATCCACTCGGTTACACTAGTTATCGTAGCTGTAGGCTACCTAGCTTGTAAGAATCTCGTTGTTAGTGTGTGGACCCAGGCGCAATACAGGAATGAGAGAGAGGCAGGACACAAGCGGGGTGTAGTTGAGAAGAGGCTTTACTTCACTCTTTGGAGTACAACTACAACAACAAAACAATAAACGTACCACAGCCTAAGCCGGCAGATAAAGAATATACAACAAAGGGTACAAGCGTGAATAGCACGGAAAGGTGCTATCACAACCACAATGGTATAATGATAATAATGTTCTGTGAACAACGGACGACACAAGATACGTTTACAAACAGACAGGGGAGTCACAGGACAGCACAGAATATATAGGAGGACTAATCACACTGATTCCTAACAGGAAACACCTGGACGACAAACACACAAGCTGACATTAACAATATAAAACAAGACAGGCTTGAATAACAATTACATACAAATACAACATTAAACCAGACCGGGAAAAACCCTCAGGAATGCAATACACACATTGAACATTGTGGCACATATTAGAGACAACAAGAGACACATATGGAGACTGATTAGCATAGGCAATAATAACACATTGAGTCCAGGGAGTACCGGGAACACTCCACTAGAGGGGGGTGTAGGGCAGTCAGGGACCTTGTTGCCAGCCTGCTGATCGGGAGGGATTGAACCAGGCTCGAATGGCAGATTATGACAGGACTTCCCCCTCGAGGAACGGCTTCCAGACGTACCGGAGGCCGCCACGGGAAAGGCGGGGGGCCGGGACACAGGGAAGTTGAAATTGAACACAGGGAGAGTCCGGGGGAAAAGGTCAGGACGGACAGGGCTAGGAGGGGGGACGGAGTAGGGCAGCTGACGAGGGGAGCAGGGAGGACTGGAGCAGGGGAAACGGGGAACAGGATCAGCGGGGGCGAAGACGGGGGGCTGAGGAAAGGGACTGGAGAGGGGGCTGGAGTAGGAGGCACAGGGAACAGGATCAGCGGGACTGGGGGCGAGACCGGGAGGCTGAGGAAAGGGGCTGGAGAAGGGGCCGGTGTAGGGGAGACGGGGAACAGGATCAGTGGGACTGGGGGCGAGGACGGGGGGCCGATAGCGGGAGCGGGGAGGACTGGAGCAGGGGGAAACGGGGAACAGGATCGGAGTGGGGGCTGGGACCGGGGTCTCCACAGCAGCGGGACCCGGCGTTGGTCCCCGAGCAGGAGCCTCCCCACACTCGGAACCAGGCATAGACCCGGGCGCAGACCCCGACATAGCCGGTGGAAGAGACGACCGGCCTGCTGCGTGTCGCCGCCGACGTCGACCCGACGTGGAAGCAGGTGAGGCGGCAGGACCAGGACGCTCTTCCCGAGTTGGCTCGGCTTAGCCCACCCAAGGGGGCTCCATACCCTCGACGTAGAAGTCCTCCCAAGGACGCGCCCCCTGGGTTGCCTCTGCGTAGTAGTCCTCCCACCAGGGCGACGAAGGGGACCTGTCGAGACGAGACCCTGTCTTCTCCTGGGACTGCGGCGTCGAGCGCCGCGTCTCGTCCTGGGGGCTCCACGGAAGGCACGACCAGTCAGAGGAGGAAGACCCAGAGGAGGACCCTCCCATCGCGGCGCCTGGTCTCCGGGAAACACTCCCTGGAGCTCCATGTCGCAGAGAAGGCGGCGCTGGCCGTGACGGTCGTGCTGGAAGCGGCCGGTGGAGGAGGTTGTGCCAGTTCTCCCTCGTCCTGCTTGCTGGGTCCAATTTAAAGTCGGTTTGTTCTGTAAGAATCTCGTTGTTGGTGGTGTGGACCCAGGTGCAATACAGGAATGAGAGAGAGGCAGGACACAAGTGGGGTGTAGTTGAGAAGAGGCTTTACTTCACTCTTTGGAGTACAACTACAACAACAAAACAATAAACGTACCACAGCCTAAGCCGGCAGATAAAGAATATACAACAAAGGGTACAAGCGTGAATAGCACGGAAAGGTGCTATCACAACCACAATGGTATAATGATAATAATGTTCTGACAACAACGGACGACACAAGATACGTTTACAAACCGACAGGGGAGTAACAGGACAGCACAGAATATATAGGAGGACTAATCACACTGATTACTAACAGGAAACACCTGGACGACAAACACACAAGCTGACATTAACAATATAAAACAAGACAGGACTGAATAACAATTACATACAAATACAACATTAAACCAGACCGGGAAACACACTCAGGAATGCAATACACACATTGAACATTGGGGCACGTATTAGAGACAACAAGAGACACATATGGAGACTGATTAGCATAGGCAATAATAACACATTGAGTCCAGGGAGTACCGGGAACTCTCCACTAGAGGGGGGTGTAGGGCAGTCAGGGACCTTGTTGCCAGCTTGCTGATTGGGAGGGATTGAACCAGGCTCGAATGGCAGATTATGACATAGCTTCCTTGTTTCAGTTAGGGATTCCTACAATTCTCTTCATCTATTATCCCTTTCCTCAGCTAACTTGTACCATACCTCTACTTCTGTACTGCTGATATTTAGCTAGCTAGAATAATGTTTGTCCATCTTGACCATAAAGTGGGAACGTTTTTTTAACATCAGTTGTGAGTGATAGGTACATGCGAGGGTAATGTTGAAAATGCAAATGTATTTGCAAGTATATAGTAGCCAATGACCATCCTCACCCGGTTTCCGGGGTGAATATTGAATAGCTATAGTACTTATTAACCAAGGAAGGGGAGGAATGTCTCTTATTGACATACTTGCGTAAGCTGGTGAAACATTACCTGCTTCAGAAGTTCACATTATAACGAAGGTTATCCTATAACCCTAGTTATATGAATACTGGCAGAGCGTCTCGTGAGCTCCAGTGTTTCCCTACAAAACACAGGATGTGGTCATATTCACGCCCTTCCAAGTCTGAATTTCATGCGTGAAAAACATCCAAGGGTCCTCAGGGCGCTGAAGAGCGAGACGCTCTGCCAGTATTCATATAACTAGGGTTATAGGATAACCTTTGTTATATTACATCTGGCAATTCTGTCTCGCTCTGCCATATTGAATTCAATGCATTCTGGATGGTGTTAACCACAGTAGAGTTAAGATGCATCCCCTCCAGATTCACCCTTTCAGCAGCCAAGCCATTAGAGGTTGCCCCAGAACAGGAGGCAGAAACAGTGTGCTGCGTGCCTGAGAGAGGGCTTGCGGTAACCACGGAACAGGCCACGGCGGGGCCACCAAGAGTTGAATCAGGGCCGGGAACCACACAGCTCTGCCCCGGTCCGGCGTGATCAGGATCAAAGTCCTGTGCTCCTGACATACCCGCTCCAACAGCTGTGCTATCAGGTGTATGGGGGGGAACGCATACAGAATCCCGGGGGCGGCCACGGGTACATCGCGAAGGCATCCACTCCCAGAGAGGGGTTGTCCTTCCGACTGACCGAGAACCACAGAGGGCACTGGTAGGACTGACTGTTTGCAAACATGTCCACCATGGCCTCCCCGTTCCAGACCTGTCTGACTATGTCTGGACGTAGTCCCCACTCGTCTGGGTGGGGACCGCCCTGTGACATCAAGTCTGAACCCACATTCTCCCTGGATGTGGAGAGCCCTCAGGCTGCGCAGATTGTGAGACGCCCATAGCCAGAGTTCACCGCCGCCTGGTGGAGAGCGTACTCCTCCCTGTGTGTATATATACGACGCTGACGCCGTGCTGTCCGTCCTGATCAGAACATGCTCGCGCACAATATGATGGCCGAGCTGTTTGAGGACTAGAAGCACTGCCCCCTACTGCGTCGGTCCGACACGTCGTCCCCCATCCCGTGAGGGAGGTGTCGGTGAAGACCGTGACACGTGATAGCCTGCTGCCCATGGAGACCCCGCTGGTGAGAGCCCCAGCCCCCCCCCCAGTGGGCGAGGTCCCCCAGTACTGACGTGGGGACCTTCAGTCGCTTCCACTTGCCTCTCACAGGGTCTATTTTCATACTGAAAAACAACCTATGTATCCTCCTCATGAAGAGGAGGCCAAGTGGGACCACAGTTTGAGCAGATGCCATCATACCGAGCAGGCGCATCACGGACAGCGCCGTAACTGTCCTGCCAGGATGGAACCTCCCGAGCGCGCCGAGAATATCCTCTCGCCGCCGCTCTGAGAGGGTTGCCCTCATAGACCTTGAGCTTAGAATCAAGCCCAATTACTCCACCTGTTGACTGGGAAGAGGAGTACTCTTCTCCCAGTTCACAGCAAAACCCAGGCTGGTGAGGTGTTCCACCACCTGCCTGGTATGAGACCTGGCGATCTCCTCTGACCGGCTGAGTACCAGAATGTCATTTAGGTAGAATACAATTCATATCCCCTGATGACGCAGAGGTCCCATCGCGGTCTCCTCGCACTTGGTGAAGGTGCGAGGAGCCAGGGAGTAGCCGAAACGGCAGCCTCTGGTACTCGTACACTATTCCCTGAAACAGGAAGCATAGGTATTTCCTGTGAGGAGGGAAGATCGGGATGTAAAAATACGCATCCTTCAGGTCTATGGAGGTGAACCAGTCTCCCACTCTGACAGCGCATAACAGGTGTTTGACGGTCAACATTCTGAACCTTCTCGCCACAATCAACCGATTGAACACGGACAGGTCCAGTATGGGTCTGACACCCCCCAATTTCTTGGGCACCAGAAAATATCGGGACTAAACACCACTCATTGCGTCCTCCCATGGGACCACGACGATGGCCTGCTTCGCCAACAGAGATCGGATCTCGTCGGCCAGGGCTGTCACTGCCATGGACTCTGACAATAGAGTCTGTATCAAACCCAAAAACGGAGGGTGGGGGTGTGAAAACTGTAACACAAGCCCTGCTCTCAGCGTTCTCTCCATCCACACCGACATATGGCACTTCTGTAGCCATACGTGGTAAAAATCCCAAAGCGCCCTCGCCGCTAAGAATCGTAGATAGGTGGCCCGGTCCCTCCCGCTGTGCATTGCAAACCCTGGTTTCGCCAACCGCGCGAGCAAGGTATCTTGCAGAGTCGGGATTTCCCACCCTGACTCTACCAACAAGGCAATTGCACCCAAGGTGGGACCCCGACAGACAGGGGCGGTCTGAAAAGGGGGGAACGACTGTCAACATGAGGTGAATGAGGTAGTTCCCCCGCTGAGCATTGTCCCGTTTTTGCAAAGCAATTAACTTACTGGGGATGGCCTGCTCTGCAGCTGGACATGCATGGTGTGTGGTCCTCACGCTGTCTAGGGTGAGCCCCTACACACCGTAGCCCTGTAGTGATATTACTACTAGGGATGCCCCGATCGATCGGCCACCGATCGTTATCGGCCTATAATCAGTATAAATATGCGATCTGTGAATTCCGATAATGAGTCATATTCGCCGATCGCGGAAACCGATCAAGCAGAGATCTCACTCGCTGTCTGTCTCAGACACACAGGACCTGCAAACTGCCGCTGCTCCTCCTCCATAGCCCCGCCCGCACCCGTGTACAGTTTGTAAACACAGAGGACTGAGAGGCGGCTCCTCTGCTCGAGTCTATAGTGCATTCGACCTGAGCTAACGTTAGCTACCTAGCTATCGTTACTGTTTAAACAAAATTACCCAGTCAACTATTCACTTTTAGTAGGCATTGTCTAACGGTATTTAGCCGGCTAGCTACTGATAGCTCCTGATATCAACAAATGCTCCAGCAAGTCTATTAGTCCATGTTGATACCTCCGTTAGCTTGCGTTAGCTGATGTTAGTTCACTGTTCAAAACGAAATGTCCCATTGAACTAAAAAGTTCTGTCTTAACGTCATTTAGCCGGCTAGCAGTAGCTACAGATAGCTCTTGATATCAATGTCTTATAACATTGATTCAATGCGTATTCGAGCTGAGGGCTTGCTGAATGTGATATGACCAAAGCACAGTAACGTTATATCAATAGGGTCCATCTGCAGCGCAGGAGAATCCTTGCCGTAGCTCGAGGCTACTCGAGTATAGGGTCCAGGTGCAGCTCCGGAGAATCCTTTTTGGAGCTGGAGGCTACTAGAGTACACACAGACAGTGGAGCTGTTTGCAGATAGCGAGCATTTTGACTTGTTGCGTGGTGGCGATGTCTCGCAGATAATACAAGTACACGTCTAATTATATAATATATATATTTTATAACAAAAATATTAATATAAAATAATTTTTAATTTCTTTTTAATCAAAAACTATCGGTATCGGATCGGTATCGGCCGATATGGCTCACGACGATCGGTGATCGGTATCGGTGGCAAAAAACGTGATCGGGGCATCCCTAATTACTACCATCCAAATTACGCGTGCCTGACTCACTACCGCTGCTAGGATTGGTAGTCCGGACGGGGGAGGCACCAACGTAATACCCGGCCTGGCGAGGGCGGGTCTGGGGGAACCCACGCTGTGACTTCCTGGGCCTAGGGTTCCCTCTCTGACAAAATGTTTTAAATACAGGGAACCCTGCTCCGTCGTCACATACAACACCAGGCTCACCAAACGCACACGCTGGACGTGTGGTCCGGGAGCCTCCTGACAGTACAGCATTCTCATGGACAGACCCAGGCCTAGCTAGCAGCTGGGTGTCAGCCCCTGTCTTCATGAGAAGCGATATGTCGGGCCGCTTGCGCTTCACTGGAAGAACGCGGCCCGCAGCCAGAGGGGACACAACAGAGCCCTGAATCCCGTAGTGTAGCGGGGGGGAATTAACGGAGAGCGTGCTAGACACAGCTAGATGGCGACGGTTACTCCTTGCGGAGGCGTGCCCATCTAATTCAGCCGATCCCTCGGCCGCCGAGGGCTGTCGGCACCGTGAGAGCCTGTCTCTTTGTTTCCAGGTTATCTCGGGCGGGGGACACGTGGCCACCGGTCGGGGGTCTCGCAGCAGCCGCTCGCGAGACCGTGCTCTCACTTCTGGCTGCACGGTGTGGTGCGGCATGGGGCCCCGGTTAAAGGCCGCCCGCGCCTCTGTTGACAAACCAAAAAGTCCATCCACGGAGAGGGGGGCCCTGAGGAGGAGAATTTTCCTCTCCTCCTCCAGGGGAGACTGCTCCAACCACAGATGTCTGTGAATAAGAGCCGACAGCATCCTAACCCTCCCTGCGGTTATAGCTTGCGGCTGGGTCAAAAGCTGAATAACCTCAAAACCCTGAGCGTCGGCCGTCCCTAAGACCCCATCGCCCGATACCATTTTCGACAGAAAAGCAGCCAATTGAGCAATGTTATTAGTTGCTGCTAAATTCTGTACCGTGGCAATATAAGCCTCATCAGCCCACTCAGCCACCTGCCGGGCCGACTCGCCCCTTGGTGTCGGCTTCCGGGCGGGATACCACTCTACCATGTCAGGGCAAAGGACCGATGCCACCTGCTTCTCTAAGCACGGCACACCTGTCCTGAGCCCCGCCATCAGACTGTCCACCCGTGTAAAGGGTAGATAAGCCTAAGCCAAACCCGCAACATTAGACACCGTTTGACCTTCAGTAATATAATGGTTAAGCGGGGGGAAAACTGGACACAGTCCCGGCGGGACACATGGGAGCGGCGTCCTGAAAGCAATAGAATTAGCAGTAGCTGCGCGCGCCATGATATTTGGAAAAACATTTAACAACGTTTCATGTTGACCACATTCACCAAAATACACAGCCACCCGCGCTATCACACCGCCCGGTCGTCAATGAGAGAAAACGGGGTTTATTCAATGTATGTGATGTATAGATTGGGGGGACCACAGCTAAAATGGTAGATCGAAATGTGCATGGAAGTAGGAGACGGTGATAGAACGGTGACCAGTGGATTGAATACACTGCCAGCGAGGGTGTTTTGTTTTGCATTCCTTGGAAGAACACAGATAAGAGTGTACTGTAGGCCCAGGGCAGGAGGGAGAGACGTTCATCTTAATGAAACGTGAGTTTATTAGTGTTAAAGGTTATGCAGTTGTCATGACAACACGTCGCATGACAACCAGAAGGCGGGGCCGTCGTTGCGACGACGAACCTCTATAAGTCGAACGGTGTTTCCGGGTGTAAGGCAGACTAGAATCTGACCGAGAGCGAGTAGGACTGAGATCACACAGAGGACTCTCTCTCCTCTTATCACGAGAGAGGGGGGGGGGGGGGGGGGGAGGAAGAATGCCACGACATCATTAGCTTCGGCTAACACGAGGAGGGTTCAGGCTAACGACTAGGCCTGACCACTATTGGACTGAATAACAAAAGGACAATCTGAACACACCGAGAGATCATTAGAATAGACTCTTCAAGGACGATACAATTTGATAACATCTGATAACATCTGATTATGAGGTTCTGTTTATAGCAATAAAACAACGCTTTTCCTCATAAGGTATCTCACGGTGTCGGAGTGTCGAATTCTTACGGAAGTGGAGAAGTCTTATGGTTTATGGATTGCACTAACGGGGGGAGATAAGGATCTTATCTACCAGTATCGGAGACGTCAGGACCATTAAAAGTACACAACGCAGAGGAATTGGATGGAGGGCCAAACAGACGAAGACGTGATACTGGCCAGTTTGATCAGAATCTTATAGTTGATGCCGTTGGGACCCGGATTTGCAAGAGATTAAAACAACGGGAACAGTTGGTTGTTGATGACAGCCGGATTTGCAAGAGATTAAAACAACGGGAACAGTTGGTTGTTGATGACAGCCGGATTTGCAAGAGATAAGAACAACGGATAAAGACTTTTTCAATAATGGGGCGACAGTGGACAACAGTCATCAATATGTGGGAGAATCATGATCGAAGCAAGGCCGGCCAGCCCTGGGAGAGAGCGGCGAGTCGAGCGGTCAGGAGGCGAACCAGCGCTGTAGGGGAAACAGCGCTCCGATCAAAAATGTGAGTTCACTGTGCACACGGTTGTTTTGATCTTTTAAGCAAAAATAAAAACAAACAGATAGTGCATCCGTAAATAAGGAGCGACAGAGAAGCCAGCTGTAATAATATGAACAGAGAGCCATGGTGTTTTGGAAATCGAGGGTGTTATCAACAGGATAGAATGAAAAACAAACGGGGCAGGCTGCACGGTTTCTGGTGTTGGGAGTGTAAATGCAGGAGGAGAAAGGGGGGGGGGGGTGCTGAACCAGACTGAAATCTGTTATGGCGGGATTGTTATGACAAGACTGTCGCCTGAGACGGCCCACCTTAAACTGGTCGCTGTGGTCTCGAGACGGCCGGAATTTGTCGTAGCGGGAGGAAAGTCGATCGGGTGTTTACCTTAAACTGTGTATTATGTCCGATAAGCAAGAGTTTAGTCCGGGAGAAGCGTCCCCTGATATGGAGGAAAACAGCAGTGTTTTTAGGCCTTGGAAGGAAGGGCAGCGTTTGTTTGTTTGAGAGAGTAGCCATTATGAGCGAGTCAAAATGGCCGTGAGCACCACGAGGAGATAACAACAGATAAAGTACCAGGAAGTGACACGTCAACTAAAACACCATGGAGGAGGAGTAGGTCGCCACCTAGTGGCGGAGGGGGGGTAGTGCTGGGGAGTTTTCATTACCCATAGGGGAATATTTAGATATAGGCCTGTACTACCATCTAGTGGCGGAGTGGGGGAGTGATTCAATAGTCAATCTAATGAGCACAGAGAGTGGATTATTATTATAATAATAATAATATTAGATATAGAGTTTAATTATACAATGGATTAAATAAGAATTGCACAGAAAGATGGTGCAGTTATTTGAATGGGTTAATTATGGAATAAAGAGGGAAGTCTGGGGCCTTCTCACACCTAATAAATAGGCAGAGTCTTGAGGGGACACGTCACCAGAAAGAACTGGCGCGCGCTGGGGGTCACCCGTGGGACAAACGTAGAGCGCCGAGTGGGTATCGTTTAGCTGCTGGTGTCACGCCGGAAGACAACAAAACAGGGAACAGCCCTGTAGGATTAGATATGGGTGTTGAGAAGGTGGTAGACGAATAGCAAAACAAGGGAAGTCGAATGGACAGACGACTGCCGGTGTTGTGTTTCTGCTTTCAAGGGGGGAATGACACCGACAGCGATGGAGATGGCCAGGAGACAGACTGGAGGAGGAGGAAGCCGCAGGGGCCAGGCACCGCAGCCTGGTCCACAGATGATCCACGACGAGAGGGAGGAGACGGTGGCGGTGGAGGAGCAGATGTGGAGAGGACAGCCAGAGACACTGAGCAGTAGCAGACCAGGGGAGACATTTTTGCCTAGGGGACCGCGCCCTGGAGGGGGGACCAGCTCAGGAAAGGAGCCGTCACTGAAAGGGGCCCTTGCCCTAGAAGACGGAACCGGTCCAAGATGGGAGGTGTACTGTAAGAGGGAAGGGAGCGCTCTGATTTGGACGTGGGGTACCTGATAGGGGGGGCCGAAGGGTTTTAGGTGTGTCGTCTGAAAAGTTGCAATCTGTGTTTTTCTCTGTCTCTCTCTCTCTCTCCTCCATGACCGTTGTTTATCCTTTCTGGTTTGGGTGTGATGCGGGTAATGGAAAACGAGGAAAAACAGCAGACGGCGGGGCCCTAATTGTTATGAGTCTATTTTTGGGTATAAGTAATTGAAAAACCAAGTAGTCTGTTGATTCTGAAAGTTGATTGAGAATCAAAGGGGGGAATGAGAGAAAACGGGGTTTATTCAATGTTTGTGATGTATAGATTGGGGGGACCACAGCTAAAATGGTAGATCGAAATGTGCATGGAAGTAGGAGACGGTGATAGAACGGTGACCAGTGGATTGAATACACTGCCAGCGAGGGTGTTTTGTTTTGCATTCCTTGGAAGAACACAGATAAGAGTGTACTGTAGGCCCAGGGCAGGAGGGAGAGAGGTTCATCTTAATGAAACGTGAGTTTATTAGTGTTAAAGGTTATGCAGTTGTCATGACAACACGTCGCATGACAACCAGAAGGCGGGGCCGTCGTTGCGACGACGAACCTCTATAAGTCGAACGGTGTTTCCGGGTGTAAGGCAGACTAGAATCTGACCGAGAGCGAGTAGGACTGAGATCACACAGAGGACTCTCTCTCCTCTTATCACGAGAGAGGGGGGGGGGGGGGAGGAAGAATGCCACGACATCATTAGCTTGGGCTAACACGAGGAGGGTTCAGGCTAACGACTAGGCCTGACCACTATTGGACTGAATAACAAAAGGACAATCTGAACACACCGAGAGATCATTAGAATAGACTCTTCAAGGACGATACAATTTGATAACATCTGATAACATCTGATTATGAGGTTCTGTTTATAGCAATAAAACAACGCTTTTCCTCATAAGGTATCTCACGGTGTCGGAGTGTCGAATTCTTACGGAAGTGGAGAAGTATTATGGTTTATGGATTGCACTAACGGGGGGAGATAAGGATCTTATCTACCAGTATCGGAGACGTCAGGACCATTAAAAGTACACAACGCAGAGGAATTGGATGGAGGGCCAAACAGACGAAGACGTGATACTGGCCAGTTTGATCAGAATCTTACAACGAGCGGTAGTAAAAAACGCTAGTACTATGAATTGGCGATGACGGCCCTACCCGTGCGCGGCACGACACCCCGCAAAGTCCATCGGTCCACTATCATGCGAAGAAAGTTTGGCAGTGATGGGCAAGCTACTTGGAAAATGTAGTAAGCTACACTACATGTTACTCTCAATTAAATATAGCTCAACTACAATGGAAGCTATCCCCAGATAAATGTAGCAAGCTACACTACAAGAACATGGCAAAAATAATACTACATTGGCACTACTTTTTTTTTTTTTTTTTTAAGATAAACTGGCCAAAGATAAAAGTTCAGTTTGATTGTTTATTAGAAAACTGAAACAAGCCCTCGGTCTGGCTTTTTGTGTCATCATTTTAACATGAACTTGTATTATGTACAAAATGTTAATACAGTATGAGGAAAGAACTGTGGAAACATAATAAATAAAAGGCCAAATCAATCAAATAAACACCAAAATATATACTCTCTCTATTGGAATGGAGAATTTTCAGCACAGGATAAACTGCCCACTTTATCAACCAAAAACACACTTCTTCAATATCAGAATTTTAACTAATAATAACTGTCTTGCTGCATTTTACTATTATGCTACCAAGTCTATACTACCACCAACTATGCTAATATGTCTATACTACTACAGTATGTACTCAGAGTATAACACTCAAGCTCGACACTGCTAGACAAACAATACTACGTATCCTTGGCTGCTAGATATGTACCACTCCTGCTGACTTGTTGTACACGATTTGTAAGTTGCTTTGAATGAAAGCGTCAGCTAAATGACCAAATGTATTTAAATATGTAACTCACAAAACATTCCATGGCCCCAAAATCATGTGGGGACCCCCCCTGGAGGTCCTGACTGACCCACAGGTTGAGAACCACTGCTCTAGGTGATCTTTTCCCTCTAGTGTATGTATTATTTATGTTAGTTTGTTTTTTCTTTTCTCCACCCCCATAATATTGTTCATTTTCTGCCTACAGTGAAACATGATAGCAGCTATCTGTTAGTTAAATCTGTTGACAAAAAGTGCACTGACTTGTGTGCTGTTTGGGAACAGTTGACAATGTTTATGAAAAGCTTTTCATCAGCTTACCTGAGTGTGTTCTCAAGTTAGTGCTGGACGTGTGGGAAGTTGAGAGAAGCTTCGTTTTTGGCTGACACAATAAACACCTAAACACATATGTTTTAGGCGTTTTTTCAGTCAAACTCAAACCTAATGTTTCCAGATAGGGCCATGGAGAGGCATTGTTGTTATTGACATCATCTTCATCAATGCCATCAGCCCTGGAAACATCTAATCCTTCTGCCATTTCGCGCGGACTGGTTCATTCATTCATTCATGGTCTGCCTTTTGATTTTTTTACTTCCTGGAGCTGGAGTGGCATGTCCCGCCCTATCCTGCCTCTGATTGGCCTACCCGTAATGTTTTGGCATAACCTTACCCAATCGTGAGTTGTCATACTCATATCTAAACCAACCAACCAATCATAGTGGGTTTTCTCCGATAGTATCCAGCTGCAGGACCGGAGAACACAACACTATCAGGACCGAAGACACTCTTTTTCTTTTTCTTTTTTCTGTTTCTCCGGACAGTAGCGTGTAGCGTTTGATCACGCTACATCACTACTTGATTCTAAAAATAGCTGCACTACAGAGACCGCTACTTGGTTCAAAAGTAGCGACGCTACCATCATGCTACTGAGAAATGTAGTTAAGCTATGTAGCGTCGCTACTTGTAGCTAGCTACTGCCCATCACTGAAGTTTGGTATAGGGCCGCCGTTCCGTCTGGACGCACCAAAGAGGATTCGGGGGCTGGAGAAACTCCGGCGAAAGTCCAACATTCTTCAATTTCTCCCTTCGCTTCATAATAACGTTCCACTGGTTGAAAGTGCATATGAACAAGCTCACACATGGAAAAAGATAAGGAAGGGTGTGAGCGTGACCACATCCTGTGTTTTGTAGGGAAACACGGGTGCAGGCGTGGTCACGCGCAAGTAACGTGCATGTGTCAACTTTTTCATGTGCACAATAGGTGCATGGAGATCAGGGGCGTTTTTAGGGTTAGAAAACATTGGGGGCTTCAGCTGAAGATGAATACTGAATAACTAGAATCATTAGAGGTTCTCAAAGTGAGGTCCAGGTCAATGAGAGGGATCTGGGCAGTCCCCATAGAAAATTCAAAGTTAACAGGACCAAATCATCAGTTTCTTATTTATTTATTTAACCTTTATTTAGTCAGATAAAACATTGATCTGGTCCAAGAAGCCCCAACAGGAGTACAAATATACATATATATATATATATATATATAATATATATACATATACTGTACATTATTACACACATATACACCAATAACAAAATAAAAACACAGTTAAG
The DNA here is from genome assembly GCF_963971535.1 of Notolepis coatsorum. Taxonomy (NCBI): domain Eukaryota; kingdom Metazoa; phylum Chordata; class Actinopteri; order Aulopiformes; family Paralepididae; genus Notolepis; species Notolepis coatsorum. The sequence continues at coordinate 62,371,758 of NC_140176.1, forward strand.
AATCATACACATAAGCAAATAAACAAACAAACAAACATATGCACAGCTTATGTACAAAAGAAATAAACAGTTATTCTCTAGTCTTTACAGTTTTCTTCAATTGCATAAACACTCAAATCAAAAGTATTACACAATTATCAAAACCTTACACTCAAGGATCAAAATATAGGCCCAGATTTGCACCCTACAATGTCAGCCTCACACTTTTTGCAAAACAATACACACAGTGATTTGCAAAACACTAAACACACTTGCATTACATTAGACACAGAATGTCAAATTACCGCACATATGAGCCAATTGGTTAAACAGCCATCAGATGCACAAACACACCATTGCTTAATTGTAGATACACCAATCAGGTTTAAGCACTATAAAAATGCAGCAGGTGAGTTCACCTGTCTTCAACCAAAATGGAAGGAGAGTGAAGTACTGTACACAGAGAACGTGAAAATATACAATACATCCACCAAACACTACACAAGACAACCAATGATGCAGACTGATGAAAATATACATTTTCTCCCATTTTCCCAAATCAGTCAACATGGAGAATCACAACAAAAAATTATCTTGCCAGATCCAGCTAGGCAAAGAGATAATGTCTAGTATTTTCTGTTTACATTCTTTCAATTTTTTTTTGTTTTACTGTAATTTTAACCTGTACTGGATACAGTATTTTATGTTTGTCTGATATTTGCTGAGCTTACAGTGTTATGCACATAGTAGCATGAAAACTGGGACATGTATTGTTGTGATTCTCCATGTTGAAATGTTGACTGATTTGATTATATGGAGAAAACATTTATATTTTCATCAGTCTGCATCATTGATTTGGGTATATGGAGAGAAAATGTAATTTTTTCATCAGTCTGCATCATTGATTTGGGTATATGTAGATAAATAAATTATATTTTCATCACAGCATTGGTCTTGTGTAGTGTTTGGTGAATTTATTGTATATTTTCACATTCTCTGCGTACTTCACTTACAGTACTCTAATCACTGAGAAGTAGAATTGCTAAATGTGTTTTAGGTTAAGCACAGCAGTGTGTGTAACTGGTTCAAACAGAATTAAGTCATATGAAACGTGTGTTTCATATGGTAACAAAATGTAGTTTTTATAAATTAGTGTATGGTTTTGACAAGTGTTTAATTTAGCAAAGGATCTGATGTGTTCTGATAATTGTGTGTGTGGTTGTGCTAATTGTGTGTTTTGAAACACCGGGCCCCGTTTTCAAAATCATGCTTAGGCAATCGAAAAAAAACTGTATTGTGTGTTTCATTATATACTGTTTCAGTCTTCTCATAAAAAAAATATTCCATTTTTGGGTCTTTTCCTGCCTTTGGTCCGCTTTGCATTCACATCTCAAATGAACCGCAGCAGGGTTCACTTGCAAGAGTGAATGAGCTTTCACACCACCCCAAACCAACCGGACTATCCGAGGAAATGAACCAGGGTTCGATTAAAGCTTATTATAGGACACTGGACATGGGTATGGATGGCTCCAGGTGCTGCTGCGTTAAAGTGCACATCTTCAATATCTGTACTATTTAAAAGCACAGTGCAGGACACACTCAAAGGTTATCGCACCTCAGAGATGGCAGTGGACATGTATGACAGGACAAAGGCCATATGTAATGGCCTTTGGATTGAGGAACATACTACCAGCCAAAGGAGGAAGCAGAAAAGGATGGACGAGTATGTAGTTGAGTCATCTTGTGGCACAAGCTCAGACCTCAGCTCAAAGACTGTTCTATCCAGTCGTCGACAGAATGCTGAAAGAGCTTGAGAGCAGGTTCTCATGAGTTGGATAACAACTTATGAGAGGCATACAGGCATGTTATCCAGCCTCAGACCAGTTTCTCTCAGTGGAATTGCTGCAACCCCTCACCACACATTACAATATCCAACTATTGCCAGAGGAGATCACAGTTGCAAAGTGTTTCCTGGTCAGGACAGGCAGAGATGCAGTCCCTACTATCCAAAGTGTCTTTTCCCTCCTGGATGATAATAATAATAATAATAATAATTATAATAATAATAATAATAATAATAATAATAATAATAATAATAATAATAATAATAATAATAATAATAATAATAATAATAATAATAATAATAATAATAATAATAATAATAATAATAATAATTATAATAATTATTATTATTATTATTATTATAATAATTATAATAATTATAATAATAATGCATTTGATTTATAAGGTGCCTTTCAGGACACTAAAAAAAAAGTCCACAAATCAGTGAATGAAAAAATTATAGGATCAAATGAAAACTACTTACTAAAAATGGATGTTTAAAAGTACTAAAAACCAACAGAAAATACCAAACACTAACAAACATTCAGCACAGACAATGTCAGAATGCTGACATAAAAAAAAAAAAGGTAAAAAAAAAAAAAAAAATGTAAACATTTCTTTTATTTTATTTTTTTTAGATCCGGGGCTAGGAGAAAAACATCCGGGGCTAAAGCCCCGGAAGCCCAGGGCTAACGACGCCACTGATGGAGATGATATGGCAGAGCGAGACGCGATTGCCAGATGTAATATAACCCATGGTTTCTACCTTTAATTAACATTATTTTTTTTGTATTTTATTTTTTTATAATTTTTTAAACAAACACATAAACAAACATGACAACACACGATTAGATATACAAGCATTGTTAACAGTGCACATCAAATTAAATCACTGTTTAAATAAATGTCTTATACAAGATATGCCCCTAATACCTGCTATCTATTCCCCTACACACATATGCTCTTGCTCGCACCCCCCACCCTGGACCCCCCAATGGATAATCCATCCATTATCATTCGCTCCTAACCAGACACTACCATTATATGCTGGCTTTTATTCTCTCCACCACTTCTAACCACATTGTCAATTTGGATTCATTGAGACCCAAAATTCTTGCTGTAGATATTTCTAGATAAATCACATCGAGATATGTAAGAATCCAGACCTTTCGGCAAATTTTTTCTGGTTGAATCCATCGTGATGCTATCAGTTTTTTAGCCACTGTAATACCAGATAAAACCAATCTCTTTAGCTGTGGATGTACTGCATACTCAAAAACATCATTCAGCAGTAATACAGAGGGGTGTACAGGTATATTCAGAATTAAGAGATTTGATAATTGTTGGGTCACTTATTTCCAGAATATCTTAACTGGTGGGCAGTCCCAGTACATGTGCATAAATGTCCCCTCGTCCCCATTTGTACATAAGGAGCATTTGGAGTCTTGTTTAAGACCCATTCTGTTCAGTCTTATAGGAGTCAAGTATGTCCTATGAATATAGTTAAGATTGATTTCTTGATGGTCCGGGTTCCTTGATGCAAGTCGAACATTTGCCCAGGCTTCTTGCCAATCAAAATCTATTTCCAGGTCTGGTATATCCCTCCTCCAAATAGAGTCTAGGTGGAGGGTTTCATACGAGGCAGTTAGTAATTGATGATAAAAATCTGATACAAAACCTCTCAATGTCTCTCTTTCATAGAAACATATTTGGTGTGCAATTGGTATCCTTAATGGAACACCTTGAGACTTCAAACATAACAATAATTGTGCGTAAAAAAAATATGTGGAACCGGTGAGATTAATTTTTTTTTCTATTTCATCATAACTACAAATACCCTGTTTGTTGAAAACATCTCCTAATGTATGTATGCCTTGCTTTTCCCATCTAGGGAATCTTATAGGTCGTTTTCCAATCAGGAGTGCATTGTTATTGAATAAGGGAGTATGATTATGCCATTTATGTGGGTTAGAATATTTTTTGTGTGTTTCACGCCATATCCGGATTGCATGTGTAATTATGGGGCCAAATTTCAGTTTGCATTGCTTAAAGGCCAACCTTTATGTTGTATTTTTGTTCAATAAACAATGTGGACTAGGCCAACAGTGACTTTCATGAAGAAGGAAAAAAAAGTATTGAAATTGACGCAGTTTTAGCGTTTTTATCAAACATTTTGTCTGCCCAACACAATCACCACGCACGTGCATATTTTAATCAATGGTTCATAACGTGCGCGTGTAATCGAAATTATGTCATCACAGGAGGTGCAGGGCACCAGGGGGCTCACCAGGGGGCGCTGAGAGTCACACACAGCTAGTGGCAGGCACTGCAGGCAGAGAGCCTTGAATGAATGAATGAATGAAAACTTTATTAACAGATTGCAGAATGGGTACAGTGCAGTACAGCTCAATACATACAATTGTTAAGGGGATGCAGACCAGAGAAAGACTTTCGTCTTGTTTCCACCAGGGTCCCCCATTTCCAATTCATCGTAACATATATGACATACATGACATACAGATAGACAGTACTGCTACATCTATACATTTATGACATACCAGATTTGCAATTACAGTACTGTATTTGTGATACAAAAAGAGTCCAGAAAGAAAAGAGTATATACATTAGGCGTAGAAACTGTACTTGCTACTACTAGTACTAGCCAAATGAAAATGTATCTGTTTCACCTAACAACATTATTGCTCTGTGATCATAGCCATCCATCCATCCAAGCTAACCACTATTTGTAAAAGCCACAACCATGTTACCATATTTGTAATAATGTAAATCATTGTGTCGTTGTACATATTGTGTTTGTGTATACACCATTAGAAGCTAACATAGCTTAGCTTGGTAGCTATTGTGCTAACAACATATCCCGACATCCGGCTCGCTGGCCGGCATGAACGGCCGACCCAAAATGGTTCTCTCCTCTCTGTACACCCCCGCCCCCACGGGTACCCCGCCGGGGAGCCCACGGACGCGACAACGGCGGCAGCCGCAGGGTGCTCGAGCCCGCAAAGGCTAGTGGTACACGATAGCTATGAGCTAACTAACGCTACAGGCTCAAACACCCTAAGGCCGCCGCCGCCGTCGCGTCCACAAGCTCCCCGGCAGGACACCCGCGAGGATGGGGGCACACAAAGAGGAGAGAACCACCACACAGGTCTGAGAAGAGGACCTGCACATGATTTTACTCGTTCCCCAAACTCCTCTACATGCCCCGATCTCAAATGGTTCACGCCAGTAGACATAATGCTAACGTTAGCCAGCGCCATATATCGAGTAGTACTATGACCCGGACGGGCAAGGCATACGTTTCCTGAAGTGACGTCACGGCCGTGCTAGCATCTGATAAGCTTTTAGATTCGGCTCATTAATATGCACCTGTAGTGACGTCGGCGTTTAATAAGCTCTTTTGATTTGCGCGTGCATGTTATTCGTGCGTGGACCTTTTTAACTCTTTCGGAGTGGCATTTCCTGTGTCAAATGGAAAAAATAAATAATGAAATTATATACCAATGATGTAAACTACCCATAATTGATCAGTAGGGTTTAACCTGGAGGTTGGGCTTTAATTGATATTTTGGTGTATACTATGTCCTGCAGTCTCTGTGGTGCTACTATATTTACTTCAAAATTCTCCAGGATACTGATGCTTGGGGTTCAAACCAGGTTGTCAGTGGTCTTAAAGTGTATGCCTTAAAATAGTGGAACAAATTTGGAATTGCCATCCCTCCGTCGGCTTTGTTTCTCTGTGCGGTGGATCTTTTTATATGTGGTGGTTTGTTATTCCAAAAAATGTATATGCGTAAGAGTGTAATTTTTTCCAGTAACCATCTGGAGGGGGTAACGGAAGCATTGAGCTGATGAAGTTGATTCTAGGTAAGACATCCATCTTAACTATTGAAACCCGTGCCTGTACTGAGTTTTTAAGTTTTGACCACCTGTCAAAGTCATATTTTATTTTATTTTGGATTTCTATGTAATTGTGTTTCACCGTTTGGCTTATGGTAGGGAATACTTCAACTCCCAAACATCTAAAGTGTTTAACCATTGGTATTTCTTCTGGAAGACTTGTATTCTTTGCAGGGGCGTTCAGTGGAAGGAAAGCCGACTTTGGCCAGTTTATCTTAAATCCCGATAGGTCGCCAAAGTCATTAATCAACTTGAGAAGATGAGGAATTGCGGTGTTAGGGTTTTGCATGAACAGTATTACGTCGTCCGCATATAGACTAATTTTGTGTTGTGTGCCCTTGATTACGATTGGTTCTATGAGTTGGGATTGTCTTATATATTGTGCTAAAGGTTCTAGTGATAAAACGAATAGTCCGGGACTAAGAGGGCAACCCTGTCAAGAAGAGCGTGATACCGGAAATATTCCGGAGGTGATTATACCTGTTGTAATCATGGCCGATGGGTCTTTGTATAATACTTTAATCATATCAATGAATCCTTTTCCTAACCCCATCCTTTCTAATACTGCCCATAGATAAGACCATTCCAGCCTATCAAAAGCTTTCATTGCATCCAGGGACAGCATCGCTTTGGGTGTGGTGTCGTCCTTGCTGGCATCTAGTACGTATAATAATCGTCTTATGTTGTCAGTGATCAAACGGTTTCTTATGAAGCCAGTTTGATCCGGATGAACTAAAGACGTCATATGCTTTTGAAGTCTGATGGCTAATACCTTAGAGCAGTGGTTCTCAAACTATGGTACGCGTACCACTAGTGGTACTTGATGGTACTGCTGGTGGTACTTGAAAACATTTACAAAAAAGCATTTTTTTTTATTTTTTTTTTACTATTTTTTTTTTAAATAATTTTTTAAACATAACATCAAATTAGACACACAGGCATTAACAGTAAACATCCAGTAAAAAAATGTTTTGCAGTCAGGCCACTGAACTTAGAAGCAGGCCAGGCCAGTGTTTCTGGTTGCGGTGGCAGTTAGATAACCTAAGTGGGGAACAACCAGGAGATCACTGTGACAGAGAGTAATGCAGTCTAAACAGTCATAAATCTTTAATTCAACTTCAGCCCTGATCATAACCATTTATTTTTAGATTTTTTTGTAATGTCAGATAAAAAATCTGACATTACAAAAAATCCATCAAAATCTGTGTTGCTGCTAATCATTGACACATGCCTAGCCTGTAACAATCCCCCCCAGAAAAATGTACTTTGCATTTGATATATTGAAAATATTTTACTTTTTGTGTGTGTTTTTTTAACAATAATTTGTGATGCCATCACACAAACTGGCATTTAAAGGGTAAACATTAAAAAATGTATTGAATATGTGATTTCTTTTCTTTTTTACAATAATTTGTGATGCCCATCACAAACACTGGCATTTAAAGGGTAAAAATTCAAAAATTCCTGCACCAGAATGCAGGAAATTAAATTTTTGTAACGCAGGAAGTGATTCTGACTTGGGGGTGCGGGGTGCGTCAGAGATAAATAATAATAATACCGTCATATTAAATGCATGCGCGAAGCGCATCATTTATGATTTTCCATTAATTTGAAAGATCAATATTTTATACTACAACAGACAAGCTTGAACACCAACATGGACAGTTCACACACGAAATGCAGCAGTTTTGTCACAACAACAATCGCTGTCCGTGGTGCTGAAACATTAACCAAGTGAGCACGGCGCACTGGGCAGGCCGCAGGAGCGATAATAAATACACAATTACCTATTCCGAAGACTCTTGCGTTCAGGAGTGGTGGAAATAAACTCCTTCATGACAACATGAATGTCCAGTGAGTCCAGAACCTCCTGATGCATATCTGCAGCAAGGCCAGGTGAGTGAGTCTCTTCTGGGTAACTGTGTTACGCATCCAGGTTTTGAGGCGACGGAGCGCCGAGAAGGAGGAAAGACACAGATGGAGGAGATTTTCCACGTCCTTGAAGAGTCCTCTTGTTTGCATGTGCAGGTTGGACATATACACAGCGATATGTACTGTTTATTCAACCTCAACCTGTTTATTCAACCTTCGCGCCGAAATCCACGTCTGTAGTAGGCGTCACCGATGTGTGTGTGGACTGTCTGTGCCGCGCTGCAATTGTGCGTCACCACGTCAGACTCAGATCAGATCAGTTACACTCCCCGCCAGCAGGGGGTGCTCCCTCACCCGCCGCACCTCTAGTTGCCGCGTCCTTGTGTGTGTGTGTGTGTGTGTGTGTGTGTGTGTGTGTGTGTGTGTGTGTGTGTGTGTGTGTGTGTGTGTGTGTGTGTGTGTGTGTGTGTGTGTGTGTGTGTGTGTGTGTGTGTGTGCCAGCTACGTTCTCAGGTGGTACTTGGTGTAAAAAGTTTGAGAACCACTGCCTTAGAGAACAGTTTGATAACGGTTCCGAGGAGGCTTAAGGGTCTATAACTACCGCACTCGGTGGGGTCTTTGTCTTTTTTACGGAGGACTGTTATGAGTGCAATATTGTCGTTCTTATGAAAGTTCCCCTCCTTGACTGAGAATAAAATCATATTAAGTAATAGGGGTCCAATTATGTCCCAACATGAGAGGTACATTTCTGGTGGGATACCGTCTCTTCCAGGAGCCCTACCACTTTGCATTTCGGATATGGCCTTCCTGAGTTCCTCTAGTGTGATTGGTGTTTATAACTGTTTAGCATCATCCTCTGAAAGTCTGGGGAGGTTAATTTGATTAAGATATGTGTCCATTTTGTTTTGATCGAAGGTCGTTTCTGATTTATACAAGTTGGAGTAGAATTCTTTGAATGTCGCGTTTATTCCTTTGGTGTCTGTTACAAGTCCTTGTTGTGCTTTAATGGAAGTTATATCTGCAAATTTTGCGTTAACTCTTAATCGCATAGCTAGTAGGTGACTTGGTTTGGAACCTTGAGAGTAATGCTGTTGTCTTGTGCTACGTATTTGTACTTCAGATTGTTGTCTGTAAACCTCTATTTTTAGTAAATTAACTTGAGATTCCAGTCGAGCCGAGTCGTTAAATTGTAAAGAAGTAAATAATGTAGAGTAAAGCGTTTCTAATTCCGCCAGTTTTGAGCATCGATTCTTGCGTATTTTGGATGAAAAGCTATCCATGAAATCCTTGATCATTCCCTTTACCGACATCCATAATATTCTAGGGTCCGGCACCGAGTTCACATTCTCTGGTAGGAATACTGAAAGAGCTTCTTTGAGTTGTGTAATGAATTCCTTGTTATTCAGCAGTGTTGTGTTAAAGCGCCATCTTGGGGCTCGGGATGATAGTACACCAAATGATCCTTTTAGGAGTAAATAACAGTGATCTGATAATGCATTGGGTACCATCTCCACTTCATAGTTATCAAATAGTCTCGGTGTTGCGAAAACATAATCTATTCTGGAGAGTGTTTTATGTCTTGCTGATCGACAAGAGTACTTCCGGGTCGTTACTATACGGAGATTGAATCTGCGGGTGTGCCGTTCTATTTCTAGCAGATGGATCAAGTTTTCCTCCTTGTTGTCATGGATTGCCTGCCGGAGCTGTTTGTTTTCCAGTTGCATTTCCTTCGATACTTCGGCGATAGCTTCAGATAGTTCCTTATTCTTCTCCTCTTGCTTCCGTGAGTATTCAATCCCAGTATTTGCAAGCGCCGTTATGCGATCGGATTGTGCTACAACCTGTGTCTTGATATATTCAAATTTAGCCTCTATAGCTATCTTAAATGCGGTAGCATTAATCTCGGCTCTTTCCACAGCTTTAGAAATATCATTAACCTTGTTGGTTAAGATCTTCATCATATCTGTCATCAGCGTTTTGAAGTCGGGTGAAATACTCTCCATGACTGTCTCGGCTGAGGTCATTTGGATGTTAGAATCCATGCTATTGTCGGGCTTTTTATTCTCAATAGCGTCTGCTTTTCCTTTCCCTGTGGAACGTGTCACCGCGCCGTCTGCCGTTGGATAATCTGCTTCGCGCCTTTTTGAGTTATCTTTCTTTGACTGTTGATATAGTTAGTTGAAGGTCTTAGTTAATATATACGTCGAGGTTTAAACACATTAGTGTTGTATAAAGTAGGTTTTTAAGCGAAATTAAAAAAAAATGGAGCGGAGCTTGTGACAGATGCGACCGTCACATACTGTCGTCAAACCGGAAGTCCTAATTAACATTATTGTAATTAAAACCATAGCCAAGCTGGTTAAGGTAGTTAATGTCCGATATGTATCTTTTGCTCAACCAAACAGATTAACGCCCATGTTTTTGTAGTGGCTGTGGAAGAATGGCTTCTGTCACCCAGGAGATTTAAAGCAAATCACCTCCAGCTGTAATCGGAGGGGGCCTATTGGGCCTCGTGCCCAGAGCCTGTGCTGAATCCTGACCCGACTGGTCTCTGCTTATCAATTATGTATTGATGAGCTGTTGTAAGTTTGTGTCTTACCATGCCACCTTTTGGCAAGTGTTACAGTGTGGCGGGGGGAGGTACCGGCACAGCGAAAAGGAAGCGTCTTAACATCTAGGACTACGACTCTGGTGGATACCGTCACAAGCTGCCAGGCCCCATTCGTTTTGGCAGGCTGCTCCTCCGGGTTGCCTCTGGCAGGATCCCGCAAGAAGTGAAATAAACACAAAAAGGCAGACTTGCGGCGTCGCTGAATAGAGGGGGGTGGGGGTGGGGGGGATTTAAAATCCTGGCTGACTTTGACAAACTGATTAGCGAGCAGACGGGAAACACAAGATTAATCTGTGTAATTATCGTCAACATGGCTTATCTCCCAAGGAGAAACTTTGTGACAAGGGGATATACTTGGATATATTCCACACCAGTCTATATCTTTTTTCTTGCCAAATACCCACCGTAAAGTCCTCTTCTTCAGAGCTAAGTGCAGGAGACCTAAGCACTGGGACTGATACTTAAAATGACGTGGCTATTTTGCGGTCGATGTAAAAACAAATTTCGCAAACGACTGAGACTGTTGCTTTAGATTTAAAAGAAAAAAAGCATTACCTCCTCTCTCCGTGAGCACCGAGCAAGGGTTAATGCATGATTTCCGGGGGGGGGGTATCCACAATTCCCAGCAGAGGTGTGCTGAGTCAATATCTCACGGTTGACTGTCTGATGTCCTCTGAAACCAAATAACCTGTTTATACCAGTGGAGCGCTGTCTTGTCCCCAGCCATCTGCCCAAATGTTGAACTTGTACTGATGAAAAACACCCGTCCCTTCAGCTTAACACAAACTCCCTCTCAATTCCTCATTACCACCCAGTGGCTATCACAGTGTGAGTGTGGACACATCGCTGATGTATACATTTAGGAATACTGAAGTGATCATTGAGATACGTTTGAAGAAAATGTTCCCTCACTGCTCCTGGTGAAATAAATGTGCATTGTAACTGAGGGGTACAATTCCCTGACTGTATTACTAGATATGATACTTACTACCACTACCTTTGTACTTAATATTCGGCCACCCAGTACACGGCATAAATATATTATCATGAACACTCTCACGTAGATGAAACGGATCCAACACAAATGTACGAATTAGAAACAGGTCTTTATTTCTACACAGCGATGGTGTGTAGAATAAGCACTTAATCACTTAATTACATTTATGAATTGAAATAGTATGCACTTTTATGGCAAGGAGTATTCGTCGGTATATCAATAGAGAATGTCCAATCTCTGAAGGCGCAGGTGGTAAATATACGACCTGGAATAGTTAAGGAATAACAGCAATGATACTTTAATGATTATACTAGATACACTAGAGGGGGTTAATCCGGTCGCTTGTAAGCCGACAGGAGTAGGAGGGGGGGGGGGGGGTAGAATCCGGCTGCCTCGTCCGGCCAAGGGTATCCCAGGTGAACCCACTGTAGTGCCGTTCAATGCGCCGGCGATCCTTGGACCACAGATGAAAGCAGGTGGACTCTTTGTGGGCCGGCTCTCTCCGGTCCACGGGGGAGAGACGTGAAGCGACCTCGTCTTGCAGAGCGTCTCCTCACCTTGCGTCCTCTCCAGGGGGGGGGGTTCCAACACACGGCAGTGTCGGGGGTCTTTATCCATGGAATAATCAAAGTATCCAAAGCATAATCCGTGCCTGGGAAGGCGGGCTGTCGTCGGTAGAATAATCCGGTATACAGGTCCACTCGCTCGTCGGCTCTGGGGCTCCTCGGGTGCAGCTTCACATAGGGTCAACCACCCTGGGTAAGCAGCCAGTTCTCTGCCCGAAACGATGGGGTACTGACTACGGTAGTATTCTCACCGCACGAAGCACTATATATTAACAGACTATTATTAGCTTAATAGACTACGTCCAACTCGACGATATAGTGCCAAATATGACTATTCAAATATTAATATACACGATGTCTCAATACCGATGGTAGGCGAACTTGGCCTTACTCCCACACGTGGCATCGCGGGGAGGCTTTACGTCTGTGACTCTATTGGAGGGTAAGAAACTGGACTGAAAAGAAAGTCCTACTTTAGTAGCGCAGTATATATACGCACTATGAACAAATAGTCCCATTAGTGGTGCGGTAGCCAAATTCCTACGCGGAACTAGGACTTGTTCGTACATGTCGAGCGGTACGTTTGAACTGGGTCTGAGGGGTATGGCAGCCAGGCACCAAGGTCTCGACCAATAGTAGAATGGAGACTATTATGGGATGTTCAGTAGGCTAGAATGGATATTCAATGCATATTGTACAAGGAATATACAAGGGATATCAGGGAATATTAGAGAATATACAAATACAATTAAATATATATATATAAATAAATATATATATTCGGTTTAATCTGGCCCTTCACAACATGCATGTTGAATTGTTTGTTTCTTTAACCTGTTAAGCCAATTGGGGGACCCTGCTGTTCTCATCATACATCGATCAATACAGACCGTATTAATTAATTTTGTGTTTCTTTTTCAAAGGTAACCAAGAGTAAAGACCATAACCCTATCAAAACAGCAGTCAAAGTGTATATTTCCAGCACTACGTTTTTTTACCGATGTTTTAAATGTAGTAAATAAGAGTTTCTCTGAATAATGTGAATTATCTGTGCATTGCATCGGAAAAAAGTGAGCAGTCACAGGAGGAAATGGCCATAATAAGGTCATTTATAGGCCTGATATTCTATATTATATATCTGATCACCCGCAATTTTAGCATGGTGTTATTCACTGTCAAAGATGCAAAGAAAAATTATAATTTATATTCTCCGTTGTTTCATTACGATTTTCCTCAAGCATAGTAACAGACACAATATGTCTGACAGGCAGCTTCAATCTGCATTTAAAAAAAAAAGTGTGTGTACTGTTTGACGAGGTGTTAGTTTTCCCATGCAACCCTGGGAACACCACTTGATCTGATTGGCTCTTAAGACTCAGGCCACCCAGCAATCTAGAAGGTCTGATTACAGGGCCTGGAAGAGAAACAGGATGATTGTCAATACGCGTTCTTGTGATGTGATACATGATACAGCGGCCGAAGTACGATTCCAATCTGCCAGCGTGACGGCTTCCTCGCTGAACCGATGCTGTCCACACCAACAGAGCTTGTCCACTGTCTATTTTGCCTAGCTCACACTATGGAAAGAAATGGATTCAGAACATGCTGCTCACATGGGCTGTGTGGCTGCTCTAACTGAGTCACCGGAATGAAAAGCAAGACAAGGCAGTGTGGACCTAGGCTAAGGCCAAGAACAGAGAAATGATACATTTCCTGTATGCTTACCTGCTCCCCCCCAAACAACGATAATGCATCGGTTGGTGACATGGTTGTCAAGAATGAATGGGAAAGATAAACAATTATTTCTGAGTTTAAAAACAATGATATACATATGCACATTTATCCACATATCAAGTGCCAAGCTATTCAAACGTTATACTTTATATTATCATTATTCACATTGTTGGCTATTAGCCCAATTACGCTAGCTCTTATAATGAACAGAACAGCCTGCAGGCTGTGCCCAGGTTATAACATCTATAATTATAAAATAGCTTTGTCAGGTTTATAAAGCTAGCATACTATTGAATACATAAAAACATCCCCAGCTGAAATGTCTGTACAATTAGTCATGTTATGTGCTGTGACTGCTCTCAATGCAGCCAAAACAAACCCACACTACCAACAGGTTGGACCTTAGCTAAGCTAGAGGAATACAGACGACTTGTACTGATATTTCAACAAAGGTCACCTGATTATTCTGTCAGCCTCTTGGTAAGTGAGGGTCATTATATATTAGCTTATTATACAACTCTGAAGCAAAAACATTAATTCCACTCTGCGACCAAAGCCCTCTCTCCTTCTGGTCAGGTATAACTCATATCTAACGTTAAGTCCAGTTTTGTCCTTAATAAAAGCAGATGGGGCTATTCCTCTCTGCTAGCTTCTGTAATGTTAAAGCATCTGCACTGCCACCACTGACCCTGTGGAGTTGATCCTCAACGCCCCTCTCTATACCTCACTAAACTCACAAGAGGGTTGCAGTGAGATAACACTAGATCCGGCGTGTCAGATCTATCTCCACACTACGCTGTGCAGGTGAAAGGGTGAGAGAAAAAGCAGATGACCACCGGCAAAAATCTCTTTGCACTAGCCAAGCCATTGTTTTCCTATGGGGATGGTGCTACCATTGGCATGGCACAATGTTTGAAATTGCCACTGGACAGTTCAAATGATTTAAACCTGTATCACTGTACATATTAATATTACAAATATGTACAGTACATCTGATTAGCACTACACTCACTAATTTGTATATTTTATACCCAGTTTAATCACCTATTTTGGATGCAAAACATATTTACATTGTACTGTACTTGTGCTGTATAATGGCAATACATTTGAATGGAATCTAATCTAAAGTGCTGCCAATGACAATGCAGCTTTATGTGATATTAGCAAAAGCAACTTTCAAATTAGAGTGGATCAAGAGATGGTGGAGAAATTAATAATTAATTTGTTTTTTAATACCACCTAAAAGCTGACCACGATCTGTGTAGGAATTGTGTTGTACTCACAAAATAGACAACCTCTGTGATGACGATCAACTAGATCGATCAGTTAGTGGTGACGCTTGGCATCACACTGCACTATCTCGCGTACGTGCACGCGTACTGAATAAACCACAAATGTACCTTTAATACCAGTATTAGTCTGACCACACCCCTCATCAGCTTACCTTCATAAGCAGGTGTGTGGTCACCTGCTCTCCTCCTTCCCAAGCTTTCACCACAAGGTGAGGTCAAGGGCTGCAGCGGCCGTCTGATGCCAAGCGTCACCACTAACTGACAGAACTTGGTTATAGTCATAACCTATCGTTCTGTTCCGTTAGTGGCTCTGCTTGGCATCACACTGCACAATGGGAGGCCAAGCGGAGCCGCTGGCTGACAAATACACCCCGCTGACAGCCCCCCAAAACCATCAGAACAGGGAGGGCCGAGCCCCCCCGACCCCCCCTAATGGAGGGCATCCCCCCTATTAGGGGCTTCACGGGAAGGCGACGGACCCGACCGTGCGAAGAGGCACTCAAGCAACTTAACGCACAGGGTGAGCAGACCGTGGCTTGACCCCACGACTACACACACGCACAACCCGCATGCCACCCGGGAACGAACGGAGGAACAACCTCGTTACTGCCCCCAGAATCACGGGGTCAAGGGCAAACCCAACCCCGTGGCAAGGCCGTAGCAGCGGAGCGCGAAGGAAGACCCAGACTCACCAAAAGGACTGGACTCCCTGGAATGGGGGCCCGGAGAAGTCCATGATGCCAGCATCAAGACCCCACCAGGTGGGCACGTAGTGCCCCGCCCCCCACATCGCCAGCGTATTCGGACAAAGGCCCCCCAGTTACTGCACCTGGTAATCCCAGGCGGTATCCCAACCAAGTACTAACCAGGCCAGAACCTGCTTAGCTTCCGAGATCGGACGAGATCGGGCGTGTTCAGGTCGGTATGGCCGTAAGCCGAGCGGGCCCCGTCCCCCCAACAGTACACCGCCTGGCACACTGACCCTGCAGAACAGACAGTCAGCATGGCCGTAAGCACACAAAAAAGGTTAACCAACGGAAGCAGGCAGCGCACCGGGGAAAAACCAGGCAACAGGCTGTTAACCCTAGCCTGGAGACTGCGGACGAGACAGGCGCCAGAGGGGACAGCTGAACACAGCTGCCCCGGCGGAAGGGGCGTATGCTGGCGTTGTTGCATGACCAAGCCTCCATTTAAAAACCCCCACCCAGAGGGGTCGAGGCAGAGAAGGCTGACACGATTGGCAGACGTCATGAACGTGCAGGGGCACCCTCAAACGGTGAACCCGGGAGTTGACACTGCACCAACACACCAGGGAATCAACCACCTCGGTGTTACCCAATGCGGTGGTTGTTCCTATAACCCCTCAAGAAAAAACTCCAAAACACACCTGCGGGTATACACCGGCTATACCGCAGTACAAGTGTTTCAGTTTCCAAAAAGGGTTAACCCAGGCCTACGGGTCGCAAACATCACTTCGGACCGGGCCTGGCGGTACGGGAAGCACAGGGTCACCAGAGGAGGTCAAAAAACCACCCCCACAGGCCCCTCTTCGCCATGCGTGAGAGAGGAGCGAAAAATAATGGAGAACCAGCCCCTAAGCACACCGTACTTGGTATTCCCAGGCGGTCTCCCAACCAAGTACTAACCAGGACCAACCTGTGTAGCGGCCGAGATCCGACGAGATCGAGCGCGTACAGAATGGCATGGCTGTAAGCCATGACGACAGTGCTGAGTAAAAACATACCCAACCAGGGTCTCCATAGCGCTTAACCCTGTGACACCCAGACCGACCTGGCATTTTTCCCCCTGAAAAAAAGCCCAAGTCCCTCAGGGTACCAGAACAGCAGATCTGCATCCCCGGCGGACAACGGGTTCAACTGATCTGGACCAGCGTGACCAGAACCAGTCCCGTGCCCTAACCACGCCGACATGCCTACTCCAGGAGAAGGGCAGATATGCGTGTTGATCTTAACATGAAAAGAAGGCGCCACCCAGACGTTCGGACGAACCGCGCCTGGTGACCCACCCCAAGGGCGTGAGACCCCACCACATATGTTCAGATCCATCCCGTCATCATCCCCCAGACATGAATGAGAATCCGTCGACAACCCACCCAGGTCATGGGATGTGGTCGTCGGAAGAGGAAAAACCCCCATCTCAGTTGCTTTATAAAAACGCTGTTTCAACCACAAGCAACCAAGGCGTGCCAGTCAATCGCCTGTTTACAGCGAGCTAGCACTATACGTGCGTCGGGACACACCCCCATCAATGAACAGGCTATTTAGACCTGTCATTGAATCCCCAAGGCGCCCAGGGGAACGACAAGAGGGGTGTGACACTCCCTAACTCCAACACTTCTGGAATAGAAAGAAGGAAGCATCAACAGTATGTATCCCAGTCTACACAGCCGGGGTAAAAAATTTTCACATTTTTACATCCCACCACCCTCCCATAGGAAAGAGACGGGGATCCCCAGAGAGACTTCCCACGCGAGCTGTACAGATTGAAAAGAATATATTGCACCTTGAGCCATGTAAAAAACTGGTTTTAGGGCCTCCGGGGAAGAGGCACTGAACCCATACACACTCAATAAACGAATTGAATCGAATATACATACAATAGAAAAGGACCCTTCTAGAGGGTCCACTCACTTTGACAATCTGAGGAGGAAGGCTCTGTACTCTGATGGAGGCTTCCTCACATGGAAGAAGGAGTCCGAACTCACAGAAGGCCTGAATAGGCGCTTGGTGAGGAGGAGCCCTGACCACCCCCCCTGAAAACAGATCCATCACATGGACCTGAACAGCACACGGAAGTCCTACCAACAGAGACGCGCACGGTGACGTACTCTATGGCGGGGGAATTCCTGCGGTGCACACGCCCAATATACCAGGCCGTGGGACCAGGAACTCCCTCCCCCCCCCCCCCCCCCCCCCCCGTAACGTGCCGAACCGCCACGTGACGGGAACCTTGAAGGACAGGGGGTGTACCCCTGACCGACAGAACAATGGGGAGAGGAAAGGTTACCAGTTCACCCCTTTACGACCCCACACCCATGATACGATGTAACGACAAAAAGAGAATATGACACAGTCATAGTCAGCTCTATGAAGCGTTTCACAGCTCCACACAGCGCATGAGCTAACCTGCTATCTGATTTTTACTAAGGAAAAACACAGAATAGAGAGGGCTCTAAGAACCCCGGTCCAACATACACATGTGCTTCTGTGGCCAGTACAACCCAGTTGTAGGTCACATGACACACACAACCCATCATCACCTACAAAAAATGGCAAAAACACTCAACAGAGGAACGCCGTTTTTTTCACAATGAGAGAATACATCATTCTTGATTAGTATCGACCACAGGCCTTGCTAAGCACACATGACAGCAACCAAACCAATTTCCCTTTAGGAAATAAGTTTCTCCAGCAGATTTAGCACAACCTCAGCAATCAAGCTAAGAGTTACATCGTATCCCTACCACACAAAAGACACAATTAATGCACAACATGTCTGATAGGAGGATGAAAAAGTCCCCAGGGAACCGGGGGGGAAACACAATCCTCCTATTTTACCCTCAATACGGCCAGTTAAAACAGGAAAACCTGTTAATGTGTGAACACACTGTTCATTGTCATTACAGTCTGAGAAAGAACATTCTTTTACTCACTTGTCACCAAGCATAGCTTCATAGGTTAGTTACCTTAGTTGTGAGTACACGGTACATATAAACACCATGATGTTTCTCACACAACAACCAGATCATTACATCCCGATTTGCACGGAGAAGCTAACTGCCAGTGACAAAAAACAGCTCACACATAACCCGCAACGTATCCTAAATGCATTGCAACAACACACGTTTTGGGAAAAAACACCGTTATTCACAATACATTTAGCAAAGTAAAACCAGAAGACGTGTTATGAGGTCTGGTCAACCCCGTTCCTACCCGGAACGCAGATCAGCGAAGTGCAGTCACAGACACCGTAGGAACACAGCCGCTCCTGTGTTGTCCGAACTGGGCAGCGTCACCGCCCCAACCCGCACTACAGTCCCCTGTTGATGCAACCTTGCCGTCCTGGCTCAGGGCAGGGTCGACGAAACATCCCCTGTCAAGGATGACGTCGTGGTTAAAATCAAAGCACGTTCAACAGAATAGCATCAAGCTAACGGCCGCTCCAACCGTTCGGGTGCTACTGCTTCTGCTCGCGAGACGCCGATCTAACGACGCACGCGATCAGAAGCGAGCTCACGGCGGCGCGCGAGAAGCTAAGCTACCCCGCGCCAGGCCATGGCCTAAAGCAGCAAGCTAACGTTACCTAGCGACCACGACATGCTAGCCCCGCAGCTAACAGCTGACTGGCTAATAGTAGGCCCAACCTAAGCAGGCCATGCAGCGATCCAGCAGGCTAACGCAGCAGTTAACAGCTGACTGGCTAACCGTAAGCTATGAACATGTAAACAATGACATAACACTCACCCAGACAGGCCGCCGTTCTGAACCTCTCCTCACTTTTTAAGAGAAAAGAGAAAACAAGATGTCAACACCGCTTCACAACGGTGATTTTACCACACCCGACGGAATCAGCACAATACCAACTGGCCTGTGTAGCTGACTTTGAACATGAATCTGCCGCTACCGCACATTCATGCACATATCCCCTCGTGAAGGAATACTCTCATTTGGATATGAAAGATGGGGCCTTAACACGGTGACAGAGAGAATCCACTCGTCCAAAACACACAGGGATCACCAGTGTCAATGGTCGCGGCCCACTAGTTAAAACTATAATGGTCTTCAGACCAAGGTCTCCTGTCGCCTAGGTGGCTGAACAAAGGACCCTAGCCTGGGGCCGGTTTCCATAAACATTGTCAAGTAGCCCCCATAGCACTAACAGACAAGTGGAGCCTGCCAGCAAACACTACTCACCCAACCTGGAACGCACCGCTTCTCACAACAGCGGCATGTCCGACAGTTCAGCTGTGGCCTGACAGGTTTCACCCCAACAAACACAGCAAGGAACTGCAGTTGAGAAGCATGCAGCGGCGTGCTCCCAATACGAAAAACCGGTGGAGGGTTTTTAGAATGATCATCATCTTCTAGACACTCCAGTACGAAGACAATATCGCCGTATTTTCTCGAAAAATAGTGAGAGACAAAATAAAGATATGATGTCAACGTATCCTTGTTTCCCAAAGCTGTTCCTAATCCAATTTCTTCCATCATGGTGTCAAGTGTGGGGATCTACCGAGGCACTTATTCCTTGTGGTGAAAGCGAGAAGG
This sequence comes from Notolepis coatsorum, assembly GCF_963971535.1. Lineage (NCBI taxonomy): Eukaryota > Metazoa > Chordata > Actinopteri > Aulopiformes > Paralepididae > Notolepis > Notolepis coatsorum. Next base: position 62,391,857 of record NC_140176.1, read on the forward strand.
AGGAGAGCAGGTGACCACACACCTGCTTATGAAGGTAAGCTGATGAGGGGTGTGGTCAGACTAATACTGGTATTAAAGGTACATTTGTGGTTTATTCAGTACGCGTGCACGTACGCGAGATAGTGCAGTGTGATGCCAAGCAGAGCCACTAACGGAACAGAACTACCTGCGCCCAACCTCGCAGTGAGCAAAGAGTAGAATGCTGATCATGTGTAGGCAGCTTAACCAGGGAAAATAACAACAAGGTGGAATCAGCTGATAACCAGCAAGGTGTTACCGCAATACCCTGGTCACAAGCAAACAGTCCATCTCTGATTGAAGAGAAGCGTCCTCTGTGTGCGTGAACTAGCGAAATAACGTTCTCCACAAGAACACAAGTAACTACTTGGATACTTGGTGTTGACAATCAGCCACATACACCCAATTTTTGAGTTATTGGTAACTGTTGGGATACAACGATAAATACACTAGATATTACCAAAATGGTTCTTAAAGAAATTGCCTACTCCACCTTTAATTCATTAAGTCTATTAATCTGAGATGCATCCCCTGGATCCTGGTAAATCCCCTCCCCCTTTGACTAAATTAGTTGTTTATTCAGATTCATCATTCTTTTTTTTATCCACTTTTTTCTCCTTATTTTCTATTTTTCTCCCATCCCAATTTCGTGTTTCCAATTCTCCCCTCCCCTGTCTTGAACGTTGTTCGCATATGCCCCCCACTGGTCGGTTGTAAGGAGGATAGAAGCCTTGCATCACGTGTCCCCTCCGGTACACGAGGAGGCAGCCTGTCACATATTTTCACCTGCCAGCGCGGACTCTCATTGGCGAGGTGTAACGTGTGAGAGGCTCACACTTCCCCCGCTATTTCCTGTCTCTGCTGTGCAGGCGTCCCCCAACCGACCTGTAGGAGTCGCTGTCC